>NC_064577.1:34903658-35205950 GCF_937001465.1 Orcinus orca | reverse complement strand
CACCACTTATTGAAGAGGTTTTCTTTTCTCCACTGTACATTCTTGTCTCCTTTAGCAAAGATAAGGTGACCATATGTGCATGGGTTTATCTCTGGGCTTTCTATCCTGTTCCATTGATCTATATTTCTGTTTTTGTGCCAGTACCATACTGTCTTCATTACTGTAGCTTTGTAGTATAGTCTGAAGACAGGGAGCCTGACTCCTCCAGCTCCGTTTTTCTTTCTCAAGACTGCTTTGACTATTCGGGGTCTTTTGTGTTTCCATACAAGTTGTGAAATTTTTTGTTCTAGTTCTGTGAAAAATGCCATTGGCAGTTTGATAGAGATTGCACTGAATCTGTAGATTGCTTTGGGTAGTAGAGTCATTTTCACACTGTTGATTCTTCCAATCCAAGAATATGGTATATCTCTCCATCTGTTTGTATCATCTTTAATTTCTTTCATCAGTGTCTTATAGTTTTCTGCATACAGGTCTTTTGTCTCCTTAGGTAGGTTTATTCCTAGGTGTTTTATTCTTCTTGTTGCAATGGTAAATGGGAGTGTTTCCTTAATTTCTCTTTCAGATTTTTCATCATTAGTGTATAGGAATGCAAGAGATTTCTGTGCATTAATTTTGTATCCTGCTACTTTACCCAATTCATTGATTAGCTCTAGTAGTTTTCTGGTAATATCTTCAGGATTCTCTATGTATAGTATCATGTCATCTGCAAACAGTGACAGTTTTACTTCTTCTTTTCCAATTTGGATTACTTTTAATTCTTTTTCTTCTCTGATTGCTGTGGCTAAAGCTTCCAAAACTATGTCGAATAATAGTGGTGAGAGTGGACAACCTTATCTTGTTCCTGATCTTAGCAGAAATGGTTTCAGTTTTTCATCATTGAAAACGATGTTGGCCCAACCTCTAGTTTTAATGTGCTTTTTCCCCAACTTACTAGGGAGGTTAAGCATCTTTTCACGTTTCTTGGCTATTTGTGTCTCCTCATCCCTAAATTATGTTTGTACCTCTGGCCTTTTTTTCTACTAAATAGTTTGATTTTTTTTGTTACTGAACTGTAGAAGTTCTTGAATATACTGTGTATACTAACCCTTTTTTGATTATAGTATAATAAAACAATAAAAACACCTTCAACCAGTCTAGGATTCAGTCTTTTAGGATGACACATTACTATAAAACTCAAACCACAGAAAACCATTGTTTACTGCTATATACATATGTGATAAAACTACACAGTAAAAGGAAGGGTGTAACAAAACACAAATGTAAAAATGATGGTTATCTCTCAGGAAAGGCAAGGTAATATGAATGCAAAGTAAATGCAATAATAATGTTCTTATTTTTAAATTGGGTGGTGAATTCACAGGTGTTCATTTTATTATTACCCATTATAGCTTATGTATTTCACACAATCTTATGTACATATCACATAATAAATGTGAAGAAGGAAAGTCACTTTTAGTACGTGCACACACACAGGCATACACATGCACACTCATTCAAATCTGACAGACAGCACTCTTACAAATGAAATAAATAAAGCCTGCCTTAGCTATGTTAGGGGAGATACTGAATGAATCAAGAAGGAAATAAAACAATCAGAAGAGAAAAGGAAGGAAGTATGGCAGGAAGAAAAGCAGGAAGAAGGAACGAGTGAAAGCAAAGAGAGGCAAAGAAGGGAGGAAAAAGGGAAGGAAATGGAGAAGGAGAGAGGGAGGGAGGAAGAAGAGAACTTTTTTTGCTCCAGAGTCACAAAGATAATCTCTTATATTCTCTTCTTAGAGTTTTAACGTCTGCTTTTCTCATTTAGAATTTACTCTACCTGGAACTGACTACTATGTATAATATAAAGAATGAAGTTCAATTTACCACTGTACGGACAACTAATTTCCTCCTCATCTTCTATTAGACAGTTCATCCTTTCCAATGCTACTTCCAACACATACTGTATTTCCATATATGGGTTGGTCTCTTTCTGGACTGTTTATTCTGTACCACTGGTCTATTTGTTTATACCACAGTATTATAGCTACCAAGTAAGTTTTGTTACATGAGAGGGCAAGTCCTTCCACCTCGGCCCTCAAATTTACCTTTTCTATTGTTGCCCCTTTCCATAAAAACTTTTTAACCATCTTGTGAAATTCTACAGAAAGCCCAACTATAATTATTAATGTGTTTGAACTTAATCTGTATATTAAGGTGAGAAAAATTGACGTTGTCAAGACACTGAGTCTTCCTATATGTGAACAGGAGATATATTTTCATTTATTTAGGTGTTCTTTAATGTTTTTCAACCAAGACTTCATAAACTTTTTCAAAAAAGATCCTGCCTCCAAACCTTTACTATTGAATATCATAATAAACAAACATTTTATAATAAAATATTTGGTTGAATTTCTAGATACTGCCTTAGGATCAAGTCTTAGAAGTCTGTCACCTAAACATTTGTGACCATACTACTGCCAAAGTGTAAATCCTATTATTAATTTCTAATTTTCATGAATCATGGTCTCTAATTTTTTAAAAATTCAGAGTATGCTATTTTATACCACCTCATCAAAATTAAAAAAAAAGTTCTTTCATATATATTACCAGATGTGTCATACTAATACAATTCATGATACAATTTTATAACTCTAGTTACAGGTTTAAAAGACTAGTCATGGGAACTCCCTGGCTGTCCAAAGTTTAGGACTCCACGATCTCACTGCCGAGGGCCTGGGTTCAATCCCTGGTCAGGGAAAGAAGATCCCACATGCCACGCAGTGCACCAAAAAAAATTAAAAAAATAAAATAAAACAGGATAAAAGACTAGTCATAATGACATACCAGGAGGGGAAAAAAACCTAACTAAAAAAAAAAAATGAATTGCATTTTCATTAGAATGTTTAATATTTAGAAACGAATTTATAAAAGCTTTGACTTAGTCTTTTTTTTTTTTTCGGTACGCAGGCCTCTCACTGTTGTGGTCTCTCCCATTGCGGAGCACAGGCTCCGGACGTGCAGGCTCAGCAGCCATGGCTCACGGGCCCAGCCGCTCCACGGCAAGTGGGATCTTCCCGGACCGGGGCACGAACCCATGTCCCCTGCATCAGCAGGCGGACTCTCAACAACTGAGCCACCAGGGAAGCCCTGACTTAGTCATTTTAAGTTACATTTGAGTACTGAAGTTCTCTTTAGCAACATTTAGCTTAGCTTTAGTTCTCAAAATATTGGTCTCTGCCACCAGAGACCACCAACACAAGTTTCAGGATGAGCACTGAATAGGAGACTGTTGGGACAGAAGAGTTTGGGGAAAGCCTGGAAGTAAATGCAAGAAGGAAAAACAGAAGTATAGGCCTCACAATTGCCTCTGACTTTCCCCTTGCTCTCCCTGACCCGAGAAAAGGCGGCAGTGAGAAAAATACAGGCACACCACCCATTTAGCTCTCCTCTCCTGGGCTGCACCGTTCGTAGCACCTTAACTTAACCCTGTTGTTTTTTTCTTTTTTTAATCCTAGGAAGAATTAAGTCCATTTCATTTGTGGAAGCTTCTACCAGTAGCAGCAATTACAATCAAAATAGGAGGGAGAGAGGAAAGAGTATCCATAAGAGTTATGGGGGGGAAACACTACAGAAAACTGAAAGCAACCCTTAGCAAATGAAAAATATTTAGTAGGCATATTTATTTTTCTTAAAATTTTTCATTATACGATAAAACACAGGGAGCTTCCCTGGTGGTGCAGTGGTTAAGAATCCATCTGCCAATGCAGGGGACACGGGTTTCAGTCCTGGTCCACGAAGATTCCACATGCCACAGAGCAACTAAGCCCATGTGCCACAACTACTGAGCCTGAGCTCTAGAGCGCGCGAGCCACAACTACTGAGCCCGCATGCCACAGCTACTGGAGCCCGAACACCTAGAGCCTGGGCTCCGCAACAAGAGAAGCCACCACAATGAAAAGCCCACGCACCGCAACAAAGAGTAGCCCCCACTCGCTGCAACTAAAGAAAGCCCGCGCGCAGCAACAAAGACCCAACGCAGCCAATAAATAAATAAATAAATAAATAAATAAATAAATTTATTTTTTAAAAAAAGATAAAACACAGGTGTAGAAAGCAACACAAAATATATTTAAATTTTTTAAAAATACAGCATTATACCTTTGGAGTGGGCCCTGTAGAGGGGCAGGGAAGGTAGAAGGAGCCTTACTTTTTACATTGAATAATAATTTACATTTTTTACCATAAGCTTATATTAGGTTTATAATAAGAATTTTTTAAAAATTAAAGTTAAAAAAATAAATAAATAAATAAATCCATTAGGGCTAAAAAGTAGATTCAAGTCACAAAATTTATCTTTTTTGTTAACCGTCTGCTAAAGTCACACAACTCTGGGTCTACTTAGGAGCTACATGATCTCTGGCCAGATACTCAACTCTAAATAAATCAAGATGCCTAGCACACTCCAGAATAAATATTCAAAAAATATAAGCATTCCTTCTATTCAATAAAAACACTTTTCACTTTAGAACATATTTTTAATTTTCATATACCTGATCTCTTCTCATCTTCATTATAATCCTATATCCTAAATAAGAACTAATGTTTA
Organism: Orcinus orca; assembly: GCF_937001465.1. Taxonomy (NCBI): domain Eukaryota; kingdom Metazoa; phylum Chordata; class Mammalia; order Artiodactyla; family Delphinidae; genus Orcinus; species Orcinus orca. The sequence goes on along the minus strand of NC_064577.1, from coordinate 35,201,365 downwards.
TTCAGGTTTACATCTTACATGTTTTCCTCCATCTTATAGGAGGAAAATGAGGTCAAGAAGAGCTAAGTCTTTATTATGGCCTTTTCAACACATTAACTTTCATTATTAATAGACTAATATTCCAAAAGGGAGACTAACACACCATTCACAAGGCTCAGAATTCACTTACCTGGTATGTCCTAAAGATTCCCGCCAGATTGGGAGCATCACAACTGGTTTAACTGCACACTCCAAAATAGCTAAAGCCAACGCAAATTCTCTGGGTTTGCTACACATCTGAACGGCCTTGATCCAATTTGCCCTAAATTTCAGAAGGGAAAAAAAAAGGAAAAAACAAAATTTCATCTTGTTGATCTTAAATTAAAAGCACGAGAGCTGTAATTTATGAAGACTTCATCTTATAGGGCATATGCTTCTAGGCTAAGCAGGTATAAAATACACTGCTACTGGAAGTTTCTACCTCACAGAATCATAGGTTTTAAACACTGGAGGAATCTCAGAGGTCAATTCGTCCTCCAAATCTTTAAACCTGGAACTCTGGTTCTGGAACTCTGTCTGGACTCCACTTGGTTCCGGGAATAAAGACTCTGCTTTCCAGAAATCTTTCCAATGTTAGTGTTGGATCAGTAACTTTAGAAGTAAAGTTACTCATATTCCTAACATCCTCAGTGTTCTGCTGACTAAAATGACTTCATTCAATTCATTAATAATGACAGTTTAAAGTATGCAACTGCAATAATCATTTTGTAAATATTTACTATATTTACAGCAATAAATAAACCTTAGTTTCCTTTACCTGTGTGAAGCCCAGTTGGGATGAAGAAAGGAGGAAGGGATATTGTTTTCCAACTGGGTGATAGTCAGTCTCAGAGTAGATATGGTAAGAACTTTGGATCCATGGACAGAACCATTCCATTTGAACTCTCCAGCTGGAGTCAGACAGAATTTATGTGCAAGATGCCTTCTCTTATCATGGTCTTCTCTGTGCTGGTGCTTATTCAAAGCAAATGAATTGGTGGAGTACTGATTGTGGTAGACGCGATACTTTCCCTCTTGACCCAACTTAAAATAATTGTTGATATTTCCCTTCATGACCACTTCCTTTTTGGTGCTCAACCGTGAAATTTCTCCTTGAGAATTAACTACCAGTACCTGACCAAGAAAATAAGAAGATTCCATTATTTATGTCAAATATGTAAATTTGATCAATTGTCTTTCAATAATTTGTAATTTATCATTCAAAATAAGTTAAGATACATCTTATGACTGAACTTTTGAAGTTTAAAGATTTTTTTGATGTGGACCATTTTTTAAAGTCTTTTATTGAATTTGTTACAATACTGCTTCTGTTTTTCTCTGCTTTGGTTTTTTGGCCGAGAGGCATGTGGGATCTTAGCTCTCCGATCAGGGATCGAACCCGCACCCCCTGCATTGGAAGGCGAAGTCTTAACCACTGGATGGCCAGGGAAGTCCCTAAACTTCTGAAGTTTAAAAGTTGAGTTAAAAGCTAAAGCTAATTGTTTATAATTAAACAACCAAGATATGCCTGCAAAAAGAAAGAAAGCTAAGCTCTATTAAAGTGCCTATTATATGTTGGACATTATTAAGTACTTTCATGTATCTCAAATATACACATGAAACTAAATGTGTGATATATAAATCATTCACCAATCATTTTCTCAAGCTTACAATATACAGGGGTTAGAGACAAAAGAGGGCATGAGGGCATTACATGTACTATTCCCGCAAATATATATTCCTAAAAATACCTTTTCTTCTGCTCCTTTTATCATTTCAGCTTTAGATAAGAGCCCATGGATACGTTAAAATAGTGTTTCAAATAGTTGATTCCAATCCTTTAGTGGACTGTGAAATCAATAGTGGGGCTTATTCAGCTTTAAAAAAAATGAAATATAATACAATAGACTAGAAAAGAAAATACCAGAATGCTTCCCACATGGTAAAATACTACTTCAGGAAACTTTTTTTTTTTTTTTTTTTGCAGTACGCAGGCCTCTCACTGTTGTGGCCTCTCCCGTTGCAGAGCATAGGCTCCGGACGTGCAGGCTCAGCGGCCATGGCTCACGGGCCCAGCCGCTCCGCGGCATGTGGGATCTTCCCGGACCGGGGCACGAACCCGCGTCCCCTGCATCAGCAGGCAGACTCTCAACCACTGTGCCACCAGGGAAGCCCTACTTCAGGAAACTTTTGAACGTACTGGGTTGCTATGAAAAATGTCTTAGTGAGGGTCAGAGTAAAAAGAAGCCTGAAAGCCACTGCCTTAAAGCCATTTCTTTGATGTTAAAAACACTGCATTAAAAAACAAAACAAAACAAAACACTGCATAATCTTGCATATCTACCCTGCAAATAATTCTCAAATCTGAGAGACACAGCTGTGGCCCTTATTCTATCATCACGGCTTGCTGGGAGACAGAAATACTGAGTCCTAGCTTCAATCTTTTTGTTCACAGTCACAGTTGAGATGCTGTGCTGTTCTATACACTGTGCTCTGCTATCAAGGGGTAAGTCTTATCTTTTAGCTGCAGGTTCATCTAAAATGACTACAGCCAGAATTGAGTATTAAATCTTTAATAAAGCCCACAAATAGCCTACCTGTTCCCACATGTGAAGAAGCAGCCTCTATCTCTTTAGAATTATATACAATAAAACTAACCATATAGTAAGAAAGAATACTACCCATTTACAGCATTTCTATGCATGGATTGAAATTTGGGTGTACAGCTATACTTATCATAATACAAACCTAACACTTTTAATCTCGTTACACTCTTGGAAGTGAGGAAAATAAAGTTCAAAAGTACCTCTACAAACTTCCTGCCCCTATTTTAAAAATTATTTTACATTCCAGAGATTTTTGTTTTAAACAGGAAAACCCACCTCTTTCCCCTCCTTAAATAATTTATTTGCTTCGTGGGCTGCGGCTGCCACCTGTTGGCTCTTCAGCTGACTCAGTTTGCTGTCTGGATTCCGTAACCTGGTGATAATCCGAGTTGAACCAGACGCTCCTCTTCCACCTCCAGGAGACTCACTTATTTCCCCATTAGACTTCTCTGATTTGAAATCACCTGTTATCAAATAAAAAGCCAAAAGTAATTGCTAACAGTAAGTAAATTACATATAGTAATAACACCTTACTTATCCAAAACTTCTATCTGGTAGACAACTAAGATCCAGAAAATAAAAAGTCCTTGAACAGCCAAAGCAAATGCATTAATTCTTAAAGTTTTACTCCAAAGAAAGTATGTCAGAACTTTACTGTGAGTCATTTATTATTTTACAGAAAATTCAAACATGCCAGGTTATGTTTTAAAGCTCAGCTACTAGAAAAGAGGAAGGGCTGCTACAGATTTAACAAACATAACTCAAAATGCACACTAATAAAATATTGCCTTATATATTCGACATGGATTTCTATATTAAAAGTAAAGGATATAATTAATTTTAGAAAGATTTCCACTGAAGTTCTGTTTAAATACCTAATAATTTAAAGCTTATAAACATAAATGTCAAGTGAATTCTTTCCTAAAGAATCTAGACAATTATCTGTGTATGCAGATAACTGTACATGTGAAAATCAACTACATTAGCTTTTTTAGATACAATAAAGGCCTCTCACATTTTCATAATATCTTAATTTTTTAAAGTGACAGATGTAACTGCCAAGGAGCAATTTCTGCTTTTCCAAAAATCTCACTTCAGCTGAAAATTTCTATACGTTCTAAAATGACTGCATCACTATCCAATTTCCACTGGCCAGACAGTTGAACAAGATCTCATGTTTCTTTCTTAATTTAAAGCTTTTAAAAACTAAGACAGTGTGGCACTGGCAAATGAAAAACCAAGCAGAAAATATGGCACTAACTAAATCAAGATGGGGTAGGGGTACTGGGTATCTTGCCATCTCAGGCTGGAAAGCTAGTAACCTTCAATGTGTGGTAGCAAAGCAGTTGGTTAGTTAGACTATCCACGATTTTCTCTCGGCTCTCAGACCATGATTCTACCCATGCTAGAGTTCTGTGCCAACATGATGAACTATAGCAGCAACTTTTTTTTTTTTTTGGCCACATCACATGGCTTGAGGGATTTTAACTTCCCAACCAGCAACTGAACCCGGGCCCTCAGCAGTGAGAGTGTGGAGTCCCAACCACTGAACTGCCAGAGAATTCCCTACAGTGGCTACTTCTTGGGACTGTCTTTGAAGTTCTACAATAAAGACTTTTTAGACATCATTTAGTCAAGGCCAGACTTCCTAAAAGCAGAAAGGGAATGGCACAGCACTTTTTAAATTAAGCGCCTCAATTTAGAGCCAATAATCCAACAGGTGAGAGTCAATCCTTTGCCACTTGCTAAGTTTAGTGCAAATAAGGGAAAGGAGGCAGAAAATTCATCCCTGGGGGTACGACTTGAAGGAGCAGAGAGAGGGAACGAGGCTAAGAGTGGAGGTCACTGTCTAGCACACCCTGCCCAAAGGCCACATTCCTGTTTAAAGGAGTGGATCACTGTGATGCAGCCTGGAGGCTGAGTACAGAGCTGCCTGGCCCTAGCCTCCCTAACTCACTGTTTAATGAGTCAAGAGGCAGGAGCCTAGACAGACTTCGCTCACCTGGGGGCTGGGGCAGACAAACTGGGCAAGTAGAAGGGGTTTACCCTCAGAGACTCTGAGCCAAGTTTCTGGGCATTAGATACTAGCTGGGTATTCAGGCAATCTATAAGGGGGTGTTACTGCCAGAAAAAACCCCAAACCTGTCACACTGGGATGTATAATTATTCAAACCTACAGCAATTTCCAGCAGGCCATCCCTGACAGAAGTCAGCTGGATCTAGCCTGTTAAAGAAGAATGGCCTCCAGAAGGGGGACCTTCCCGTATGCTTCTCACTTCTCATCCATATCCATTCTCCCAGAAAACCTCCCAGAAAAGGGCAGCCAGGTTTATCAGAGAACACCATCCACCATCAGGTTAATGAGTGTTACAGGTAGCTAAGTTCATAATTTGGCTCATGGATTGTAAGATCAAGATAAGCCACAACCACACATAATCAAAATAATACACACAATACACAGAAATCCTAGATACAGTTAAAATTACCAGATGTTCATTTTGGGAGAGAAGTTTTTGAAAAAATTTTCAGTTGTGGGTGAGATCTTTCCATTATGTTAGGCAGAGGCTTTTTTAAATTTGAATACACACGTTTGTACTGAGCTAGGGTGGAACTGTGGATATTTGCTGTTTCCTATCTTCACAGCATCTCTCCTTCTTTGGAAAACCATTCCTACCCCACTCCAATTATATACTTTTGCTGGAGCCATCAATCATAATACCTTGCCTGCCCTGGCCACAGGAGTAGGAACAATATGTCCAAGATAGGCCACTCAAATTCCTTCCTCAAGGACTTTTGATTTGGAGCAGGAGTAGGGGCCTTGCCTTTGGGTCACAGACCTTGGAAAGATATGAATACAAACCGCTGATGCCATCTTCCCTGCCACTTGGGGAAAGCCTGTCTGTATTAGGAGAGAATGAGGTTAACACACAAACATATGCAGATCCAAAAGGTGAGACAGAAAGAGGAAAATGGAAAGAGTTTTGATACCTGGAGGTCCAGTTATGCCTGGTGATGGCTTGGACTTCCCAATTATATGAGCTAATTAAATTCCCTTTTCGCTTAAGCTAGTTTAAGCTGGTTTGGTCACTTGCAATTGAAAAGGTTCTAATTAAGACAGATCTCCATCTCATATCATACACAAAATTATACACCAGAAGGATTAAAAACAAAGTTATAGAAGTATTATGTGAAATTATTGTAAAATATATGTATGTTCTTGGGATAGGGATGGTCTTCCTTAGTAAGACACAAAATCCAGAGAAATCCTAAAGAAAAAGACTGATAAATTTAACTGCATAAAAAATGTAAAAATTTCTTTATAAAACAACAGAAAGGGTTAAAAACAAGCAATGACTATATAAATATATAGGTAAAATCAAAAATTAATACCCACAATACATAAAGCATTCCTAAAACTCATTTGGGAAAAATATCAAAATTCAGTAGGAACAAATCAGCAAAAAATATGAATAAGCAATTCACAGAAAGTTCAGCAAACACATGAAAAGAAAGTCAACCACATTAGTAAGCAGGGATATGCAACTTTTAAAATGAAATACTTTTCACCATTGTCAAAAATGTAACAGATAGATGATGTCAAATTTAGTGAGAATATGAAGAAATACACATACATGTAAATGATTAGTATAAATTCCTTTTAACGTACAATTAAGCAGTAGCCATCACTATTTTTTAAATGTACCTACCATATGATCCAGCAATTCCATTTACTGTATCTATACTGCCAGAAATACAAGTACACGGAGATACATGGTGAGGATGTTAAAAAGCACCACTAGTTGTAATAATGAAAAAACTGTTAGCCTAAATGTCCATTAATAGAGAAATAGTAAATGAATTATGGTTCATCTGTACTGTGGAGTACCATGCAGCAGTTAAAAAAGAATAAATTCAATTCATTACATGAAAAGAACCCCTACATGTATTACTGAGTGAAAAAAGCAAGATGCAGAACAACACATGCAGAATGATCCCGTTTATATTAAAAAAAAAAACTTTTTGTAAACATACATACATTAATGTAACTGCACGGAGAAAGATATAAAACGTTACACACCAAATAATGGTGGTTACCTTTGGGGAGGGGGTGTGAAAAAGATGTATTTTTTCCCAAGTGCTTTTTTATTTTTTTAACACAAAAACACTGAGTGCAAGTGTCACTTGTGTTTAAAAAAAAAAAAAAGGAAAACAAAATCCAAATCTTCCCACCCCCATCAAACTTTTATTTAAAAAATTAAAAATTAAAAAAATAAAAAAGCTCCTTTCAATGTATGAAGTGTATTCTTACCTATCTCTTCTTGAATAGAGACAGGTGTATGAGATTCTCTTTCTCCATTTTCAGGATCATCAGCTGCCTTAGCAGATTCACTCTGGGAAGAATTTAGTTCACTGCTGCTGTTACTGTTTTCCAGATTAGGCTGGGTGGAGGTAGTGGTAGCACTAGTGTTACTGCTGTCACATGTCTTGTTAGGTTCTTCTAGAAAAACAGAATATCTGATTTTTAAATTGGAAATCACATCAAAAACAACTAATTGTCAGAAAAGACATTTAATTGTTTTAGGGTTGCATTACAAAGCTAGATTTTAAAAAGCTGCTCATGTATGAATAATGCAATGTATGAAAAAAATTGCAAACAACATCCTATGAATTGTTTTTTAAGTCTCCCAGTATTAACTCAGGCTCTTATCACCTTAGTGTGTAGTACAAAGCAGACAATCTTTCAGAATAATAAAGTGATATAACAATCTCACAAAATTTATGATGTGCCAGATACTGCAGAAGTGATTTTGTGAAGAAAATCCCTCAAAATCTGAAGTTTATATTCTTACTTTTCATAAAGTATTCAAACAGTATTCGAAACAGAATTAAACAGGATTATTTATCTCTAAGGTTTTCTGCCTGAATTCTATACCCCCAAATTTAACTAGAAGGTAATGCCTAAGTGATTGTTAATTTTAAGACCAATATAATAGTATCACTAAGAGTATAGTTCCTAAAAGTATATCAAAATGAATACTACCATGAACTGAAAGCCTAGGTCTTTCCTCGGCAGTTCAGAAATCTAGAGCCTCCCTGTGCATTTCATTTTGCCACTATTAAGATACCTTTTAAATCAATTCCCTAAATTAAAAGTCGTCGACAGTATATCACAAAGGCTATCTGTAATGCATCATGAGCTCCTAAATTTTTTTTTGAGTAAAAAACCAACATCCTGATAGAAAAATGGGAAAAATATATGAACAGTGACGAAAGAAATGAAAATGGCGGGAATTCCCTGGCGGTCCAATGGTTCAGACTCCGTGCTTCCACTGCCAAGGGCCCCGGTTCAATCCCTAGTCAGCGAACTGAAATCTCACAAGCCATGCGATTCAGCCACAAAAAAGAAAAAGAAAAAGAAAAATGGCCTTTAAACATGGAAATATGCTCACTTAATTCAAAGTAAGAGAAATGCAAAGTAAAATCGTATAGAGAAACTACCTCTCAGCTACCAGACTGGCCAAAAATCCAAGTCTCATGATACACTCAGGTAGAGAGGTGGTGGGTTAAAGAGGTACTGCCACACATTGTAGGACTGTAAAATGGTGCAAACTGGATAAAAGGGAACTGACAATAGCTAGAAAAATTACAGATGCATTTACTCTTAACCTAGCAATCTACCCTGAAATACACTGGCAAAAATACTAAATTACTTACTGATATTTACAGAGGTATTCACCGTAGCACTATTTATAATGGCAAAAGACCAGAAAAAACAAAATGCCCATCAATACGGCACTGGCTGAATAAAAGGTGGTACATACAATAAAATATCATGCACCATAACAAGGACTGAGGAAATCATTATATCCACATATGAAATGATCTCAAGATTAAATGTAAAAAGAAAGATGCAGAACAGTACTTAGAGTATGCTAATTTCATGTAAGAAAGGGAGAGAAATGTGAATTTATGCACATATTTTGCTTTTCTATACAAAAAAAAAATAACACTAGAAGAATAACCAAAACTTAATAAAAATAGCTACCTGTAAGGGAAAGGAAGGAAATGGTTACCTAGAGAACGAAGGGATGAAAGTGGAAATTCTCTGAATAGATAACAGTTACAAAGTTTGACTTTGGAATCATGTAAATGTTTTACATTTTTTAAAATTTCAAGTTAGAAATGCAGCCCCTAAAAACTGAAAGAAAACAGCCTAATCGTGTATCAAGTTGTTGGCATAACCACACAGAGAAAAAGATTATTTCAAGTGACTTTGGAACACAGAATTTTGACTATACATTCTTACTGGAAATATGGTATAAAGATAAAGAGCTGCAAAAAAATCTTAAATGCGGTTCAGTACTCTTACTGTGAGCAATAATATTGGTATTATGAAATTACTATGCTATTTAAATCATTTCTTATTACTGTTATTAATGCACATCAGGATATTAACAATAATTAAAAATAATCTATATTATTAATGGACATCTATAACAGGATAAAGCAAGTATATAATTAAGTTACTGTTGTTAGGAACTAAGGCATTCAGTATAAAGGAAAAGAGATACAAGTGTAAAAAAAGAAACTAAGTATGCAATCCTCAATCTGAATTTGAAATGTCAACATGAATTGGTTTTTTTCTTTTCCAAAATACCTATTTCCTAACACTACCCAATAAAAAAGCCTAGAGGCAGTGAGAGCCCAAGAGCAGTAAATATTCTTGGGCCCAGATGACAGTCTCTAAATATCATTTCCCACAAAAAGGAACCAGGGCTTCTTGCAGGAATTACTGATTCCAGGTCTGGGGTAAGAAATGTATAAGATAAGCCACATACATCTTATTCTGCCAAAAAGCAAAAAAGCAAAAGAGACTACTGGGGTTATACACAGCAAAAAGGACTCAAAATCCAACATAAAGGGCCTCCTGAAAATCAATATAACCAAATTAATGATAACTACAACTGACTGAAACAAACTGCATACATAAAGACCCATGAGTTCAAACAGATACTTAAAATGAGAAAATCATGCCCCTCCCCCCAAAGTTCATAACTCAAAAATCACCACTGAAGGTAACTAGACACCAACTCCTGACTCTGAAAATCAGATTTTAAGAGAAATAATTAAGCATTTATTTCTGCTCTAATTATATTTCAAGGTATTCAAATAGACTTAGTTAATGAGGGAAAATTCTTTACAGAAGAATTCCAGTTAAAAAAATACTGAAAAAAATTATAGAATTAGAAATCATATACTATAACTTCCAAATAGACAGCTGATTTTGAACTCACTGATCAATCTTAGAATTTGTAAAGGTAAAACATACAGACATCACAATGAGCCTTTTGATGCAATATGATGTGAAATACCCAGAACACAGCTTATGAAGTATTCTTGCCAAAAGTCGTTGAAAATGAATTTAATCGAGCCTTTAGAACAAATTAAACACTAAGAAGGAAAGAAAATCCTGGATGTGGGATATTCCATAGTAGGATATACTAAGATTCTTTAAAAAGTCAGGGAAGGGGAGAATGCTCTAGATTAAGAGACTCAGTAGATATAAAACCAAATGTCATGTCACGAGGGGATCTTATTTGGAGTTATTTAAAACACAGCCAATGTTTAAAAAAAATTTTTTAAGTGAGGAAATTTAAATTGACTGGATAGTAGATGACAGTAAGGAATTGCTGTCAATTTTATTAAAATGATAATGGCACTGTAATTATACAAGAAAATGTCCATATTCTTTAGAAATGTATGTAGGACTGATATAACATGAGGTCTGGGATTTGCTTTAGAATACTGCAGTAAGGAAACAACCCAAATTCACATCATCAGGAAAGGGGATAAACTGTGGTATAGTTACACAGAGGAGTATTGTAATACAGTTAATATGAAAGAACTCCAGCAACATAAAACATTATATTAGTAATATAAAGCGAAAAGATTAAGTTCCCCGAAGTTATACTTAACACATACACTTAATAAGACATACTTAACACAACACACTTGCTACACAGTTTAAAACAACCGAGGGCTTTCCTGGTGGCGCAGTGGTTGAGAGTCCGCCTGCCGATGCAAGGGACATGGGTTCGTGCCCTGGTCTGGAAAGATCCCACATGCCGCGGAGCAGCTGGGCCCGTGGGCCATGGCCACTGAGCCTGCGCGTCGGAGCCTGTTGCTCTGCAACAGGAGAGGCCACAGCATTGAGAGGCCCGCATACCGCAAAAATAAAATAAAATAAAATAAACAGAAATACATAGTTTTTAGCAAACCATGTAGATCAACTCAATGAAGCAACAGTTATGTGGGCTATACATCACTTTGACCTCTAGTATCAATAGTCTTAATTCTACTGGATTTCTGTTATAAAAAGGAAAGAAAATATTAGTGAACACAGGATTCAGGGTGACAATCACTTCAGGTAGGGTAGAAGGATGCAGGCGATGAGAACAGGGAGATGGCTCGATACAGGTGAGTTTCAAAGCAGGACTTAGACTTCTGTTTTGGGTGATAGGTTCCTAGGTGTTTATTTCATTAATAAAGATCATTTCAAACGTGAATGAATAAATTAAGGGGGAATATGTAATGACCAATGATGAGTGCAATTAACTGAGGATTATGATTTATCTAATAGTGTACACATGGGGTCAAAGGGGGGCGATTTTTAAAAATTTGAGTCCTCCGCACTCAAAAAAGCAGTTTAAAAAAAAAAGCATGAGTAAAACTAGTATGACAAAATATTGATGATTTTCTAATCTAAGTGTTAAAATATGGGGGAGGGGTCACTATACTATTCTCTTAACTTTCATGCATGTTCATAATAAGAAAATTCTACATGAAAGACAGAAATGGCAAACTTAAAATCTGACAGCTGCAAACCAGTAATATAATCAACTAACTCATGTTGGAAAATGCATATATTTGGAAGAGAAGTCTCACATGAATAGCATCAAATTCCTCACTAATCATTCCTTTCACATCTGTAGATCTAGTTTTGAAATGTGCTGTATTCTTAATTTATAATTGTCTAAAAATCATCTTCTCGAATAATGAAACAGTATATAGACATGCCCTCATTTATGAGCTCAGAATTCAGAGTGCATTTTCTCACAGAAGTATAATAAAAAGTGATTGGGTTCTACACTAGCCCACAAAAAACTATTTCAGCATACAATACACCCCAAGTATGGTTTTAACCAAGACAATAACTCTGGGATAGGACTTAAGAGATTCCACCTAATCGTATCTTAAAATACTTCATAGAAAGTGCTCTCTGCTATTAGGAAGATGATGGTACTTCATAAAAGAATAGGCAATCAATCCCATCCCAAGGTATTTTGATCTTAAAAAAAACCATTACCCCACTGAAAGCAAACTGAATTCAGAATCTGTCCATTTAAACTTTCAAGGTGCTAACAAGCTGAGGACTATCATAACTCATAATACATAGCTTTTTTGTTGACTTGTCCCAAGTTAATTTGCCTTAAGTTTTCGTCCATTTCAGTTGAGAGGAATTGCTCTAGAACTCTTTACATCCTTACTTCATTAGGATTAAAGAAATCTCAAGCATTTGCTTTAAAACACCACAAAGAAGATATCACCTACCAATAGTCCTCACAGTTCAAATATTCTACACTAGAAGCTAAAACCAAACACATTTAAAAGAATAAGAAGGGCTTCCCTGGTGGCGCAATGGTTGGGAGTCTGCCTGCCGATGCAGGGGACGTGGGTTCGTGCCCCGGTCCAGGAGGATCCCATGTGCCACGGAGCGGCTGGGCCCATGGGCCATGGCTGCTGGGCCTGCGCATCTGGAGCCTGTGCTCCGCGACGGGAGGGGCCCCAGCGGTGAGAGGCCCTCATACCGCAAAAAAAAAAAAAAAAAGAATAAGAAACAAAAGAGTAATATTTAGCTGCAGAACCTCTAAAAGCCATTATCAATCAACTCAATGAGGTAAAAGTAAACGGGAAGCACATCAGTTCAGCATCCAGTATCAGCAGCCTCTTAACCTCCACTTAATTTCCTTACAATAAAATCCAAACCTAAAGCAAAGTACTATCTTTTAAGATGTCGTTATCCCAAAAAGTTAAGAAAAAGGTTAAATTAATATGTTCTTATAGTTCAACTTTACAGATGTTAGACTTTCAATATGTCCATGGAAACACTTTCAAAGCAATTATAAATAGTTATGGAAATAAAGCCAGTTTTATCTACTGCTGCTATTTTCTTAGTCCCAGTCATTAAATCTAGAAGCATAACTTTAATAAAACAAATGCTGTCTTCATTATATGTTTGAATACAAATTCTCATAGTACATTTGAGGTTAAGATGCTAGAAAGACACATGCCCCTGTCTCTCCTTATATACTGAAAAACTGGCAATCTGGTACAAAAGTTTCTAATCTAAAATCCAGAACGAAAGTGTAATTCTGAAATTGAGCTATTTGTTAACTACAAAGAAGTTATACTGAATAATAAACAGTACACTTGCTATAAGGGGTCGTTTTTGGCAACATAACCATTTTCATGAACTGAAGTGAAATGTCTGGAATACAGATGCAGCGGTGGAAAATCTCAGGAACAGATATTCAGAAATTAACTTTTTTTTTTTTTTTTTTTTTTCCGATACGCGGGTCTCCCACTGCCGTGGCCTCTCCCGTTGCGGAGCACAGGCTCCGGACGCGCAGGTCCAGCGGCCATGGCCCACGGGCCCAGCCGCTCCGCGGCATGTGGGATCCTACTGCACCGGGGCACGAACCCGCGTCCCCTGCATCGGCAGGTGGACGCTCAACCACTGCGCCACCAGGGAAGCCCCAGAGATTAACTTTTTTAAGTGATGTCTACCAACATTTCCCAAAATATGGCCCAACTTTTCAGTTTAAACTTCAATCTCAGCCACATAAAATCTTTCTGAATCATACCCAATTTGAAATCATGAAATCTACCCATTTTTCTTATGTTCTCACTCCTTTAGATTTTTAGACCACAGACTTATAATTTTTCTTTTGCATAATGTCGTCTATCATAAGAAAATGATAGTGCTCTCTGACAGGACTTGACAAAATACAGCTTGAAATAAATAAATATGCATATCCATATATATGTATACATATGTGTGTATATATTTCTAAGGAAATTCTAAAGTAGATGTATTTTGAAAGAGATTTTAAATTCTCGGGTTATTTTTAAGTATCTTTCCATTCCAGAAAAGATATAAAATACAAACGCTAATCAAAAGAAAGCTTCTGTAGTTTAGTAGTATTATTAAAGATAAAGGACATTTCACAAAGATACAGTTAATTCAACAATATAAAAATTATGTGCACCTACTAACACAGGCTCAAAATATATAATGCAAAAGCTAAAAATATTTAAAAGATAAAAAGGCAACCCCACAGTAAATAGAAATAACTTAAAAGTATCTTGCATATGTTATAAAGTAGAAACTAACACACCATTATAAAGCAATTATACTCCAATAAAGATGTTAAAAAAAATTATCTTCCATAGAGAGGAAAAAAAATAGCAAACATATAGATTTCAACAACACAATTAAAACCCTGACCTAGTTGTTCTGTACTGCACCCCAAAACTAAAAATAGACATCCTCTTCAAGTGTATATGAGACAGTTCATCAACATTAACCAAATGCTGGACCACAAAACAAGCCTCAACAAATCTTAAAGGACATAAATCACGTACAGAATGTTCTCTGACTACAGTGTGTTAAACTAGAAATCAATAAAAAAGATAACTAGAAATCTCTAGGACTTCCCTGGTGGCACAGTGGTTAAGAATCCGCCTGCCAATGCACGGGACATGGGTTCGAGCCCTAGTCCGGGAAGATCCCACACACTGCAGAGCAACTAAGCCCATGTGCCACAACTACTGAGCCTGAGCTCTACAGCCTGAGAGTCACAACTACTGAGCAGCATGCCACAACTACTGAGGCCCACGTGCCTAGAGCCTGTGCTCCACAACAAGAGAAGCCACTGGCTGCAAGGAAGAGTAGCCCCCACTCACCACAACTAGAGAAAGCCTGTGCACAGCAATGAAGACCCAAAGCAGCCAAAAATTAATTAATTAAAAAAAAAAGAAAATCTCTAAATGAGTATTAAACAATATATTTCTAAATAAGCAATGGGTTAAAAAAAAACCACATCATAATAGAATTTAAAAAGTATTTTAAACTGAATGATAAAGACAAAATAACATATTAAAGTTTGTGAGATGCAGCTACATAGAGGGAAATAGAGGGAAATTTATAGCCTTGACAACAGACATAGAAAAAATAAAAAATAATCAAAGCATCCATCTTAAGAAGCTAGAAGAAAAAAATAATAAAGAGGGTATGAGATATATGTATATGTATAACTGATTCACGTTGTTATAAAGCAGAAACTAGCACACCATTGTAAAGCAATTATACTCCAATAAAGATGTTTAAAAAAAAAGTGTATGAGAGGGACTTCCCTGGCGGTCCAGTGGTTAGGACTTTGCCTTCCAGTGCAGGGGAGGAAGGTTCAATCCCTGGGCAGGGAGCTAAGATCCCACATGCCTCACGGCCAAAAAACCAAAACATAAAACAGAAGCAATACTGTGACAAATTCAATAAAGACTTTAAAAATGGTCCACAACCAAAAAAAAAAAAAAAAAAGAGGGTATGGGAAACTTCTGGAGGTGATGGATATGTTTATGTCATAGATTGTGGTGATGGTTTCACAGGTATATATTTATCTCCAAACTCATCAAGTTGTACATATTAAATATGTACAGCTTTTTGTATATTAATTATACCTCAATAGAGTGGTTTTGAAAAAAAAAAGACAGGGAAGAAAAATTCACAAAAATGAAAAAATATAAAAGGAATGAAATAAAAATAAGATAAAAACCTAGAAAAAATATAGAGAGGATAAACAAAGCCCAAAGTTATTTTTTTAAAGACTCATAAAAATTGTTAATAGTCTTATGAAATGATTAAGAGAAAACAGATAACCAATTTCTCGACTGAAAAAAGAGATCACTACAGATGCTATAGACATTTAAAAAATAGGATGTTATTATGTCAATAAAATCTTAAATTTAAATGAAATGGTAGATTCCTAGAAAAATAAAATTTACTAAAACTGACACAAGAAAACAACAGAAAATATGAATAGCCTACTATCTACCAAAGAAATGAAATCTACAATTAATAACTTTCCCACAATGAAAACTCCAGGACCAGAAGACTTTAGCAAACATTTAAGGAATAAATAACACCAACCCACAGAAACTCTTGCAGACAAAAGGAAAAGTGGGAACTTGTACCAACTCATTTTATGAGGCCAGCATAATCTAGGCATCAAATCCTGACATAGACATTATCACAGAAAGAAAATTGCAAGTCAATCTCATTCATGAAAGTTGACGCAAAAATCCTAAACAAAATATTAAAAAATGAAATTCAACAATACATAAGAGCAAGAACATATCACAACCAAGTTGTATTTATTCCAGGAATATGATGAGATTGGGTTAACATTTTTTAAAATATCAATGGAGAAACTTTTGCTTCCAGTCAGGATGGAGTAGAGGGACTGGACTTAGCCCAGCCAATGAAACATCCACACACAAAAAAAAGAGACCACTTGATAGAAAATGAACAAAAGAACTGACAGGCAATTCTCAAAAGAAGTTATCCAAATGTCTAATATATATATATATACACACACACACACACACACACACACACACACACACACACAGGCGCACGCACGCGCACACACACACACACACACACACGAAAGGTGCTCAACATCCTTAGTCACCAGGGAACTACAAGTTCAAATCACAGTAAGATATCCTTACATTCCTACCAGAATGGCTAAAATAAAGAGAGGCGGGGAAAAAAAAAGGAAAGAACTACATGACATTCTTATAATACACAGAAAAACTCTTTAAGGATTTCCAATACAGTATTAACTATAATTATTGACTTTTGATAGGATTACCAGTATTTTTTTTCTTGTTTTGCTCATCTAAATTTTCTGATTTGTTTTTCAAAAATATACACACAGCTCCTATAATAAAAAAATTTTTTTTCATTTTTAAAAAAGGCAAAAGGAAAGGCATAATAACATTCTTGGTGTGATATAACTTATTTTGAATTTAATTTTAAAAAGCTTAAAATTTATTACTGGTTAATTTACATTTTCATGTGAAAATATATTGTGACAATGGTTTTCTATTGTAACATTATGGTTTGAGATGTTGTTAAAAAAAAACTTACATGACCACATGCAAACATAAAATTAATCTGTTAGTACATACAGAATTGGAATGGTCAAATCATTCAACACTGAGCCATTAGTATGTGAGTACTTAAAACCAAAATATCTGCCACTATGGTCTGGTGATAAAATATAAAAATAAGTCTATTAGACAAAAACAGCTAAATGAACTTTAAAAAGCATGAAGATTATGATGAGTTTCAAGCACTAAATGCAAGAACATCTGTCAAACTCCAAATGTTAGGTGACAACTTAGCAATCAGGGATGGCACTTACGTAAGCAAGCAGCATGAATGAACACATACTTTAAAGTTTTAGGTGACATTCAGCTTTTACTACTAAAGGGAAGGATCTCCCCCCCATTACAGAGGCATTGATACACTGCCCTCTGTACCTGGCACATCCTGGGGGAGCTCAGATGCCACCTTCTTCTCTGCCATGTTGCTGCTATCATGGGTTTCTGAGAGACACCCCACGGGACTCCTCCCTTCAGAGGGACTAGTCTCTTCTGAAGAAGCATTTGTTGTGTTGTCGCCAAGATTTGCTGACACAGAGTTACCTTTATCCCCAACTTCTGTTGGCTCTACAGTAAAATGCACAACAAAACTTTAAAGATATTCTTTAAAATTGCTTTAGGACAAATGGCCACATTCAGTCAACTACTAAAAATGAATGATCACCAAAAAACCTGGCTTCTATTCGATGGCCATTTTGAAGCAATTAGATTCTGGGATAATTTTGCAGCAGGTAATCCAAAGGGTATTTAAGAATATTTGATATATTAAGAATGTTTAAGTAGTTAACATAAAAAGGAACGTATTATATCACATACAAAAGTGTATATTCTGGTATAAAAAGTGATTTTCACCAAAAAATCTTATAGGGAAATGGCACCTTATTAAGAAGTATAAATAGAGATATGGGTATAACATTATAGTAAATCCACCAATATATAAAACTCATTACAATGACTGTACATGTTATATATGGAGGAAGGGTATCCTAATCTCTTCAGAAATGTAAAATTAAATAGTTGTTTGCAATAAAAAAGATTCATTTTCATTTTGCAAGTAAAACTGGAGTTTTCGTAAGTAACACTGATGAAATATTTCTTTTTAACCAAATAATGTTTTTACCCTCAGATTTTCCTTGCTCAGGATCATCTGGTGTTTTGTCATCACTGTCTTTTTCAAGACTCTGGTCTTCAAACTCCTCTCTGCTTTTCTCAGCATCTTTGGAGTTATTATTCTCAGTCTCATTCTTCTCCTTTTCTATTTCTTCTGGACTTTTAACAATATCAATGTCTCCTTTTTTGGCTCTTATAGATTCCAAAATTTCTTCTATAATAAAACAAATAAAATTATGTTTCCATATATACCAAGTATAAAAGTACTACAAATGCCACTTAAGAGTTTCAATACAAGTTATTAAAGATAAATTTGCTAAAAGCATTAAGAACTATGAAATAAGGATCAAGATTACCAGTAACATTTTGATGTTTAGAGAACTCAAATCGATTTGGTTATCTTCACTTCTAGAAAATACATGATAATATAGGCTCTAATTTCTTTTTAAAAAAAGAAAGAAAAATTAGTCTATCTTTTAAAATTGAGATTGATATAGATTACTGTGATATCCTCTGCCATAGGAGAAAATCTGTTAAGCTGACACAGACCCACAGTCTGGGCACTGTGGTACAGTAACAAAAACCTAGAGACCCAGGACCTAGCACAGATCTGACCTGAATTAACTACGTGAGCCTGGGGGTAGGCTACTAAATCTTCAGGCCTCCACTGTAAAATGAGAAAACAGAGGCCCATTTGGAAACATTTCTCTCTGAAGTCCCATAACTTTCTGGAAGTCACTAAATCCCTAATGGCTCTAATTTTCTTTCAACTAGGGTGGAGTGATACTACGGCATGGGTGCAGACCACAAGTTATATCAGCATAGACTCCTGTATATTAATAATGTTCTTTGGGTTATGATCCAATACTATCATTTTTACTTTGTTGCTCAAATCGGTCAGCTTTTGGCCATTGGGAGCTTTTCCAGGTAAGTCCTGTATCCTTTAAACACATGAGTCCTGTAACCTTTAAACACACTTCCTTCCCACCTTCCTTCCTTCTGTGCTTCCTCACTTTCCAGCACTGCAAGATGTTCCAGACTCACCTTGTATTTTCTTTGCCCCAGCCCTAGAATTCTCAAGGAGTCTTGATTCTTTTTTTAATTGGAGAATGAGATTTTATTTTATTTTTTATTTTTTTGCGGTACGCGGGCCTCTCACTGCTGTGGCTTCTCCCGCTGCGGAGCATAGGCTCCGGACGCACAGGGTCAGCGGCCATGGCTCACGGGCCCAGCTGCTCCACAGCACGTGGGATCTTCCCGGAACGGGGCACGAACCCGCGTCCCCTGCATCGGCTGGCAGACTCCCAACCACTGTGCCACCAGGGAACCCCTGGAGAATGAAATTTAGAAGTCATGATCTGGGGCTTCCCTGGTGGCGTAGTGGTTGAGAATCTGCCTGCTAATGCAGGGCACACAGGTTCGAGCCCTGGTCTGGGAGGATCCCACATGCCGCGGAGCAACTAGGCCCGCGAGCCACAACTACTGAGCCTGCGCGTCTGGAGCCTGTGCTCAGCAACAAGAGAGGCTGCGATAGTGAGAGGCCCACGCACCATGATGAAGAGTGGCCCCCATGGGCTTCCCTGGTGGCGCATTGGTTGAGAGTCCGCCTGCCGATGCAGGGGACATGGGTTCGTGCCCTGGTCTGGGAAGATCCCACATGCCGCGGAGTGGTTGGGCCCGTGGGCCGTGGCCGCTGAGCCTGCGCGTCCGGAGCCTATGCTCCGCAGCAGGAGAGGCCACAGCAGTGAGAGGCCCCAGCAGTGAGAGGCCCGCGTACCGCAAAAAAAAAAAAAAAAAAAGATGTTACAATAGGGGAAGAATGCTGCAGCGTACGTGAAACCCTCTGTGTTATCTTAGCAACTTTTCTGTAACTCTAAAACTATTCTAAAATTAAAACTTTATTAGAAAAAAAGAAAGCAAAGAGTAAATTTTAAAGGAATACCATTTCTCATAATTAAAAATAGGACTCCCTAAAAGGTTTATTAATAAAATTCTTGAATTAAAGAAAGAAACAAATATAATTTGGGGAACATCAGTAATGAGCAAGGCAAGGTACAAAACACTAAAATGCACAGGATCCCCAATTTATGTTAGGATGAACAAGTTCCTCTTGAGAAAATGAAATATAGAGAATTAAAATAATCATACTTGAAAATTTTAATATATTTTCATATTTTGTAGTGATTTCATACCAGGAAATGTAACAAAAAGTAAAATAAGAAAATTTCCCTCTCACCATTAGCTGCCGCCAGAAAGGATTTATTACTGCCCCGAGCCTTATTGGTCAGGTCTTCAGTTATGTCCATGTGCCGGTGGATTTCTTCACGCATTTCTTCTAGGATTTTGCAGAGTTCTGCTTCCCAGTAATCTTTGTCTAGACAGTCAATTAATTCTGCAAGCTGGACCTTTGTGCTGTAGTACCAAATTTTCTTTTCATTTTCATTTTCCGTATCTTCTTCTCTGTTTAAAAAAAGCACAAAAACACTTTGATGTTAGACAAAATGGCACTTACCTGACAATTTTATCTATCCAGTGGAAGTTAAAACACACAAAGATTGTGCACTAAAGCTCAGTATATTTGCTCATAAGGGATCCTATCAAGTCTCATTCAAACTCAAGGTACTCATTTTATTTGAACCTCTAATTATTTTGATTTCCTAGCCCATAGCAGCTTAGGATAAAATAATTTGCTTGTAGTAGTGGGAAGAGAGGAATTAGTATAGCAGCAAAGAAAGATATCTAAAAACATGACATGCAGAAACATGATCTTAAAATTCAGAGCGTGTGAGTACTTGGTGGAGGACAGTCTTGGTTACACTTCAACTTTAAGATCATCACTGTAACAATGTGAGGAGCAGAATAACCAGAAATATTTAAACTATGTTCAGTACTTGGCAGGTACAGAGCAGGTTCACATTACAGTATAGTTTAGAAACATTTCCATCCAAATGGTGTAAATGCTCTGCTAAATTCTGGTCCCTGAAGGAGTCATCTCAATCAAGTAACAATGCCTCATCCCTCTTTCTTAACGGACAATCAAAGCTCAAACTGGAGAGAAGAGCACAGCAGCTTCTTTTCCTGCTTAAATCTCTCTAAAGATGCCAGTCACTTGTAATGGAGGTGGAGACTTCAACACTAATAACTAAAAACACAAGGCAAATTAATGTCTAGGACCAGACTTCAAGAAACATATGTGACTTAGTTCTTCTCTCATTCAGAAGAATTCAGGAGTATGTGTGAGGTACCTAACAAGAAAGAGTCTAACATTCCTGTCTGCTCAAAGGCAAACTCACAAAGCTGAAAGAAGAGCACTTTAAGAAAGATATGGCTTTAAATGAGATATGTGAACGGGGACAAGACACAACTCCTCTGAGCCTCTGAGACATTTTATTCACCTCACTGGTAAAATGAGGACAACAGTACCTGTCTTGAGGGACACTGTAAGATACTATACGGTAAATAAAGGTATTATAATAAGGCATCTATCATAGTACCTGGAAAACATCATTAGCGATCAATAAATAGAAAATATTATTGTTACTAGTAAGGTAGTAAATAAATTAAAATGTAGCAGAATTCCAGGAATGAGACATTCAATAATTCTGAACAAAGAAGGGATATATTAAATCATGGATAAATAAAAGGATATCAAAATTATCAAAAATTTTAAAGAAAAAGATTAATAAAGGGTTCCTGTTTTCCCTCTTTCAAATCAGCATCTGCTGACATATGATATTAATATATATCTGTTAGAAGCTTTTTACAAAAATTTCTGAAAATCATTTTTTTAAGCTGCTCTAGATTTCACTCTACAGTGGGTATTTCTACTGACTTTTTATGACTGAGTGAGAACAATGGTCTACTCCAATTTAAAATGTTAAAGATGTCAGAATCCTCTAAATAAAAAGATTAATAGGGGGCTTCCCTGCTGGTGCAGTGGTTAAGAATCCGCCTGCCAATGCAGGGGACACAGGTTCGAGCCCTGGTCCGGGAAGATCCCAAATGCCGTGGAGTGGCTGAGCCCGTGTGCCACAAGTACTGAGCCTTCATTCTAGAGCCCACGAGCCACAACTACTGAGCCCACGTACCACAACTACTGAAGCCCATGCGCCTAGAGCCTGAGCTCTGCAACAAGAGAAGCCACTGCAATGAGAAGCCCGCGCACCGCAACGAAGAGTAGCCTACCCTCGCCTCAACTAGAGAAAGCCCACGCAGCAACAAAGACCCAATGCCGCCAAAAATAAATAATAAATAAATAAAAAGTACATAGTGAGCTTTGACGGAGCACAAGAGTTACAGGACAGCCTAATTCTTTGTTTTCTAAGATTTCAATCTTAAGGATTTTCCCTCTGTTTAATGATATCAAATTCTTTCCTTGTTTGCTTTTTTCCTCTTGATTCGGAAATATCTACAAATTTCAATGGAACAAGAAAAACATTCTACATAAAAACTTTTTTGGGGTAGAAAACAATTTATAAGCATAAGATTTCTACATGAAAGTGAGATGCTATGGGAACAAATTTAATTAAATGGACATTCTGTCCAATTTTTCAAGCAACTCACAGGCTACTAAAAGGGTCCTTATCAGTTGACTGACTTAGCCCATGCTGGCATCTGCATAATTTCCATCTTAACGGAGAACACTTAATTTTAATCTTAATTTTCATCTTAACAGAGAATTCACAACTTTATATGGTGGCAGTCTATTCTAGATTGGAACTGCTCTGTTAGAAAGTTTTTTCCTTTTAAGAGATGACACACACCTAGTGTTTCCACCAATCCATCCTGATTCTGCCTGCTAGAATTCTCTGAAATAAACCTAACGCCTCCTCAACACACAGTCCATCAACTCTTTCACAACATCTATAATTTTACCTCGTTTTTTTTCTTTTCAGGCCAAACATACTCAAATACTTTATTCCTCATACAGCATGTTTTCCAGTCATCACTACCCTGATATTCTTCCCCTAAGTGTACAGTTTTGTCAATGTCCCTCTAAAAACAGCTCTATTGGGGGACTTCCCTGGTGGTCCAGTGGTTAAGAATCCGCCTTCCAATGCAAGGGACACGGGTTCAATCCCTGGTTGGGGAACTAAGATCCCACATGAAGCGGGGCAACTAAGCCCACACCCACAACTACTGAGCCCGCATGCCGCAGCTACAGAGCCATGCGCTCTGGAGCCAGCATGCCACAACTAGAGAGAAGCCCACAAGATGCAACGAAAGATCCCACATGCCGCAACTAAGACCCGATGCAGCCAAAAATATATATTAAAAAAAAATACAAAGTAAAAATAGCTCTATTTTTCATTCTGCTCATCAAAGATAATACTCAACAATGACCATTTATTTTCTTCTTGAAGCTACAGAAGGATAAATTCATCAAAAGCATAAAGTAGCAAAACTGAGTGAACAATAACAGCTAATGCTTTCAAAGAAGTTTTAATATTGATGTACTTGGGCACGTTTACACAGTTTATATAACCAAGATTATCTGTTCTAATTGTAAAAGTGACAACTGCTTTCCTAGATGAATATACATCAATTTGTAAGTACCTTTGTTTATGGGGTTAGAATTTGGTTTCTACAGAAGCCCTGTCTCTACAACGTTCCTTCTGCACACCCAAACTGGCCTGGCTTCCCTGAAGTCACAGGGGAGGAAAGAATGGAATGAAAATATGGGCCAAAAATACAATTAATAGCAAACTTACAGATTATATGCCTACATTTTAAAGTCTGTTTGGCTTTTACTTAGCCAAGATAAGTAAGAGGTTAATGACTAACAGTATGTTTTGAGTTTCATTTCTGAACAAACCCACAGAAACTAATAAGAGTGAGGAACGCTAGTGTGGTGGGTTGACAAAAAGGTATGTCCACCTGAAACTGTAGAATGTGACCTTACTTGGAAATATGGTCTTTGCAGATGTAATTAGCTAAGGATCTTGAGATGAAATCATTCTGGATTTAGGGTGAGCCCTAAATCAAATGACTGCTATCCTTACAAGCAGAGGAGAGGATTCAAAGAGACACGTGGAGAAGGTGATGTGAAGATGGAGGCAGAGATTCGAGTCATGTGCCCTTGCCTATGAGCCAGGAGACACCAAGGAAGGCCAGCAGCCACCAGAAGCTAGGAGACAGGCATGGAACAGAGTCTCCCTGAGCCTCCAGAAAGAAACAATCCTGCTGACGCTGGTTTCAAACTTCTAGCCGCCAGAATCGCGAGAGAATAAATTCCTGTTGCTTTAAACAACTCATTTTATGGTCAATTTGTTATGGCAGCCCTAGGAAACTAAAACAGATTTTGATTTCATGCTTTTTTTTTTATGATTTAATTTTTTAACTTATTTTTTTGGCTGCATTGGGTCTTTGTTGCTGCGCGTGGGCTTTCTCTAGTTGCAGCAAGCGGGGGCTACTCTTCATTGTGGTGCGTGGGCTTCTCACTGCAGTGGCTTCTCTTTGTTGCGGAGCATGGGCTCTAGGTGCGCGGGCTTCAGTAGTTGTGGCTCGCGGGCTCTAGAGCACAGGCTCAGTAGTTGTGGCATGAGGGCTTCAGTAGTTGTGGCACACGGGCTCAGTAGTTGTGGCTCACAGGCTCTAGAGCACAGGCTCAGTAGTTGTGGCATGCAGGCTTCGTAGTTGTGGCACGCGGGCTCAGCAGTTGTGGTCCACAGGCTCTAGAGCGCGGGCTCAGTAGTTGTGGCATGCGGGCTCAGCAGTTGTGGCTCACGGGCTCTAGAGTGCAGGCTCAGTAGTTGTGGCATGTGGGCTTCAGTAATTGTGGCACGCGGGCTCAGCAGTTGTGGCTCACAGGCTCTAGAGTGTGGGCTCAGTAGCTGTGGCATGCGGGCTTTGTAGCTGTGGCACGAGGGCTCAGTAGTTGTGGCTTGCAGGCTCTAGAGCGCAGGCTCAGCAGTTGTGGCATGCGGCCTTCAGTAGTTGTGGCACGCAGGCTCAGTAGTTGTGGCTTGTGGGCTCTAGACTGCAGGCTCAGTAGTTGTGGCACACAGGCTTAGTTGCTCCACGGCACGTGGGATCTTCCCAGACCAGGCTCGAACCCGTGTCCCCTGCATTGGCAGGCAGATTCTTAACCACTGCGCCACCAGGGAAGTCCCCTAAAACAGATTTTGATACTGGGAAAGGAAGTGCTGCTATAACAGATACTTAAAAACGTGGGAGTGGCTTAGGAACTGGAAATGGGAAAAGGCTGGAAGAATTTTGAGGCACTTGACAGAAAAGGCCTAGACTTTCTTGAAGAGACAGAGGTTGGCAGAGATTGGAATTATGCTGCCAGCAAGCCAAGGAACACTTGGGGCACTAGAAGCTGTAAAGGGCAAGAAAAGAATTCTTTCCTAGAGCCTTTGGAGGGAGTGGGCCCACTGACACCTTGATTTTTTACTTCTAGCCTCCAGAACTGTGAGAAAATTAATCTCTCACTTTGCCTTGTTACAGCAGCCACAGGAAGCTAATGCGGTTCAGGAGTCAGAGATTAAAGGCAGCCCAAGGAGGTTAAAAGCACACATTCTGGAGTCACAATGCCTGGGACTGAATTCTGATTCTGCCACTTACTAGTTGTATGATACTGGATAAATTACTTAACCTCTCTCTTGCCTCAACTTCTCCCTCTGAAAAATGGGGTGACAGTACTTACATCAAAATGCTGTTGTGAGGATAAAACACATAAAGTGCTTCGAACACTGACAGCACGTGGTGGGTGCAATCTGCAGGGTTGCTATTATGTTCTTCACCTGATGAAGTATATGATATTTACCTTAAAACAAATAATTACAAGTTTAATAGGTGTATTAAAAAAAAAAGATGTGTTTCATGGTGCAAGAGGGAGAGAAATTCAGGGGAAAAAGCCCTAGGAAATGGCATAAATAGGCTGACTTGAAGGATAAGTTAGTCGAAAGGCTTTGCGGGTTTTTAGTTTGCTTTTTATTGATTTTGTTTTGGGTGGTGGGAAGCAAAAGAAATAAATACACAAAATTAGGGATCTGTGAACTTTCTGTTAAGAGCAAATGGAAGTATGTAATTGAAAGGTTTTTCAACTTGGGGGGAAAAGACCTGATCAGAATGGCTGTTTTAAAAATAATCCAGCTATGGGGATTTCCCTGGTGGTCCAGTGGCTAAGACTCCACGCTCCCAATGCAGAGGGCCCAGGCTCAATCCCTGGTCGGGGAACTAGATCCCACATGCTGCAACTAAGAGTCCGCATGCCGCAACTCAATGATCCCGTGTGCCACAACAAAGACCTGATGCAGCCAAAATAAATAAATAAATATTAAAAAAAAAAAATCATCCAGCTACGGAACAGAGAAGAGAATTGGGGAATTACACATACACCAGTTTGGAGACTACTAAACTAGTCTAATCAAGATGATGTTGACAGTGAGAATGGAGAGAAATGGATTCAATATTTAAGAGGTAATTAAAAGATATAACAAACAACATAGGACAAAAGACTATTCCCAGGTTTCTAGCCTGAGCAGCCAGTAGGATGGTGATCCCATTTACTAAGATGGCAACACTGAATGAAGGGTAGGTAATGGGGGCAAGTGATGCATGCAGTTTTAGACATGTTGTATCTGAGGTGCCTGCTATGTGGACTTGTCCAGGAGGCTGCTGGTATGCAGAACTGGACACAGGCAGAAGGATTACAGGCGTAGGTCTGATGGCAACTGAGTCAGCAAGTAAATAGGTGGCTTATGGCTAGAACGTGGAGGTGCAGGTGGAAAGCTGTACAGGTTAAAAAGCATAAATTAGTTCATCTGGAAAATGAAAAAATGCAGAGTTTTAAAATGCTGTGTTCAAGGTAATTTTATTCAGAACAGACAGTGACAGGAAACAGTGCTAGTCTAATCTGGCAGTTCCTATTTTACTAGAAGTCCCAATTTGAGAGCAAAGGATTGATAGAATGAAAGCAATATTTAAGAAAGACTGGCCCTCTTACATAACAGATTGAAATTGATCTCTAAATTGTTTGCTCAGTAAGTATCTTGGTTCCTCAGGTAGACTATAAACTGATGTTTAAGAACTTTTCTTTTATTCCCTAACCTATTCAAATAACATATTTTTAAATGAGTATTAAACAAATAAAAGCAATAAGAGGAAAATAGTTTCTATAAACTATTGGTATCACAATTAAAGTGTTCACTGCCCCAGACTTTGTTTTAGACATAACCCCCTTGGGCAATAAGTCCACTGATTTATCATTTTAAGCTTCTGGACTTCCAGGGAAAACATATACCAGATCTCCACATAACATAAGCTGAGCAATTTACAATGGTTTCAAAACTTTCATCAGTAGTCCACATATCATCTACCACAAGGGGGCGTGTAAACGGAAATTGTTTTGATCTAAGTTTTAAAATGATGTAAAATCTCACATTTACTCAAATTATTCACAAGGAACAATTATTATTAACAATGATATTTAGGGACTTTCTGGTGGTGCTCCAAATGCAGGGGGCCTGGGTTCGATCGCAGGTCAGGGAACTAGATCCCACACACATGCTGCAACTAAGAGTTCACATACCACAAATAAGGAGCCCACGTACTGCAACTAAAGAGCTGGTGAGCCACAACTAAGACCCAGCGCAACCAAATAAATAAATAAATATTTTAAAAAATCTTTGTATCTGACTTTTTACAAAGAAAATAGTCAAAATGTCACAACACATGAAAAAAAGTATCATACTTGTTCATCTGAGATTTTCATTAAATTCTGTGTACTTTATTATGCAATAAGAAAGGCAGTTTGAGAGATTATGACTAAAGCTTTTAAAGCAAATAAATGTAAGTGAATAGTTTCCCTGACAAACATGTAATTTAAAGAATTTGTTCTATTTAGAAAAGTAGATTATTTCATTTCATTGGTAATGTACCACAAGTCCATGCATGGGTACCTTCTTAAGTCCTTTCATTGCTGTAATTTTAAAGCTTTGCACCTATTTAACCACATTCAAAGGGTCTTCTACTTGTCTGAGTGTTGTTTTATATACTGATATTGAATTATCAAGAAACAGGACTTTTTTGAAACATCACTTAATTTATGTCATATTTTCTAAAAATGCCTGTGTTTCAAATTTATAAGATCTCAGAAAAACCCAGTCCCAACAGAGCCAAAACGATTATACTATCTTTCTCCCCCCAGTTATGAGCATTGCTTTTAACAGCTAAAACAAGGCAAATTGCCGACTTCTCAAGATGATGGCTTGGAAACTAGACTACAGTATAAAATTAGCTATTGAAAATATTCTTGGGAGTTCCCTGGCGGTCCACTGGTTAGGACTCCACGCTTTCACTGCCTTGGCCCGGATTCAATCCCTGGTCGGGGAACTAAGATCCTGCAAGCTGCATAGTGTGGTCAAAAAAAAGAAAAGAAGAAACAAGAAAAGAGAATATTCTTATAAATAGGTCCTGAAAAAATAATTCTAGGTCCTACTTCCTAATAGCCATAGAGTCTTGGGCAAGTCCTAGAGCAAGTTATTTAACTTCTCTGAGTTTAGTTCTTCATCTATAAAATGTACAAAAATAGTACCCACATTACTGGGTGGTTGTAAGGGTTAATGAAAAAAAGTATATACAAAATGCTTATTAGAAAACTGTAAGGCACACATTATTCTAAGTGAAAGAACTGAGATACAAAATAATATTATATGTTTCTTTTTATATGAAATGTTTAGAAAAAGCAAATGTATACAAACAGCAGAGTGATTTTCTAAGGCTGAGAATGGGAGTAAGATTAACTGTAAACAGATATGAGATCACTTTCAGAATGACTGAAATGTGGAGTAACCAACCACTTGGATTTGTCTCAGAAGAAAATGTTTCCTGGGATGTGGGACTTTCAGTGCTAATTTACTAAAATTATAGAATTGTATATCTACAACAATAGAATTTTATAATACATAAATTAATAAACAGCTCAGGGAATTCTCTGGTGGTCCAGGGGTTAGGACCCTGTGCTTCCACTGCAGGGGGTACAGGTTTGATCCCTGGTCGGGGAACTAAGATCCCGCAAGCAGCACAGCGCGGCCAAAAACAAAAAAACAAAAACAAACCCAACTCAATAAAGCTGTTAAAGTAAGTAACAGAATAATAAAAATACTAGGTATACTTCGCAAATAGTGTCTTGATTACTAAAGTAAACATACAGGGGCTTCCCTGGTGGCGCAGGGGTTGGGAATCCACGTGCCAATGCAGGGGACACGGGCTCGAGCCCTGGCCCAGGAGGATCCCACATGCCGTGGAGCAACTGGGCCTGTGTGCCACAACTGCTGAGCCTGCGCTCTGGAGCCTACGAGCCACAGCTGCTAAGCCCACCTGCCACAGCTGCTGAGGCCCACGTGCCTAGAGCCTGTGCTCTGCAACAAGAGAAGCCACCACAATGAGAAGCCTGCGCACCGCAACAAAGAGTAGCCCCCGCTCCTCGCAACTAGAGAAAGCCCGCGTGCAGCAACAAAGACCCAATGTGGCCAAAAATAAATAAATAAATAAATTTTATAAATAAATAAACATACAAGCATTCACAATTCATGAAGCAATGACAATTCTCATTTTATAGGTGAAAAAAATCAGGCTTAGAAGGGTTGCAGGTGCTTTAATATGACACAGAACTTGTAATTAACAAGGCCAGGAATGCAAACCAGGGCTAGTTTCAGAGCTTTAATATTTAACCACTCTGTATGACAACTGTCTAGTAATAAATGGCCTGGATAAAGACAAAAAAAAAAAGTAAACATACAAATTTAAGATATATATTGTGAAACTGTAAATGTCAAAAAGAAAGTAAAAGGTTCTTATATACTGACATAACAAAAATTTATAAACATAATTTGATTTTTTATTGTCATTTTTGAAGGTTATAAAATTGTGTATAAAATTTTCAGAGAAAAGGCAAATTTACTATTTAGGTTATATAAAAATAAAAATGAACTTTTCAATCCAATGATAAATTAAACCTGTTACTGTCCGTAGGGCAAGTTGACAGTTTAATAAACTCCTTGAGGATCTCTCTAGATTTACCCATTTTCCTGGCTGGGGATATACTTTTTGTTTAAAAAAAAAAAAAGCTGTTGAAATTTTAACTTCCTTTTTTTCTACGTAAATATAATATGTAAAAAACAAACAAAAAAACTGTACAGCATATATTAAGTGCTGAATAAATGTTGATGTTGGCTATTGTTATTACTAACCCATCAGCAACTAGTTCCACCTATAGGTCCCTAACACCAAGGCCTACACCATTGATTATTGTGTGATAAGCCTTACATTACAGATGTCAAGGCCTACCTATATGTGGACAAAGCACCTTTGGGATGTCTGGGGCCCAAAACAGCAGCACAGGGAAGGAAGTGAGAGGCAGTGAGAATGAACATCCAAAAAGGGTGAAGAAAGGCAGGATAGGGAAGGGAACAAAAGAATGGGAGAACAGGAGCACAGAATAGATTTCACTTACTTCCTGATTTGTTCACAGCAATCCTGATGACTCTGAGACCTTCCGGGAAGGCACATGAGACTGAGTGGATAGGGTCTGTAAACTGCTGTGCTGAACATCTAGAGAGCACAAGCACCAGGCTCCCTGAAAGGCAGTCTCACTGACTTTTCACATAGAATGAAAGACTGCATTAAACTTCAAACCAAAGTGTGGTTACAGTTATCTTTCCCTTTGTACTGACCTCGCCAACACAAGTTTCCATGCTACATCTCCATAGCATGACATGAGAAAGGTGGCACAATACACACCACAACCAGATATTTGGGAGATACGGGGGCAAAAAACAAAAAAAATTATACAAAATTTTAAAATAACTGATCCAAACCAAATCATACAGAATATACTTTGTATATTTAAAACTTTTAAAACTTCATACACTGTTTCTCATATCAGTTTCTGGATTAAGGTAAAAGACTGAATCCACACATCTCAGTTTGCTCCCTCTTGAAACCCTCTTAAAACCACTAAAGAAATATTTTTAAAGATTTAAACTTACAAGATTAGAGAAAATAAGAGAGACAACAAAAAAATTTTTGGAAGCAGGAAAGCAAATGGACAAGTGATAACCGCCTTTAACCAGAGCCAAGAAAGCCCAATCCGAAACGTAAAGGGTGGAGCTGAGAACCAACAATCACCAAAATGAGGAGAGGAGTATCGACAGCAGAGAAGTGCTTGAAAGCTGTTTTAGGAGCAGATCCCAAGGCCACCTATCTATCCACTTCAAGCCACTAAAGGTTTAGTCTCTACAGGAGGTAAAAGTGAGGTTCTCTGGCCCAGGGGACACCAGGCGCAGGTGTGAACAAAGGTACTGTACAGAAAACCAAGGTACTGAGTGGCTATGTACACAGTAAATGCGGTGTGCATAGTAAATGCAGCCCGCCTCCACCACCCAGCCAGCCAAACCCTCATGCTCCAAGCAGAACACCAGAGAAGGCCTCTCTGGGTCACCTGACCAGCTCAGAAGGAAGGACTAAAGATAGTGAGTGACATCAGGGACCACCAAGAAAAAAGATTAAGAAAATCACCCAACGATTAAGCTCAAAATTGATATGGCCTACACACTTGCTCAGAACTTCCAATCAGCTGTATAATCCCGCAGTGCTAATCAGGAGCAGAAAATTAAGGATTAACAGACATCTGAGGATGGAAGAGACAGACCAATATACACAGCAGGAAGAAGCAGCATGGAAGAAACACAGACCATTCACTGTGGGGAAAAACATGAAAAAACTATCAATAACATCCTCGAAAGTAAGAGAAATTATTATTTCCAGAAAACAAAAAACTAAGATTTGATTTTATTTTTTAAAAAGGAGGATGATTTTAAGAACAAAAGAGCTCTTAGAAAATAAAAATGTGATAGAATATAAAAAATAAATAGTAGGGCTTGAAGACCAAGATAAGGAAATCTAGAAAAATTGAGTAACACACGCGCACACACACACATTCCAAAGAGGACGAAGACAAAGAGGAAAACTGGAGTGAAAAGATAAAATCAGAAGACCAAAATAGGAAGCCCAACATTCAATAAAGTAATAGTTCAAGATAAATACAACAGGCAAAAGGAGAGGAGGAAGTCCTCAAGGGAAGTTCTCAGAACTGACTCAACTGTCAGATTGCAAGTGCCCACCACACACACAATGGATGAAAACAGACCCACACAAGGCCCTATCACTCGAAAACTGCAGAAAACTCTGAAGGCAAAGAGAAGATTCTACAAGTTTCCAGGTAAGTCCAAAGTGGTTATATACAAAGAATCAATGAATGGATTCAGGTTTCTCAACAGCAACACTACAAGAAGACAACTGTACAAAATTCTGAAATTCGCTGTTTACTCTGTACCATCTTTAAAAACTAAGGGTAGACCTGGCTAAGATACTTCTCTGTACCTGGCTTGGCCTGACCATGTGCTGATGAAGTTCCTTCTCTCCTCTCTATGCCTGCTCTTTCATTTCATCTCACCACAAATTTTCTGATTTGACCTAATTCTGAGAGCTTGAAGAAGGCTTTGAAAACTTTAGAAGCTGAGGACTTCCCTGGTGGTCCAGTGGTCAAGACACCGCGCTTCCACTGCAGGGTGTACAGGGTGTTCGATCCCTAGTCGGGGAACTAAGATCCCACATGTCACACAGCGCAGCCAAAAGAAAATAAATAAATGAACGAATGAATGAATGAATAAACAAAATATTTTAAAAAGAAAAGCTTTAGAAGCTGAAAATACAAAGTAACCCACTCCCTCTGACCATACTTCTACAGGATGTCCAAAACCAAGTCCACACTACAACCCTGCCAAGCACCCTCACTTCCCCAGACTTCCTCCCGCCCTTCCCACTGTTGCCTGGAAGAATCTCGTGAAAACCCTCAGGTTGGGCTTCTCCTGGGAGGCTGCAACCAATCATGGCAGCACTGATCTTTCCTTAGACAGTTTCTTTGTTCTTGCTGCTCCATTTTATATACCAATATAGTAAAACTAAAAAGAGAAGCAAGAAAATCCTAACACCAAAGTTAGGATGCAGATTACCTCATGGTGGGCTGCAGGGAATCTAACGGGGGAAGGGCCCACAATGGCATGTGGCATCCCACCTAGTAAGTAACGTTCTGCTTTCCATCCTAGGCATTGAGTACAATGGTGTGTATTTTGCTTTTTTTCATACACCCTTCTTTCCTTACAATTTTAAAAACTGTTTTAATGTACATATTCTTTCAAGTTAGAAATTATTAAACTATACAACTCATTATTAAATCACCAAGGTTTATATCACATCAGCAGCACAGCTCTACATCAATCATGAAGGAAGTTGGCTTAATTTTAAATACATACAAAAATTTAAGACCAGATTTACTCACATTATGAGTCTTCGGTTTAAGAACCAGTATTTCCTCCGACTTCTGTCATATCCAATAGGTTCATGTCGAATATATGGTTTGTTTTTTTGGATTTCAGCAACGCAGTCAGTCACACCAGGAACCTTATGTGCTACACAGACTTCACACTGCCACTCATCCTCTGGCACCTCCTCAAGAGGCGGCTTCACACATTCCAAATGGTACACTGCTGAGCAGGTCTCACAGCAAAGCAAATCCCCGAGTTTGTGACAAACCCTACAGTGGTCATCGTACTGGATCACCCCTTCAGACATCAACTCCTCACGAGCAATGTTTGTGGTAAGAAACTGATCGACTAAGAACTGCAGAACTTTGATTTTGTTCTCTACTGGTCCATAAGGATAGTCCTCTGCTTCTTGGTAAGGAAGGACATGATGGTACTCCTTGTCACTCTCACAGTACACCCGCAGCACCTCTGGCCACGTCATGCCATCGATGAAATACAGCGTGGAATTCACGCTATCTTTCAGATCGGCAGGTCCAAAGGTAGTATTGGAGGTGTCTTCTTCACGCAAAACTGCTTTCAAAAGCACTACGTGCATCTCCGCCATAAGTGTGCACTGCTCTTGACTCACCAGAGCTGCACAAAAGTCCTCAAAGCGAAAAGGAGATAACCTTAAAACTGTACCAAAGTTCCGCAGTACCTCATAAATGGCAATAACATTCATTATATGCTCGTTAGGCACCATTAAATCCTCAGAGGACTTGGGAAATTCAAGGGGTGGGATGTCTTTTTCTTCCAATATTGGAGAACGAGGCCGATGTACTCTCGGTTTTCGCCTACCTGTAAATAAAGAAATGGTATAATTACAAATCAATACATCATTTCTACAAACTAAGGTTTTTCCTATTTGGACATATAGCCCCAAAAAGAGAGAAGCATACTTCTATTTTTTCAGTAACTGTCAAGTTAAAATAATACCAAGAAGCAATGATTTAGCTCTAATCTTTAAGTCTATAGAAAATCTAAATTTAAAGTGTTCCCATTATATCCCAAACTAGAAGTAAAAAAAAAATTACAATTATAATCAGTTCTCAATTACCTAGAGGGGTTAACTGGTTTACAGGTAACCATGATAAAAAATAACAGTGCATTTGTGAAAGATCTGACAAGAACATAAATGAGAAAAAGACATCTCCAAAGAAGAGAACAGGCGTAACAGATCTCACATGGTGCCAGCTGCACTAAGAAATGCCTCTCAGCAATCAGACAGGAAGTTCTCTGGTGCAGCGCACCCTTTCCTTGGCCAGTTCTTCCTGAGAGCCATGTAATGGGGAGTTCCACAGTGAAGCACAAGGTTAGGGCTGAGACAGAAAGGAAGAAGAAATAAGGAAGAGAGAAGAGAAGCAGGGTTCCAATACTGGGAGAAAAAGGGGGAGCGGGGCTCACTTAGGAAACAGACAACAGATTATAATTTTTAGCTGTAAATTAAGCAACAGGAGGCGTGCCTGTTCGCCAATTTATGAAATGTACAGTCCAGGAATATATATGTATGTAAATGTATCAATATATAGCATTTGAGACCTTAGTTCATAACAAGCAAGCAGATCTCATTTAATCCTCTGAACAAGTCTATGAGGTATTAATAAGAAACTTATGGAAAGAAACAATTTTCTCCAGAATTGCCATGCCCATGCCTGCATTATTATTATTATTACACTTTCCAATGATATTTACAGAATAGCAAATGTACTTTTAAATAGCAGACTTTTTATGAGATCAATTAACATTAAATTTATTTTTATGCTATTGTTTTATTAACTAAGTTTTATTAACTATGGTTTTGGGTTGCTGGTCACCTCTTAACTGCCTCCTCCCTTCCCCATTGCTGTGCCCTCCTCACATCTAGTGAATTCTCATCATGTACAAACTAAAAGGGTACAGGGCACCAGGAAAAGAAAGTATGCTAAAGAATATAAAAGGTCAAGATCTTTTATTTTATACAATGCACCCCCCATATTCATTCACTGGAAAGATTTTCCAAATAAGATTATATCCATTAGTTTCTGCAGAAAAAAGTCCAAGGGATCACTCTGGGCCAGACTTTGCTGGTGAGCCTACATCGTAAGAAAGAAACCTCCTCCATCTCAGCAAATATCCATCTACTACAAAGATACAGTTTTCGCAGATTCAATTAAATCACAGAATCACCATGCTAGTAATAAGCACCACGATGGTAATCCAGTCCATTTCACTGTCTTCTGGAAGTTACTTGGGCCTCATTTGCAAAAGTATAAATGAGAGAAAGCAGAAAAGAATTAAAGGGAAGACTGAACCTAGAGGAATACCCTCAAATGCAGGAGAAGAAACACAAGTCACCAAATGAGACAAACCTGCTTATAGAAACAGTCCCTGTGTTCCTCTCAGCTGTTTACGCAAAATGCTGTCAAACAGAGTCCAAGTAAAGGATTACATAAGGAAAGGCTGGAAAAGTAGTTCTAGGATCAGAACATGGATCCGTAAATGTTAGGTGTAGGCATTTTTACAGCACTTTATTCTGGCAGTAATGTAGGTTGATGGCTTTGAATGAAGTAATGAAGACTTTTTCAGCAGGGCAGGGACATGAGAAGAATGTTCCAGAAAGACTTCTCTGGCTTCAGTGTATACAATGAATAGGACAGGGGGAACAAACCAGACACAGGGCATCTTCTGCAACTACCCAGAAGATAAAGACCTGGATTCAGAGTCTGGCTGTGGGAATGAAGAAAAAGATGAATGAAAGTGACCTTATGAAGAAAGAAACCAACTGGTGTGGAACATTTAACACCACCACCCTAAGATTTAACTCTGGTACCATTTCCTCCAAAAGACTATTCTAACTCCCCCAAACTCTTCTGAATTCTCGTAGCCTTCTTTGAATCATTTGTTACCCTACAATTTACCTATTCATGGTATCCATTCCACCTCCATAGCTGAACACCCACCTCTTATGCCAAAGAAAGATCTGGCACGTTTGTTTCATTGGAAGCATTAGCTAGCATCATTCCCTTTAGAGAATTACCCTTCCCCTACACCATGTGATTCTGATGGGGCCCCCAAACACAGTATTCCACCTCTTGATCACTGGCAAAGCAGGCCAGTGAGAGTCTTGCCTGGTATTTTATATTCAGATGCTGAGTGAGAAGTGATCTGAAGCTCGTTCTTTCCATGAAGGTGGCCAGAGGCTGTATGTGGCTAACCCACCTTTACCTCCCTTGTGGAAGAAGGGAATAAGGACAAGAGACAGAAGCAGAAATGGGAGATAAGTATTGATAACTCACGAGTACTGACAGAACCTGTCATTCAAATTTCCCAGTCAGGACTTCCCTGGTGGCGCAATGGTTAAGAATCCGCCTGCCAATGCAGGGGACATGGGTTCGATCCCTGGTCCAGGAAGATCCCACATGCTGCAGAGCAACCGGGCCTGTGCGCCACAACTACTGAGCCTGCACTCAAGAGCCCGCGTGCCACAACTGCTGAAGCCCGCACACCTAGAGCCCAGGTTCTGCAACAAGAAAGCCACCACAGTGAGAAGCCCACGCACCACCACGAAGAGTAGCCCACGCTCGCCGCAACTAGAGAAAGCCCGTGCACAGCAATGAAGACCCAATGCAGACAATAAATAAATAAATAAATAAATTTTTAAAAAACAAATTTCCCAGTCACACAAACCAAAAACCACTCCCCTTTTGCTTAAGTGAACATGTTGGTTTTCTGTTGCTTGCAAATAAAAGAGTACTGATTAAAACAGTATCTAACACTGTATACAAGCCTTTTATAATGAAAAACTCAGTAAATTGCTATTTCAAGACTATCAATGAGAGCAGTTAATGTTTAAAAAAAAAACTGTTGATAGTACTCTTTTGTAGTAAATTAACTTAGAGAGTAACAGTAGTCTAATTTAATTTGATATCTAATTTTAAAATATCAGCTTTCACAGATTCTGAAAGATTTTGGATAAGCATGTATTATTCTAATATTTAACAGTTCATTTAGCTTTATATTAAGCTAAAGTCTGTTAGCTTTCTAAGGTAAAAGGAAGAAAGGCAAACAAAGGTTCATAAATTCTACATTCTATCATCTAGCTGGAAACCACAAAATAGTATCTATTCAAACTACAACTACATACATACTGAACAACGTGAGCACTTTTACAAGTTAGCATTAAATGCTGGCCAGTTCATTCTGAAGCATTATTGGGAGTTTAAATCGATTCAATTTTTTTTATTTATTTATTTAGGCTGCGCCAGGTCTTAATTGCGGCACAGGGGATCTTTTAGTTGCAGCACGCATGCGGGAATAAGGTAAAATTCATGTGCTGAAATAAGAAATCTTTAAGATGTATAATTAAGTAGATGAAAAAGCCAGCTACAGAACAATGACTAGAATGTCATTTGAGAAACAAAATTAGAAACAAAAAAAGAAAAGAGAACAATAATAAAGTATATACATCAAAGAGGTCATATATGAATCTTTTTAAAGTAGCTGTTCCTGGAGAGGAGAAATGGAGGAAAAAAAAGAAAGACTAATTTTTTTATCCTTTTATATTCTTAAATACCACATGCATATATTTTTATTATAATATTTTAAAAGAAAAATATTGGGCAGGTATCTATACAAATATATAAAAATATTAATATGCTGCCAGTAATGGCTACTGACGGTCTTGTATGAATACAAATATAAGGTCATTTTGCCAAATTCAAAGATTTGGGTTTACAGAAGTGAGCACAGATTACAGTGTATAAAGAGAAAACTCATAAAATTAAACCACTTAAGCCCCTCAACTGTCAATCATTAGTATTAGCAAGTCAAGATATTTCAACTATTCAGGGAAATGTATTTATAATATACCATTGAGGATCACACTCATTACCATTTTCAACACTGATCTACTATCTAGCAGATAAAGTATATTAATTTTCCTGTATTAAAAAAAAAGGGATTAACGTCAACCTCACTAGCCATCAGGAAAAGGCAAATTAAAACCACAATGAGATACTGTTTCATACTCAACAATGGACAAAAATTTTAAAGTCCATCCAAACAAACTTGGGAAGAACGGAGAACAACAGAGACACCGGTATACCACACTCGGGACTGTAAGTGCCGTCACCACTTTGGAGAGCAATTCAGTAACAGTCAGGTTAAGGTTGTGCACACAACCCTGAAGGGGCAGTTTGAAAATTTTTTGCCCATGATCCAAAGTAAGAAATACATTTTACATTTAAATCTACCTACACACCTACCCCAAAACTAAAGTTCTACAAAGCACTACTCTTATACTAATATCTTCTCTTCCATCCCATTCCAATACCTTCTATTCCATTCTCTTTCTGCTTTTAAATTATGCTGGTTGCAGCCCACAGTTTGAAAAACACTTCTCAGGAATTCCCTGGCAGTCCAGTGGTTAGGACTCTGAGCTTTCACTGCCGAGGGCCCAGGTTTGATCCCCTGGTCAGGGAACTAAGATCCCACAAGCCACACCCCAACCCACCCCCCCCCCGAAAAAAGAAAGAAAAACACTTCTCTAGAGAAACTCTCCTTATACATATGCAGAACACTGAACATTGCATATAAAAGCAAGCGGTCAATCAAGCTGGAAACAACCAAAATATACATCAACAGGGGAACGATTAAACTGTGGAACATTCATCTGATAGAATCCTTTTTTGGGGGCCATGCTGCTTGGCTTGCGGGATCCTAGTTCCCTGACCAGGGATCAAACCCGGGCCCCCGGCAGTGAAAGCATGGAGTCCTAACCAGTGGACCACCAGGGAATTCCCCATTTGATAAAATTCCATAGAGCAGTCAAGGGCTACATATGTCGGCATGGATCAATCATAAAAACACCATGAAACAAAAGAAACTGCTACCAAAAAAAATTGCTACAAAAGGATAAATAATTTGGAACCATGCGAAACAGTTTTATCTACTGCTTATGGATGAATGGATGTATATATATAATATATATATAAACTAGTAGTTAATATCAACACTAGAATGTAATCTCCTTAAGGGCAGGGAGTTTTGTCTGTGTATTTCTGCTGCTGTGAATACTTAATAAATATTTACTGAAAGAATCAGGAGTTTAGTAGGCACACAAAAAGATGCTCATCATCACTAATTATTAGAGTAATGCAAATCAAAACTACAATGAGGTACCACCTCATACTGGTCAGAATGGCCATCATTAAAAAGTCTACAAATAATAAGTGCCGGAGAGGGTGTGGAGAAAAGGGAACCCTCCCTACACTGTTGGTGAGAATGTAAATTGGTGCAGCCACTATGGAAAATAGTATGGAGGTTCCTCAAAAAACTAGAGTTGCCGTATGATCCAGCAATCCTACTCCTGGGCATATACCCAGACAAAACTATAATTCAAAAAGACACATGCACCCCTATGTTCACAGCAGCACTATTTACAATAGCCAAGGCATGGAAGCAACCTAAATGTCCATCCATTGACAGGTGAATGGATAGAGAAGATGTAATACATACACACACACACACACACACACACACACACACACACACGCAGGAATATTACTCAGCCATAAAAAAGAATAATGCCATTTGCAGCAACATGGATGGACCTAGAGATTATCATACTAAGTGAAGTAAATCAGAAAGAGAAAGACAGGGCTTCCCTGGTAGTGCAGTGGTTAAGAATCCGCCTGCCAATGCAGGGGACACGGGTTCGAACCCTGGTCCGGGAAGATCACACATGCCGCGGAGCAACTAAGCCCGTGCACCACAACTACTGAGCCTGCGCTCTAGAGCCCATGAGCCACAACTACTGAGCCCACGTGCCACAACTACTGAAGCTCATGCACCTAGAGGCCTTGCTCTCCAACAAGAGAAGCCCCTGCAATAAGAAGCCTGCGCACCGCAATGAAAAGTTGCCCTGTTTGCCACAACTAGAGAAAGCCCGTGCGCAGCAACGAAGACCCAACACAGCCAAAACTAAATAAATAAATAAATTTTAAGGGAAAAAAAAAAAGACAAATACCATACGATATCACTTACATGTGGAATCTAAAATATGACACAAATGAACATATCTGTGAAACAGAAACTGACTCACAGACATACAGAACAGACTTGTGGTTGCCAAGCAGGGGGTGGGGGTGGGGTGGAGGAGGGAAGGATTGGGAGTGTGGGATTAGCAGACGCAAACTATTATATATAGGATGGATAAACAACAAGGTCCTACTGCATAGCACAGGTGACTATATTCAATAGCCTATGATAAACCATAATGGAAAAGAATATGAAAAAGAATATATATATGTAAAATTGAAACACTTTGCTGAAAGAATCAGTAGTTTCAAACTCTAGCCTATGCAATTACACAAGAAAATGATGTCTTTACATTATTTGCAGATGTCAGAAATGTGTTTTCACTCCTCACTATGTAAATAAATAGAGGACTACCATGAGAAGTCCTAGAACACTG
The DNA here is from genome assembly GCF_937001465.1 of Orcinus orca. NCBI lineage: Eukaryota > Metazoa > Chordata > Mammalia > Artiodactyla > Delphinidae > Orcinus > Orcinus orca. The sequence continues at coordinate 35,160,515 of NC_064577.1, read as the reverse complement.
GTCTTCAAATTTTGCGCATCAGAATCACCTGGAGAGCTGATTCTAATTAAAACAGCTTCTGATTCAAAGGACTAGGAAAGAGTCTCAATTTGCATTTCTAACAATTCCCATGCGATACTAACTGCTGGTCTGAGGTCCACAGTTTGAGAACCACTGCCCTGGAATTCAAAAAGGTTATCCCTCTGAGATTGTTGAGTAAAAATTAATACACATCAGATGAAATCCACTAATTCCAGTTACCTTCAAAGCTTGCTACTCAAAATGTGATTGGCATTATCTATGAGGCTTGAAATAAAGTCAGAATCTCAGGCTTACTAAATTAGGATTTGCAGTTTCTCAAAATCTTCGGGTGATTCATGTACACATTAAAGTTTGACATGCTGCCTTGAAAACTATCCATCCTAAAACCAGAAGTGCAGCAAAATCACATGGTAAACTGTTAAAAGTAGAGTATCAAAATGCAATTCAAATTTACAGAACCCCAGGTGAAGCTCAGTAATCTGTATTTTTATCTTTCTCCCCAGATAATTCTGATGTGCAGCCAAGTGTGAAAATCACAGCTTTACCGAAATTGGATATTCCCACTACCAAGCAAAAAGTGGGGCTTTTTTGGAAACTCAAACAAGAGAATCAAGAAGCTGCCTAAGAAGGTATGATTAGAATAGGACAGGTGTGAAAGGAAGCTGAAGCCTAATCAAAGACATTAATAAGCCTACAAGAAGAAAATGCTATGGATGGAAAGTGGTCTGCATGGGGGTGGGGAGCGGGTACGGGAACCAAACAGCAAGAATTTGTCAGTGAATTTCCAACACAGTCTAGGTTAAGGGAGAGAGTTTCTTTTTTTAAATTTATTTATTTTATTTTTGGCTGCGTTGGGTCTTCGTTGCTCCATGCGGGCCTTCTCTAGTTGAGGCGAGTGGGGGCTACTCTTCATTGCGGTGAGCAGGCTTCTCATTGCGGTGGCTTCTCTTGTTGTGGAGCACGGGCTCTAGGTGTGAGGGCTTCAGTAGTTGTGGCACATGGGCTCAGTAGTTGTGGCTCGAGGGCTCTAGAGTGCATGCTCAGTAGTTGTGGCGGACGGGCTTAGTTGCTCCGCGGCACATGGGATCTTCCCAAACCAGGGCTCAAACCCATGTCCTCTGCACTGGCAGGTGGATTCTTAACCACTGTGCCACCAGGGAAGCCCAAGGGAGAGAGTTTCTTGACTAAACAAGGATTCTGGCCCATGTGACAGATTATTACCTTAATAGAAGAATATGCTACTATGTACATTATCTGAACAACCTGACAGTTGCTAAGGCAAAACTTCCCACTCCTTTTAATTCCACAATACAATTCTACTTCATAGAGTCTATAGGGATGCTCTCTTCTCTGAGCTCTTTGGAAGAACTGGCAACAATATTCACCAAGTGTTAACTGTTGCTTGGGGTCCTTTTCTACATGCTTGGGTTTTTAAAATATGCACCGTGGGGCACCATCTGTATTTGTTAATTTCTCGCTTTTTTAATTTAAAAACTTCTCTGTACATTTTAAGCAGATATTGCCTTAATTTGCTGAAGCTGCAAGAAATCCTAGACCTTTTCCAAGGCCCTGATCAAATGTCGCCTCTTCTGTCCTCTCCTGTGCCTCCAGGCACTGTGCTTCTCTGACACTTTGTACAGCTCTCCATTATAGTGTGAGTGCATTTATATTACAGGCAATTACTCATGTGCCCCCAGCTCATTTGTTAACTCCCTGAGAGCACAGACCATGTTTTATTGTAATAACCAAAAAAAAAACAAAAAAAAAAGTGTGTTCAACAAATGATACCCAGAAGCAAAACTAGAGGTCCAGGGGTGAGGTCATGCCAAGATTAAAATCCAGATGCCACAGCAGATTTTTCAGTTTGGTTCATACATTTTTATTGTATTAATTCTAAGAAGAATATTTATAGTGTTTTCATACTTCTAGACCCCATAACTCTCTATATAATGTGTGTTTCTATCGGAAACAATCAGATAAACCCAAACAGTGAGACATTCTAAAGACAATTGGCCTGGACAATGAAAAAATGTCACTGTCACAAAAGAACCCTTCCCTCTCCAAAAGTGACAGAAGAGCTCTAAATTAAAGGAACAAAAGAGATGTCAACTAAAAGCAATACAAGACCCTTGACTGAATCTTGGATAAAGAAACAAAACAGCAATAGAGGACAATTGGGGAAATTTGAAATGTAATGTTATATCCATGTTAAATTAAATGTCTTGAGTATGCTGAAGTATTTAGAGGTGAAGTGCTATTATGTCTACAACTTACTATTCAGTGGTTCAGCAAAAAGAAAATTTTAAAAGACTGAGCAACCAAATATGGCAAAAATGTTTATAAAAATTGGTGAATCCAGGACTTCCCTGATGGTGCAGTGGTTAAGAATCGCCTGCCAATGCAGGGTACACGGGTTCGAGCCCTGGTCCAGGAAGATCCCACATGCTGCGGAGCAACTAAGTCCATGCACCACAACTACTGAGCCTGCGCTCTACAGCCCGCGAGCCACAACTACTGAAGCCCCCGCACCTAGAGCCCGTGCTCTGCAAGAGAAGCCACCGCAATGAGAAGCCCGCACACACGAGGAAGAGTAGCCCCCACCTCGCCGCAACTAGAGAAAGCCCGCGCGCAGCAACAAAGACCAATGCAGCCATAAATAAATAAATACATAAATTTATAAACAACAAAAATCGGTGAATCCAAGAGAAGGGTATACTGGGTGTTCATTGTACTATTCTTTCAGCTTTTCTGCATATTTGAAATTACGTAAAGTAAAAGCAAAAAGTTCAGAAAATCTGTTCTAAAGCTCCTTACTTCTAATTGTTTCAATTATTTGTTTCGATTTTTTCAATATATATAGCTAACAGGACATATCATGTTACAGCCTAAATACAGAGTAAGATTAAATAAGATTATTAAATTAACTGCAAACATGTAAACATCAACCGATACCTGGGATAGAAAGTGCTGTAACATACCACCTGTTTTACCTAGCCTCTCTTTGAAAACATCTGACATATTTGGCCACAACATCCTTCTTGAATTTCCTGTGCCACCCAGGACTCAATTTCCCTGACCAGCTGTCCCTCTGCCAAACACCTCTCTTACACGTGCAAATTCCCCAAAGTTTAGTCCTCAGCAGATTCTCCTGCTTTCCCCCAGTTATCAGTGGACTCAATTACCACCCAAATATCAATGACTTCTAAATGCATTTCTCTACCCAGACCTCGCTTCAGAACTCCAGAGACATTATTTCCAACTGCCTACTAGCTATTTTCAACAGGGTGTCCCAGGTACACTTCTCTTTGTAGGAAATGGAAATAAAAAGGAGTTACAAAAGTTTAATTCAAAGCAAAAATTTTTAAATCCCTAAATGGAACAAAGATTTTGTAATGATAAAGGATGCAGTCTACAATGAAGATATAACAGTTATGAACAACTTAATAAAAAGTAAATATGATTGTGCCAGTCCCCAACTTTAAGCCTTTCAGTGAGTCCCCACCATACTTGGATTAAAATCCAAACTCCTTCCTGAGACCTACAGGGCCCTCTGTGAGGTACGCCCTGGCTACTGCTCCAAACTCAGCCTCCCCCTCTCCTTTCTGCTTCAGCCACACTGGCCTCCTGGATCATGCAAAGCTCGCTGCCTCCCCACAGCTGTTCTCTCTACCTAGAATACTCTCTCCCACTCTGTCAAGTGGCCAGCTCCTCATTCATTCAGCTCTTTTCCCTCATAGTATTTTATCACACTTAAAAGCCTTACAGTTTCATTCAATTAACATATGCCTCCACTAGACTGCAACTTCCACAAAGGCCAGGACAATTTTTTTTTTTTTTTTAAATTTATTGGCTGCGTTGGGTCTTCGTTGCTGCGCGTGGGCTTTCTCTAGTTGCGGTGAGCGAGGGCTAACTCTTTGTTGCGGTGCACGGGCTTATCACTGTTGTGGCTTCTCTTGCTGCGGAGCACGGGCTCTAGGGGCGTAGGCTTCAGTAGCTGTGGCACGTGGGCTCAGTAGTTCTGGCTTGCGGGCTCTAGAGCTCAGGCTCAGTAGTTGTAGCGCATGGGCTTAGTTGCTCCGCAGCATATGGGATCTTCCCAGGCCAGGGCTCGAACCTGTGTCCCTTGCATTGGCAGGCAGATTCTTAACCACTGTGCCACCAGGGAAGCCCAGGACAATTTTTGTTTGGCTTCTCAGGCCTAGTACTTATTACACTTCCTGGTACATAGCAGATTCCTGAATTAGTTGCTGCATGAATTAATAAACCAAATAAATTGGCATCAAACAATATAAAGCAAAACTATAAGAAATTCAAGAAGAACTGGACAGAAACAGAATAGTAGCAGGAGACTTTAAGACACTTCTTTTTAATCTTAACAGCTCTAGTAGACTGACTAAATAGCTAACATGAACGCAGGTCACAAATTCAAATGTCCACAAAGAGGAGGTAGAAGAGTGAGTAAAGAGGACAGACAGGTAATCTACAGGGCACAACTAGAACTAACCTAATCAAGAAAAGGTGGGACCAAGCACAATAAATAAAATTGGTGATGATAAAGGGGAACTTGCCACAGGTACAGAAGCTATTAAAAGAATGCTAATAAAGTCTAAAACCTGGGTGAAAGGATGACCGTCAGAGAATTACCAAACACCAAAACTAAATCAAAGAACAGAAAACAAACCAATAATTATGGGAGAAACTGAAGAAGATGTCAGCGAGCTCTTGCCCCTAAAACAGCACCCAGCCAGGATGGTTTTCAAAACATTCCAGAGGACAGAAAAAGAAGAAAAGATTTTAAAAGTCCTCTTAAAAAAACCAGGATAACAGTGACACCAAAACCTAATAACAAAAGACATGTACCACCCCCTCCACAAAAGAAATGATGGGTCAATCATAGTTATTAAAATAAAGTTAAAAATAGCAAATAAAATCCAGAAGCATACTATGTGTAAATATCTATGAAAAATTACAGAATAATACATACCTTTTAATCTAGCAATCCCCTTTCTAAGAATTTACCATATAACATAACTCACATGTACATTCATTTTGGCACTGTTTGCAACAGTGCCAAAGCTGTATATAACCTAAATGTCCACCCAGTAAGGAACTGGCTAAAACAAAAAACTATAATATTGTACTTCCGCACAAGGGAACACTATGCAGCTCACAAGAAGAATGTGGTCCAAAGCCAAGCCAAGATGGAATAATAAGCTCACTGGAGATAATGGCTCCACTAAACTGAAAACTCTGGACAAAATACAGAAAAAGCAACCACCAAAGGATTATGGGGGGGGAGGGGGGGAAGCAAAAGCACAAGGACCAGGTAGGGGAGTCGAAACTAGAAGAGGCAACAACAAACAACAAGCAGAGGTCTGTTTCCCTATTTTCTCTCCTGGAATAGAACAAGCTCACAGTGAATCTACGGCAAAAAGCATGAACAGAAAAAACTCAGAGAAGCCCTGTCTTTCAGGCAGAGGACTGAGGAAAAGGGTCCCCTGTGTGCTGAAGAGCATGAGGGAAATCCCCTGTTTTGTTGTTATTTTACTTTTTTTTCCCCTCTTCCCGCCCCTGCCTCAAGGGAGGCTCCAACTACAGAATCTACAAGAAACTCACATCTTTCTAGCCAGTAGATCAAGAAAAGGGGCCCCCGCAAGCCAGAGTATGGAAGGAATTCCAGAACATATAGCTAAAGAAAAATCTACAAAGCAGCAAGAGAAAAAACATTACATATGAGAGAACAATAATTCAAATAACCGCAGAGAATGGGACATCTTTAAAGTGCTTAGAGAAATATCAACCCAGCATTCTATATCCTTCAAAAATACTCTTCCACAATTCAGGCAAAATAAAAACATTTCAGATGAAGGAAAACTAACAGAGATTCCTAAAGCAAACCACTCACTCCTTGATCTTGGCTCTCCTGGTCAGAATTTTGTGTACTCTGTAACATCTTTGGTCATGGTAGTCCAGTTCTTCTAGTAATTTTGTTAATGTGCTGTAGACGATCGACAATTTTAGTATGTAGTGTATGTGATATTAAATTGTGAATTAGTGGGACTTAATGATGTAACAGCATATCAATATTTGAAGATACTGGTACTTGATATCCTGTCAAGGAAAATTTGCCTCCACATTTTAAGTTGGAAAGTCACTGGAATAACTGTTCAGAAAAGAATCACAACTACATGATTTTTTAGAGTTTTGGTATGTATGTTAAGAATTGTGTACAAATTGAAATGTCTGTGTACTGATCCTCAAAACAGCCAATAAAATCTCAATTATGAAAGAACAACAAAAAAACAAATGGTAAAAATGGTAAAAGAAACAGAAATGATACCAGAGTGAAAACCGGACTTTCAGGAATAAAGGAAGAACAATAAATTAAAAAACAAACAAAACAGGTTGTTTCAACTCTTAAGCACTTTAAAATATGTACAGTTAAAAAATATATATATATGTACAGTGGTTGAGAGCAAAAATTGTAACATCATCTAGTGGAGCTTTAATGTATGTAGAGTCTGATACAGAGGGCCAACTGTACGGTGCCACTTTATACAAGGGATCTGACATCCAGAGACTTTGGTATCCACAAGGGTCCTGGGAATCAATCCCCCACAGATACAGAGGGACAACTGTAGATATATACGACACTTATAGCATTGGGGAGAGGGCTAGGATAAGGGAACCTCTATGGTTGTGACACTTTTAAATTTTACTTAAAGGGATAAAATGCTAACTTTAAGTAGATAAGTATTTTGTAATTCCTAGAGGAACCACTAAAAAAATAGCACAGACATAAACCAAAAAGCTAATAAATTAAAATAGGGCAATGTTCAACTAATCCAAAAGCAGGCAGGAAAGGGAAACAGAGGAACCAAAAAAAAAAAAGATGGGAATTTCCTGGCAGTCCAGTGGTTAGGACTCCACGCTTTACTACCAAGGGCACGGATTCAATCACTGGTCAGGGAACTGACCCTGCAAGCCAAGCTGTGAGGCACGGCCAAAAAAGAAAAAAAAAAAAAATTATATTAAGTGTAAATAGCCTAAATTCACTGTCAGAAGACTGGCTTTTTAAAAAAACAAAACAAGGAACCCCTTTAAAATATATACTAGGGACTTCCATAGAGGTCCAGTGGTTAAGACTCTGCGCTCCCACCGCAGGAGGCACGGGTTCGATCCCTGGATGGGGTAAGATCCCGCATGCCATGCAGCACGGCAAAAAAAAAAAAAAATATATATATATATATGACATAGTACAAACTAAAAGGAAAAGGGTGGAAAAAGATACACCATGCTAACACTATTCAAAAAGAAAGACGCTGAACTGGTTATATTAATATCAAACAGTAGATTTTAAGCAAAGAATATTACCAGAGTAAAGAAGGTCATTTCATAATGATAAAGGGGTCAAATAATCAAAAGACCAACAACCATAAATGTTTATGAACCTAATAACAGAGCCACAAAATATATAAGGCATAAACATACAGTACTGCAAGGAGACAGAGAACAAATCTATAACAATAGTTGTAGATTTCAACACTCCTCTCTTAGTAATCAACAGAACAAGTAGATGGAAAATCCGCAAGGATATAGAAGACTTTAAGAACACCATCAACAACAGTTAATCACATTTATGGAACACTCTACCCAACAGCAGCAGACTCTTACTTCCTAGTACACATGGAATATTCACCTAAACAGACAATGCTTTGGGTCATAAAACAAATCTCAAATGACTTCATTTTTTAAACATTTTTAGTCATACCCAGTATGTTCTCTGACATATGAAGTTAAATTAGAAACCAATTTTTACGATAGTCAAGACGTGGAAGCAACCTAAGTGTCCATCAACAGAGGAATGGATAAAGAACATGTGGTATATATACACAACGGAATATTACTCAGCCATAAAACCACAATGAAACAATGCCATTTGCAGCAACATGGATGAACCTAGAGGAAATCATACTAAGTGAAGTTAAGTCAGACAGAGAAAGACAAATATTATATGATATCATTTATATGTGGAATCTAAAAAAATAGTAAAAATGAACTTATTTACAAAACAGAAACAGACTCACAGACATAGAAAACAAACTTATGGTTACCAAAGGGGAAGGGGGGACAGGGATAAATTGGGAGTATGGGATTAACAGATACACACTACCTTTACATAAAACAGATAAACAACAAAGATTTACTGTATAGCAGAGGGAACTATATTCAATATCTTATAATAAAATATAATGGAAAAGAATCGAAAAAAAGAATTAAATAAAACTGAATCACTCTGCTGTACACCTGACACTAACACAATATTGTAAATCAATTATACTTCAATAAGAAAAAGAAAATCCAGCTTGGAAAAGGAAAACATAAAATCATCTCTATATGCCAGGCAACATGATTACCTATGTAGAAAATCCCAAGAAATCTACAAAAAAAAAAAAAAATCTATTAGACTAACAGTTGAGTTTAACAAGGTCACAAAGATCAATACACAAAAATCAATTATATTTCTATTATAACAATAAATAACTGGAAATTCAAATTTAAAAACTAAGTACTAATTGTAACAGCACCAAAAATCATCAAATACTTAGGTACAAATGTAATAATATGAAAAAGACCAGTAGGCCAAAAACAGTAAAACACTGATGAAAGAGATCAAAGACTTGAATTAATGGAGAGACAAAATGTGCTCATTGATTAGACAGTTAAGAGAGTGAAACACAAGCCACAGACCAGGAGAAAATACATGCACATCACATAGGCAACAAAGCACTTAAATTCCAAACCAAAATGAAATATCCCTTTATGCTTATTAGGATAGCAAAAAACAAAACAAAACAAAAAAGTCAATGGTCAGCATAACAATTCACAGTGAAATATTAGCATCAGTCCCATTAAATTTAGAAAGTGCACTAAGATGCTTCTCATTTCAACTAGTATTTAACATTGTTTTAGAGGTGGTAGACAATGCAATTTGAAAAGAAACAAAAAGGAGGTATAAATATAAGAAAAGCAGATGTATGTATATGCTTCATGTTTGAAGCTGATGAAATGTTATTCCTAGAAATTCCAACCCAATCAAAAAATAAGCTATTAGAAACTATTAGAAAAGAGAAGAGGTGGCTAAATACAAAATTAATTTTTAAAATCCATGAGCTCTCCACTAGAAGCTCCATGACAGCAGACATTTTCATACACAAATTATTTAAAGATACAGTAAGATTTCATGCTATAAGGGAAAAGATTCATAAAACCAATTATGCATTATCCAGTTTTATAAAAAATATGTACGTTTCTACACATGTAAGTACTCCTCATGAATATACACACAAAGCTGGTCATCAAAGGAGAGTGACCAAAATATTAATGTTATCTTCTGAGTTTTCTAAATTTTCTATATTTCTTTCCTGATAAAGAGAAAAAGCAAAAATAAAATTTGAAGTTCTTACTAGACTTTCAAAAGTGTTATTTTAGGGGCTTCCCTGGTGGCGCAGTGCTTGGGAGTCTTCCTGCCAATGCAGGGGACACGGGTTCGTGCCCCGGTCCGGGAGGATCCCACATGCCGTGGAGCGGCTGGGCCTGTGAGCCATGGCCGCTGAGCCTGCGCTCCGCAACTGGAGAGGCCGCAACAGTGAGAGGCCCGCATATCGCAAAAAAAAAAAAAAAAAAAAGTGTTATTTTAAAAATTCAAAGCTTTTTTCCTAACCTAGTTATCCAAATCACAGATTAATGAATGTCAAGACCTCAGAAAGAGGTTGGCAAACTATGGCCAGCCACAGACTGTTTTTACAAATAAAGGTTTATTCAAACACAGCCATACACATTTGTCTACTTATTGTCTCCAACTGCTATCATGTTACAGTGGCAGAGTTGAGTAGTTGCAGCAGAAACAGTGTGGCCCACAAAGACTAAAATATTTACTATACAGCACTTTAAGAGAAAAGTCTGCCAATCCCTTGCCCATTAGATCATCTAGTCCAATCTACACTTTACAGGTGAGTAAACTAATAAGGCCCACAGAGGAATGATGCCTCTAAGGTCAAATTCAAGCTAAGAAGCAATAAAAAAAATTCCATTCCCACTTGGCCAGAAAACTCTGAAGAGAGACATCTGCCTCCCAATTTAGGAGCTAAACCTCAGGCTTTCATATTATAAATAAGTGTATTTACCAATAAATTGATGAGGAAAGGATTTTGGGCCTAGTCTATATCCAAAAATACCCGCTAAAGGTCTGAGTAAACTTCGGTAAGTTCCAGAAAAAGTCAACTTAAAAGCCACATAAACACGGATTAGGGAAGGTCTAAGAACAATAGTAATGAGAGTATAACCTGGCTCAGCCTATGAAATGTAACCCAACCACCCTACTCTTAGGAATCTACCTTATAGAAACACCAGGCTGGGTGACTAAAGATACATCTCTAGCACATTTACAACAGCACTGTCTGTAAAAGCAAAAAGGGACTAAAATTCCAATAGGGTTAGTTTTTCAAGGCAAATAAACTTTAACAGCAAATGCAGTTTTGTATTAATAAAGGAAAAAAAAGGCCACTTCACATCTTTAATTTACTTGGACCCTGTAGCATTTGAGTTTGTGTCCCCTGCCATAAACAAGCTCCCATTGTTAGGTTTCTCCTGAAATGCAGGGAGATTTTATAACTCAAGCTGTTTAGGCAATTAAGGATAATAATATATCTGGATAAAGGCAATCTTCCAAGTTTACAGAGAATCAGAAATTTGAGGCATTTCACCCAGACAATTCAAGCTAAAAAGTTCAAATATGTATCTGAAATTACAGTAAAATCACTTTTTAATTTTTTAATTATTTGCATAACACTGTGAAAGCAGATTATGGTCATAAGTTGGAGAAAAGGGTAATTTACTAAGACTGCAAAGAGTGTGTGAAATAATTTTGATGTTTAGAAAAACAGGGAAAACTGCGCTGATGGGAAGGGCTAAAATTTTATTAGCTACTTTAAATGCTGGACTATTTCCTCAGACAAGTCTCAATATAGCTATGCAAGCATTAGAAGGAAAAAGGACAAGAAGAGAAATTCCACACAGATTAATATGTGCGTTTCTGAAATGCTTTTTAAGTTCCATAAATAGAATACACTATAAACAGACCTCAAAGGAGGCAATGTTAACATCCTGAAACCAAGCAGGAAGCCATAGCAGCAAAATGTAGAAATTGCACCTACTGAACACTGTCGTTCAGTATGAATCACTTGGCCACGCAGTCTCCCAAGTGTGTGAATTCTAGAACACATCCATGAGTAGAGAAGAGTGTAAAGCATCAGCTTTCTTAGCAAATCTTCTGAGGTTCCATAATTGCAATTTAACATTGGTTAAGTAACAAAAGAATTCCACTCAAAAAGTGATGTCTTTTCCTTGAAAACTACTGAAGTAATTAAATCATTTGTCCAGAGACTCCTGAGAAAGAGGTTTTATATAGAACTCAAGACAACTGAAACAACACACCAGTATGTGACAATTCAGTTCACATACCAACTTTTACAATACAGGAATTCCCTGAGTTATCAAACTAAATTTCTCATCCAAAAGTCTCTGAATTTTAATTCTTTCCCTTTTGTCCTGCATCTACGACTTAGCTTAATTTTATCAGGACCATGGCAGATTTTCTAAAACTGAAGGTTAGCTGACTACCTCTTCCCCTACCCCAGAGAACAACAAACGATGCCATCGTCGCAAAGATGAGCCCAAGTCTCACTGCAGAAATTCAACACCATCACATCCACAAATAACACTGAGCTGACAGGCTTAACAGAGAAGAACCACAGCCAAGTGCTGGGGCTACCCAGGCCGCGCAGGATTCAGAGCAAATAAAAGGCTAGAGAAAAAGGGATGCTAGGTAAATTCTCACAGTTTAGCAGAAGCAGACTGGCGACAGTAACACGGTCAGCCCAAGAGAACTTTCTGTGATGATATGAAGTGACCCAAATGTTCTACATCACACATGGCTACTGGGCACTGGAAATGTAGCTAGTGTCAATGAAGAACTGAAGTTTGAATTTTACTCAATTTAAATTTAAATAGCCCCACGTGGCTAGTGGCTGCCATACTGGACAGGGCAGAACTAAGGGTGAAAAGAATCTAGAGAAATTTTTTTTGACTCATACACTCAGTGCAACAATTACCTGTGCTGCCTACTGCATGCTAGAGACTGAGCGGCACGAAGGAGAGGGAGATGAATGAGAGTCTCCCTGCCCTAAGACAGGTTCGGATGAAGGAGACAGACAGATAATTAGAGTCCATTTCAGTACGATGTCTTAACAAATAAAGATATAATGATGAAGGGGTCAAATAATCCTTCCTAAATGTTTAGTACTTAATAACAGAGCCTCAGAATACATGAAGACTAACAGAACTCCAAAGAGAAATAGGCAAATCCATGACAATATTTGTAGACTTCAACAATTCTCTCTTGGTGATCAATAGAACAAGCAGGTAGAAAATCAGCAAGGATACAGAAGACGTTCATAATACAACCAACTTGACCTAACTGACACTTATGGAACACTCTACCCACCCGCAGCAGAATACACCTTCTTTCCAAGTACACTTGGAACGTTCACCTAGACAGACAACATTTTGGGGCACAAAACAAACCTCTAAAAATGTTTTACAGAATTAAAGTCATACAAAGTATGCTTTCTGAACACAATGAAATTAAATTAGAAATCAGTAACAGAAAGAAAGAAACCTAGAACACCTTGAAATATTTGGAAACTAAACATATAAATGCACATGGTCCTGGGGGGTTAGGGAGAGGTAAAGGAACTTAGTCTCACCTAAGGAAAAGGGAATGGTGACCAGAGAAGACAAGCTGGAGAAGGTGATGGATGGGTGACCAGGAGTTAGTCATCACAGCAGTGAATAACTATGAGGTGTTTTTTTTTTTAAATAAATTTATTTATTTTGTTTATTTATTTTTGGCTGTGTTGGGTCTTCATTGCCGCACACAGGCTTTCTCTAGTTGCGGCGAGTGGGGGCTACTCTTCGTTGCGGTGCGTGGGCTTCTCACTGCAGTGGCTTCTCTTGTTGTGGAGCAAGGGCTCTAGGCGAGCGGGCTTCAGTAGTTGTGGTGTGCGGGCTCAGTAATTGTGGCTCGCGGGCTCTAGAGCACAGGCTCAGTAGTTGTGGCACACGGGCTTAGTTGTTCCGTGGCATGTGGGATCTTCCCAGACCAGGGATCGAACCCGTGTCCCCTGCATAGGAAGGTGGATTCTCAACCACTGCACCACCAGGGAAGCCCCACTACGAGGTGTTTGAGGGGAACTTTTACAAAGAATTCAGCATTACTTGACAATCAAATTAAAGGTGAAGAGAAATAAGTTGTGGATAAAGAGAGAAATAAAGGAGATTTAGAAGTCAATTCAAACTTGACCATATCCCAACTAACCAATCTATCACTAAGATGTGACATCCTAAATAATAAATTATTTTTTGAATATTTCTCTCCAAGGTACAAAATCTGTCACCTGGTCTACTTCAACAGCCTAATTCCCTTCATCAATTCTTATCCCACTCCAATTCATTATCTATTCTATAGCCAGAGGGACTTTTTTTTAAAAAACACCAACCTGATCACAGCACTGCTGGCTTTGAAATCCTTCATGGTTTTCCCTCCAGTCCATTGCATGTGGTGATCCTATGGCCTAGAATCCTCTTTCCCCTCCCCTCTGCCGGCTACTTCCATTTGGAGCTCACCTGTCACCTCTTCAGGGAGGCCTTTTCTGACGCTCCCCGCCCCACGCCCATGAAGTCATTCTTACTTGCCCCTTTTGGAAGCACTTCTCTCACTGTTACACTGGCTACCCTCCCTGTTGTTTCAGGGCAGGGGCCATGTCTGCTTTATTCCTGGCTGCATCCCAAAGAGTGCCTGGAACATAGTAGGTTCTCAACAGGTATTTTTAAAATAAGTGAACAAATAAATGAAGCAACAGAAGATGAGGCTGGTAGAGGAAGCAAAAGCCAAGTCAGAACTATCCACCTACACTAAAGCACATAATCATTTTCCCACAGATTTTTAAGAAAGGGCATAACATGGTCAGATTTGTCTCAGAGCAGAGCAGTATGTACGTGGAAGATGGATATGAGAGATAATGGACAAAAGGAGGCCAGGCGGGCAGGCAGGCTGTTTCCTTAAGAAGCCAAGTAAGGGATAAAGAAGGCCTGATTTAGGTAACCATTAGCACGGATGGACAAGAGAGCTGAAATATATTTAAGAGATATGTAAGATGTAAACTTCACAGGACCTGGTGATAAGCCTGCACATGGAGGGTGAGGCACAGGGAGGAGTCTGGTACTTCCTCACTTCTGACTTGGGCAATTCAGTGGGCAGTGCCATTATTCACTGAACAAGGAAATGGGAGGTTAGGAGCAGTCTCTAAAGCATGAATTCTATTTGGAACATGTTGAACTGGATGTGCCTACAGGACTTCTAAGTGGAGGGGTTCAAGAAGTATTCACTCATCCATTAGTTAAAACACAGGAAGGAAACCATGACTACAGAGATTTGGGTGTCAGAGGTCATGAAAGCATTAAATTTTATTAGTCAAAAAATGCAAATTCAAACAAGAGAAACAAGAGGGCTTTTAACCCACTGGATGCAAAGATGGTTTATAAATAACTGGTGCTGGTGAAATGGGCACTTTCATACACTGCTGGTGGAAATATATTTCTAATATTTATAATATAATGACACATATTGTATTAGTGTAATATGTATATTATACATTACCTAATATATATATGTTATATAATATTTATAATTATTAGTATTACATAGTAAAAGCCTTAAAAAAAACCAGGAATGTGAACCAAGATTTATCTAAAGGTTTAGTCACTACAGGTAATCACAGCAAACGTAAACAGTCGGCCCTCCATATCCACAGGTTTGGCATCCAAGTATTTCGAGGGCCAACTGTACAACACCATTTTATATAAGAGTCTTGAGCACCAGCAGATTTAGGTATCATGGGGTGGGGGGGGGGTCCAGCCGCCAACTGCCTGCAGATACCAAGGAATGACTGTACAGCACAGCTTAACTACTTGGTAAAGCCTTAGGATGGGATCTTATGTAGCTATGAAAAGTTATTATACCATCCTATTCCAATAAATCCTATACACCAAAGCCAGATTATTTTTCAAAAAGCTCAGCTTTTTTTTTTTTTTTTGGCGGCACCACATGACATGTGGGTCTTAGTTCCCCGACCAGGGATCGAACCCATGCCCCCTGCAGTGGAAGCGTGGAGCCCTAACCACTGGACCGGCAGGGAATTCCCAAAAAGCTCAGCTTTATCATGACATACGCCACTTTTAAAACATTCAATGACTACACACTGCCTACTAAGTTCAAATTCCTCAGACTGGCATTTATTCAAATTGGACCAAAACATAATCTCCACTTCTCTACAGTCTCGCCTCCTCCACACTCAGACATCAAGTACGCAGTCCCTGAACGTTCACCTTCCTGTCATCTGTTACCTTTCATCTCCTCCTTTCTCTTTCTGTTCAATCTCCACCTGGAGAAATCCTACCCAATCTTCAAGAAATATCTCAAATTCAACCTTGTTCTTGACACCATTTCTGATCTCCCAAATATATAGAATATGATCTCTCTCCCTAATTTGTTTTTCTTACAGCACTTACCACAGCCTGCCCTATATTATTTTATATTTATGCACTGTTTTATTATTCCCTCTTGAAAGAATAAAGACCTGAGAGTAGGGACCATTTCTTATCCATCACTGGATCTCTGTGAAGGTTTTAACACAGTACCTTGCACGCTGAATAAGTATTAGATAAGTTATTTTTTAACCGTTTTGTAAAGAAATACTTAATGAGACTTCACTTTATATATGATAAATATGTAACATGAGCTAATATCCTTTTCCTCTCAACACTTGGTAAATTGACAACAAAGAAGTACAAAAGGTAAAAACATACTAGAACAAAGAGAAAAGAACCACAATGAGGTATCACCTCACACCTGTTATTATGGCTATTATCAAAAAGACAAGAAATAACAAGTGTTGGCTAGGATGTGGAAAAAAGGAAACCCTTATGCACTGCTCGTAGGAATGTAAATTGGTGCAGCCACTATGGAAAACAGTATGAAAGTTCCTCAAAAAATGAAAAATAGAATTACCATATGATCCAGCAATTCCACTTCTGGATATATCCAAAGGAAAAGATATCACTATCTCAAAAAGACATCTAGGGGCTTCCCTGGTGGCACAGTGGTTGAGAGTCCGCCTGCCGATGCAGGGGACACGGGTTCGTGCCCCGGTCCGGGAAGATCCCACATGCCGTGGAGCGGCTGGGCCCGTGAGCCACGGCCGCTGAGCCTGCGTGTCCGGAGCCTGTGCTCCACAACAGGAGAGGCCACAACGGTGAGAGGCCCACGTACCGCAAAAAAAAATAAAGACATCTATACCCCCCATGTTCACTGCAACATTATTTACAATAACCAAGACATGAAACAACCTAAGTATCCATTGATGGATGAATGGATTAAAAAAATGTGATGTATACACACACACACACACACACACAATATACATATATGGAATATGATTCAGCCATAAAAAAGAAGAAAATCCTGCCATTTGTGACAACATGGATGGACCCTTAGGGCATTATGCTAAGTGAAAGAAGTCAGACAGAAAAAGACAAATACTGTGTGATCTCACTTATATGTGGAACCTAAAAAACAAGCCAACAAGCAAGCTCATAGATACAGAGAACAGACTGATGGCTGCCAGAAGCAGGGGATGGGGGTGGGCAAAATGGGTGAAAAGCTATAAACTTCCAGTTATAATATCAATACAAATAAGTTATGGGGATGTACTGTACAACATGGTAACTATAGTTAAGAGTGCTATATTGTATATGTGAAAGTTGCTAAGAGAGCAGATCTCAAAAGTTCTCATCACAAGAAAAAGAACATGTTTTTGTAACTATGTATGTTGACAGGTGTTAACTAGACTTACTGTGGTGATCATTCGGCAATGTATATATATATCAAACCATTATGCTGTACACCTGCAACTAAGATAATGTTGTATGTCAATTACACCACACTTAAAAAAAAAATAGTTGGCTCAGGGTTCCTAACAGAGAAATTCAGTGAAGTGTGCCTACTCCAAGGTGTGAGCCCTAGTCACCCTCCCTCATCTGGCTTCCCAGGATATTGGTCACGTGCCCTCGGACCCCTACTCCCAGCCCCAGGAAAAAAGATTTAAGAAATCTTCCCTTAAGAAACCAAATAGACTCACAGGAGAAAAAAAAAAAAGAGTGAAAGAGAAAACAAAAATTCACAAAAACAAAAACAAATATTGATACCTGGGGTTCCACTGCCCAATTACTCTGCAGTGAAACCCACCAGCTGACAACCCATGGCCACCCACAAAGTGCTACCCAGTGCTTCACTCCTAAATATGAACAGTTGAGGATCACGAGGCACTTGAAAAAAGTCTCCAATATCAAAGAGAAAAAACTAAAACCTAAGAAAGGAATCTGAGAAAACAAAAGAAACAGAAGAAATCTTCAAAAAAAAAAAACTATAATAAATATCCTTAGAGAGATAAGTCAGGATGTTGCATCCAAGAAGAGAATGCTCTGAAAAAGGAACAGAGAAAAGAGCTTTGGGAAATTATATATCATAAATAATTATTATGTTAGCTGAACTTTCCAAATTCAATAATAAGAAAACCACCCAATTAAAAACTGGGCAAAGGGAGTTCCCTGGTGGTCCAGTGGATAAGACTGCGCTCCCAATGCAGGGGGCCTGGGTTCAATCCCTGGTCGGGGAACTAGATCCTGCATGCATGCTGCAATTAATTAGTCCACATGCTGCCACTAAAGATCCCGTATGCCACAAGTAAGACCCAGCACAGCCTAAATAAATAAATATTTTTTAAACGGGCAAAATATTTCAACAGACACTTCACCAATGATTTTCTTCACAGACAGCAAATAAGCACGTGAAGAGATAACTCAGCATTACTAATCATTAGGGATGGATGACTGATAAAGATACAGTGATATGGGAAAACCTTGCCGTGTATCAGGGAAAAACAGTTTGTTTAGTGTCATCCTAGTTATAACTTTTAAAAAATGTGTAGATAAAAGCAGGTTACAGTAAGTGGAATTATATATATATATATATATATATATATACACAGAAACATGTCTGGTGAGTATCTTTGGTTGGTGGGATTACAGATCATTTTCATTTTCATCTTTATATTATATGTATTTTCCCAAAGGAGTAAATCTACACTATTTTTAAATTTTTCATTGCAATTTTTAAAAACAACTTGAGAATAAATGAGATCTCAGGGGAAGGAGGGAGACAGTGAGGGGGCCAGGGGCTGGTTTGAAAACCTGGAAACCTGGTGTTTAAGGAACAGGCAGAGGAAAATGGCATGGAGGAGAGGAACTACCAAAGAGCTGAAATTATCAAGAGCACTATTTCTACTTTAACTGACCCCTGTAAATAACTAAAGGAAATGTATTATTTATTATAGTTCTAGAATAAATCAGATGTTAGGTAAACTGAATGTTTTGAATGGGTAAATAAACATTTAGTAATTCTTTTAAAGGGGGGAAAATAAAGCTCTATTTTCAGGTACATTTTTATTTAATGTGGTGCTTAAAATATTTTTATACCTTGTGAGTCAGTTGACAGCTTTCGACAGAATAAAATACTACCTCACTACATTGTAAGGTCCCTATATCCCTACAGAATATCCACTTTCAGTTCAGGAACAAATCAACAGACAATAATAGCTACTATTTATTGAATCTTTACTATATATATGCCAGGCACTGTTCTAGGCACTTCACATGCATTAACCCATTCAGCCCTCACAACATCCTGAATTCAGTACTATGATATCTCCATTTTACAAAGGAGGAAAGTGAGGTACAAAGAGCTGAGCAAAATGCCCATCATCACAGAGCCCAGATTCAAACCTATGAGGACTGGTTCCAGATCCTTCACTCTTTAAAACTCTGTGCTACATGCTACCTCCCTAGATCCCTGACATTCATAAAAGATTTATCTAAAATCCTGAGACTCTCACGTATCATGACAGCCTAAAATTTTGCGGTGGGCTGACATATGTGGGTGCCTCCGAAGCCTGCCAGACGCCCTCACACTGACTATGTGGGAAAACGACTCCACTTACACTGCTCCTTCTCTGACAAACCCTGGTATAAATTCTCCAAGCTGACCTAAAGCAATCCAAAAATCATAGATATTTTGGAAGATTTACAAACCAGCTCTCATTCATCCTAAGAGAACTGTTTTAAAACTACTGTAATGAACAAAATAAGTCTGGTTATAAAGATTCTACTAAAATTGTATTTGTAATAATCCAGCTATTCCACTCCTAGGATATACCCAAGAGAAATAAACACATCTTGTCCAGACAAAAACCTATACACGAAGGTTAGCAGCAGTATTATTCATAACAGCCAAAAAGTAGAAACAATTCAAATATCCATGAAGTGATGAATGGATGAGCAAAATGCGGTATATCCATATAATGGAATATTATTTAAATACAGTGCTGTTACATGCTCCAAGATCCATGAACCTTGAAAACATTATGCTAAGTGAAAGGAGCCACATATTGTATGATTCCTTTCATAAGAAAGTTCCAAAAGAGACAAATCAACAGAGAATGAAGTAATGGTTGCCAGGGGATGGAGCAGGAGAGGGAGAGAACAGGGAGTGACTGCTATGGATATGGGTTTCTTGTTGGGGTGATAAAAAACGTTCTGGAATTAGATAGGGATGATGTATTCACAACTCCGTGAATATACTAAAAACCATTGAATAATACACTTTTTTTAAAGGGTAAATTTTATGGTACGTATACTGTATCTCAATAAAGCTGCTATTTTAAAAATGCAAAACTGTGTGTGTGTGTGTGTGTGCGTGTGTATAATTTAAAAAAAAATTTTTTTTTTGCCATGCCAACTTGTGGGATCTTAGTTCCCCAACCAGGTATTGAATCTGGGCCCTCGTCAGTGAGAGCTCAGAGTCCTAACCCCTGGACCACCAGGGAATTCCCAATTTTTTGGTATTTTTTAAATGTAATTTTTATTAACTACTTCTCAAAAATAATTCAGTAATTTAGATGTCCAATGTTAGCTCTTACTGTTACTATTTTTAAAAATCAACCAGCAATCAAAAAATACTTGAGGAATGTAACTTAGTATCTAGAAAAATATACAGAATAATCTGATACATACCAGTATACCAACAATTAAAACGTTATATTTAGCTATATGCATTTTAATACTATCTGCATTTTACTGTCTATCTTTTAAAGTGCATTTTGTAAGTTTTTTTTTTTAAAAAATGTTCTGTCTCCTGAACCTTATCATTTTAAAGAACTGAAAGCATGAAAAAAATTAGAATAATGAGGGTCAGTGCTAAACTAGTGCTAAATTACAAAGATGAGGCTATAACTGCTATAAGAGGCATTCAAAGAGAAGAGAGGACTTCCCTGGCGGTCCAGTGATTAAGACCCCGTGCTTCTACTACAGGGGGCGCGGGTTCGATCTCTGGTCGGGGAACTAAGATCCCACATGCCAAGCGGTGCAGCCAAAAAGAAAAAAGAGAGAGAGAGAAGAGACCAAGGTGAGCAACAGAACTCTGGGAAGACTTCTAGGAAGAGATCCCCAGAGCATGGCTAAGGACCAGGGAGGGAGCAATCTAACCAATGCAAAGAGGGCATCTACTAGGATTTGCTCCTGTCTGTGTCACCCAGACTACCAGTCTGCCACCACTACCACCACCTTCTCACCCCTGGCACCCCCCCGCCAAGGATCTGCAGTCACAGGGAGGACATGGGGTCTTGAAGAGGGAGGAAAGGCAGACCTAACGGAACAGACCAGAGCTCCTGGCCTTAATATCCTCATTCCTGCTGCACACCCACATTTCAATACCCGGCTCCACTTCCAAATATACACCAGAAGAGTACTGAGCCTGAGCTGTACACAGACCATCTATTATTGCATACCTCAGACACACCTCTCTAATACCCACAGGTCATGTTGTCCAACTTTTTAATAACTCTTTGGGGCCCGCATTTTCTTTCTTTTAATTCTCATGTTTAACCTCTTCAGGTACCAATACCTGAAAACAGATCTCATTAATTTCCCTTATAATCTTGAATTCCTGTTCCTACTGAAAGCATTGCCACTCTTACAGAGGCATATCTGATGCATTCCTCTGTCTACACTTCTGATGCTGGAGAATTCTGAAGTACCTCCTGAATTGATCTTCCCATCCAGGGCTACAAAACCCATCCAGATCCCCACCAGTTATCTGTCCTCTTCCAATCCATCCTGCAGAACAGAAGTAATGCTAAACTTCCTGATGTCCCCCTGAAATCATATCCCGCTTGTTTCCCGATCTTCTGATTGATCCCCAATACCCACAAATGAAATAGACCGGAAATAGACAGGAGGGTGGGAGGGGAGGAGACTTCAGAAATCACCTCTTCCATTAATTCTCTCAATTTGTGGGGGAAAGAACTGGCTGCATCAGTGATTTAACAGTATCCACGATTTGATTTGGTTTTGTTTCATGCTCCCACATGGTGCTGATAGGAATACAGCAAATCCCTTGGGTGTTCCAGGAGTGAAAAATGACTGAGGATCACTGATCTACCCCAATTGTTATCCTACAAATGAGGGAGAGAGGAGATGCTATAGCCTGGTTCTCTAAGTACTGACCAACAATGGTGCTTTATTTTTTTATTTCCTATTCACATACTCAGGCTCTTGCTAAAGCAGGTTACTTAAGCCTGCCTGCACCTTAGAATCAGTGCCTTGCTTCATGCTGCTCCCTCCCTTCTTCTGTCCATCCTCACTAGCCACATGTCCATCCTCACTAGCCACATGTCCATCCAGGAAGCATACACCCACACCAACTCCCCCAAATAGGGTATGATCTCGCCCTCCTTTAAATCTCCACTGCACTTCGTACCTCACTTGTAGCAATCAGGAATTCCAAGCACAATGAAAAGATACTTGGTTGACACCAGTGAGAATAAATACTGCCAGCAGGTAACAAATTCTGCTTCAGATCAATCTACAGTTCATTCATGGCACCTACGCCACCCATCTCCACTGTCATAATCCTTAGAGCACAGGTCCCCAACCTTTTTGGCACCAGGGCTTCATGGAAGACAATTTTTCCATGTACGGGGGTGGGGGTGGGGTGATGGCTCAGGCGGTAATGCGAGCGATGGGGAGCTGCGGATGAAGCTTCACTCCTCGCGCTCACCTCCTGCTGTGCAGGCCGGTTCCTAACAGGCTGCGGACCAGTACCGGAACCCTGCCTTAGAGGACATAAATCACTAACTCTCCCAGGGCAACACCAGCGCTTTTGCTTTCTGAAGTCATCAGAAGCTCCAAATTTCAAAATACCACCTAGGGGCTTCCCTGGTGGCGCAGTGGTTGAGAGTCCGCCTGCCGATGCAGGGGACACGGGTTCGTGCCCCGGTCCGGGAAGATCCCACGTGCCGCGGAGCGGCTGCGCCCGTGAGCCATGGCCGCTGAGCCTGGGCGTCCGGAGCCTGTGCTCCGCAACGGGAGAGGCCACAACAGTAAGAGGCCCGCGTACCGCAAAACAACAACAACAACAAAAATCAAAATACCACCTAGGTATTCTCAGAAGTTCCACACAAGTTAAATGCAAGAACTATTCTGTTTAAAGTCTAATTTAACTTTTTTGAATTAGAAAATGCTTGATTTCAAGGTGCTGTCAGAACTTTACCAAATGCCTATTCAAAAGATTTTCTACACAATCCTTCTCAATGTACTGGCAAACTATGTCATAAAACCTACAGGCTGAAATAACTCTAAATTTTAACAATAAAAATAAAAGCCTTATTCAACCAAATGCCTTGAATTTAAGCAAAACTAGATGATTTCAATTTTGTATTAACAAATTGTTATACCTATAATAATATCTGTCATGTGAGTACCTTACGTACCCATTTAAAATTTCTCTCCATTAAAAGGAAAACATTTCACCTCCAGTGAATAAACTTTTTTAAATATATGGTTTTAGAAAATGAAGCTAGTAACATCAACCAATGTCTTCGCATCAACAGGTATATTATCTACAAAGTACTCAACATATGAATAGATGAATGAGTAATTTCTTATACTAGGAATTGAATATTTAGTACTTAAGCCAACATTCTAGTTTACAAAGCTTAATAATCTTCTCTAAATTACCAATAAAGTATATTCCTCTCTGAGCCCTGACAATACAGCTGGATTCAGATCCACCAAACATATTTATTTATGAGCTTTGGGGATATCAAACCATCTAGAACATTTTTCCTTCCAAAGCACATACATACACATTTACCTAGAAGTACAGACAATAAAACTAATGAAACAGGTGCTTAGCCTAAACAACTCACTGTCATGCATTGTTATTCTAGGCAAGTAGACATATTCTAAAAGTTTAAAACGCAAAATGTATCATCTCTTCTACCATAATCTTGAGAAATAATGTTTCAAAAAGTAAAACATCTAACACGTTAACACCACATCCAATAAAGAAAGGAAAATGCCTGGCAAGCAATATGAAACAGCAGCTCAAAACACACTAACCCTGCTACTAAAAACATTCCCTGGTCAAAGTATCAAAATCTAATTAGACCAATATTTAGTTTCCCAAATCCAAAATATTTAGGAATTATGGCACCCACAGTAGAATTAGCACAACTTCATCTATTACAAGTTCTCACCTACTAACAATCATCTGTCCAACCAATCTCTGATGAGCACCGGCTGTGTGAGACACGCTGTACTAGGAAATGCAGGTGGTATAAGATTAATATAAGTATATATAATCCATAATTTCACATAAAGATAGGACAAGCATACACAAGGTGCACTATGAATGTCATCAGAAAAAACGAAATGTCATGGAAGTACATAAAGATATAAGCATCTTTTTAAAAAAGGAAACCTAACCACAAACTGTAATTTAACTCAGCATATACACGGCTCTCAACCCTAAATATTATTTTCTAGGCCTTCAAAGAGGAGTTAAAGTTAGCTGAACCACCCTGCCAAAACACCTTAGCTCTGTCTCATCTGAGAAAACTTCCTCCAATAGTGTAATTTACTCTCCACGGGTCTTTCCATTCTGGGCTCTTGGTAGAAAAGACCACATGTGATTTCTTAAAGTAAAAACTATTACTATAAAAGATGTACTAAAATTAAGTTGGCAAGAAATGAAGAATGGTGTGTAGTCCCTTCTACATACAGGACACAAACACTTGACATTTGATTCATTCCCTTCATTCTCCTGCCAGCTCTCCCCACACCCGACCCCAAAGACAGGCAGATATTCTGTCAGGCAAAAGAAATTACCTTTTTCATGTGCTGTTAGGACAATCTAAACAGGTTTACATCTGACTTAATACTCATACTCCTCCAATGAGTATTTAGGTATTTATAAAAAAACAGACACACTTAAATTTAACCACTTCTACTATCCTAGTCTCTTTTAAAAACAAGTGACACACCTTTATCACTTTGTTAAGATCCTATTCTCTCACGAACTTTACTTTTTAAATGCTCTGAAAACTGGATTCTAATTTAGTTAATCCAGATTAACAAAAATATAAAGGAAAAGTCTTGTAGGTTATCGCTATAAATTACGGTTTTTTTCACAATTTAGTAAGGCGCAAGTACGTATTTAATACAAAGCCGCCATTGTGTGTGTGTATGTGTGTGTTTTTTAAATAAACAAAACGTATCTCAGCACCAGCCTAGAGGAACTCTGAGAAAATAGGAGAGGAGTCACCATGGAGAAATTTATTACAGATCAGGGAGGACTATTATCCTCAGAAACAGAATGAAAATAAAAAGTCATTTTGCAATAAATCTCCCTATACTTCTGCTGTGTGACTTGGGAGTTGGTCCAAAAGTTCATCTTCAGCAATTGCGTCTGCATGATCAACTATACGTCTCTGCAACAGGTGACAGGAAACTGCATTTCTCAGGCAAAGGCATCAAATTAGTTAAGACGCATGTTCCTGAGGTCTCTTATTTTATTTTGCATTTTACCGAAATGATTTTGAATCAGATGAAATACTAAATTTGTTTTGGTTTCCTTTGGTTTTTCTGCTTTGCTTTTTAATCGGCCATTTACCCGCAACTGTTGCACGCGCCCATTAGCACTCAAGAATAAAAACAAACACACAGGACCAGATAAGGCTCCCCTACTAACCCAACTGATCTATTTCCTTAACACACTTTTAAAACCACACAGCTCGGGGTGTGAAGAGAAGCATGTTTTGTGTGTGTTTGTATGGCACAATCTATCTAAATCCTGAATTCCCTTTTTAGGAACAGATATAGAATAAAAATCTAAAAGAAACCACATTAGAAATGCAAAGAGGTCTGCAAAAACAAGAGGCTTCTTTCATTCCAAAAAACCAAACCAAAACAAGGGGAGAAAAATGAATGCAATGGATGTGTGTGTGCCAAACTTTCAACCCTGCCCGGTGGAGACACTGCACTGGCACAAATTTTTAAGAGGAAAAAGAGGGGGTTGGTGGGGGGAGAGGGAGAGAGAGCGCGAGTGTGTGGCCTGCGAACTGCAACAATGCAATCTCCATTTTGAACAATGCGCCTCTTTCCTCTAGTAAATCTAGTTTTTTGCCACTTGATGTGCCGTCGCATTTCCCCTCTGTCTGAGGGGGGAGGAGGGGGTGGGGGGAGACCAGAGAGGGAGTGAGCGAGGGGAGAAGGGGGAGGAGGTGGGGAAGGAGTCTGCAGCAACTGGGCTGGGTGGGTACCTGGAGTGCTGCTATAGGTGCTATGGCTCCTGAAGCTGCTTTCCGTGCAATAACTGGCGTCGTCGTCGTCGTCGTCTTCCATCTCCTCCGGATAATCGGAGTCATCGTCGTCCTCTTCCATCTCATCCTCCTCGTCGTCCTCGGAATCCTGGGTCTCCTCAGCCTCGCCGTCCTCCTCCTCCTCCTCCTCCTCGGAGACCATGTCCTCCTCCTCCTCTTCCTCCTCACTCTCGTGGTCATCGTACACCACTTTGTTGACGGCCCTCCGGGCCGGGGTGGTCCGGGCCAGGTGGCCGCCGCCGCCCCCGCCCCCCGTCCTGCCGCCCCCGCCTCCTCGCCCCCCCCGGCCCGGGGCGCTGGTGCTAGGGGGGGCCGGCGGCGGCGGCGGCTTCCTCCGGCTACTGCTGCCCCCCCTGGGCGAGCTCAGCCGCGTCTTGGGCGCCACCTCAGCCTGGGCGGCGGCCCACCTGCCCCGGCTGCTGCCGCGGTGCCGCGAGCGGAGCCCCCCGATGGGTCCGGACGTAGGCGGCGGCGGCGGCGGCGGGGCCGGGGCGCAGCGCTCCGCAGCGGGAGCCGCGGGCTGCTTGGGCGGCCTGCCCCGCCGGCCCCTCATGTCGGAGCCGAGGCGGGGGGAGAAGGGAAAGCGGAGGGGGGAGGGGCGGGCGGAGGGGTGGCGGTGGGGGGCGCCGGGGCCGGGTGGGGAGGCCCGCGGGGCCGGGCGGGAGGGGCCCGGCCGGCGGAAGCGGGTGGAGGGAGAAGGCTCAATCCGAATTGCTGGGGCCCCACTCCGGATCGCCTTCAGCCGCCATCTTGTTTCTTCCCTCTCGCTCGGTGACTGGGGGAACCGACAGCGGCCGCAGGCCCGGAGCGCGGTCACGTGAGCTGCGCCGCCGACGAGCCTGGGACGGAGCGAAGCCGCACGGCGGCCGCTAGGGGGAGCGCGGCAACGCCGGGTCGGGGGCGGGGAGCCCCGGACCCCCTCCGCTCGGCGTGGCTGGACTGCACCCGCTGGCGGCTCTGAGGAGAGGGTCGCTCCCTCGCGAAGTGCCCCGGGCCAAAGGCCTCAGGAGGCGGCTGCCGAGCCTGAACTCACAGAGCCTCCTGCCCGCATCTCCCCTTCCCCGGCTCCAAGACGAGGGCAGGGAAGCCCCCAAATTCGTCTCCCTCCTGGCTCCTTGGGGAAACTGATGCTGAAAGAGCCAGAGAGGGTGTCGGGCAGGGGGGGAGACTCCAGCGACCGAGGGGGCAGGGCAGCGCCAGCAACGGAGGGAAATTACCTGAGGGCGGGGAGACGAGCCCCCAGAAATGTGAAACTCCGAAGGCTGGGCTCTAGAGAGTCCTGAAATTGATCCCAGTGACAACTACTCGGGGGCTGTGCCAGAAGCCACGCCCAAAGCTGCCAGAACCCGAGCGAGGGTCGCTCTGAGACTCTTCGGATAAAATTCCCACCCAAAAAGCCTTCGATAAACTTCAGAATGCAAGTGCATTCCAGTCTCCTCCACCTTTCCCAGGGTCCCAGCTAGAAACTTGACCACCTCTGAAAGAACTTTTTTATTTGCTGTGGAAAGGGTAACTTCCCACCTCATACCTACTTTAAAATGTTGTATGTTTGTGTTATCGGGAAATAATTTTAATCTCTTTACCTGACAAGTAACCAAGTCTCGGCTAAACCCAGGGAACGAATCATAATGATGAAATTTTAGGCATCCCCAGACCAACGCAGGGAGACTCAACTCGCAGTGGTCTGGGGCTAAGAGCAAGGTTTTATAAACATATTAATATTTATTGAAGCACGTGACCACCAAAAAGTTATTTAAGGAAAAATAGTTAACAGGATTCTGTCCACCAAGTGGCTTATTATAATGGAGTTAGAAGGATAGAACGCGTATGTGAAATGAAAATGAACGTACAAGCATTAACTGCCAAATTCATTTATTCAATATAGTTCCATTGAGCAGCAAGCGTGGCAAACTTACATGCCTTCAGGGACCAGGTGACTAGTGAAAGTAAATCAAGTGAGCAAGGTGAGGACTTTGGCGGATGGAAATGCCTGTTTTGTTTAAAGAGCGCAACTTTGGGAATGTGGGCCTAAAATGGCCAGACCTTCGAATTTTTCAAAAGAAGGTGGAAATGTGCATTTCACATGAAATCTCTTGATTTTTAAATGTTGGCAACTGTCAGTTTAAAAAAAAAACAACACTTCAGATTGATCAAAATGATTGCAGTTCAGATATAGCTGAGAATCTACAAGTGTGCAACCTGTATCCTGCACTATATAAAGTACAACCCTATGTACTTAAATAGAAAGATATTAAAAATGGTGACAGCCTTCAGAGTTTACAATCTCATAACGGAAGAAACCTACTTTAAAATAGGTTCTCGGGACTTCCCTGGTGGTGCAGTGGTTAAGAATCTGCCTACCAATGCAGGGGACACCGGTTTGATCCCTGGCCCGGGAAGATCCCACATGCCGCGGAGCAACTAAGCCCGTGTGCCACAACTACTGAGCCTGCCCTCTAGGGTCCGCGAGTCACAAATCCTGAGCCCACGCGCCTAGAGCCCGTGCTCTACAACAAGAGAAGCCACCGTAATGAGAAGCCCGCACACCGCAACGAAGAGTAGACCCCGCTCGCAGCAACCAGAGAAAGCCCACACGCAGCAACGAAGACCCAGTGCAGCCAAAAAATATAAAATAAATTAAAAATAAACAAATAAAATAGGTTCTCATTAGGTATTATAAGTGATCTAGAGATGATTTAAAGTATATGGGAGAATGTGTGTAGGTTATGTGCAAATACTATGCCATTTTATATAAGGGACTTGAGCAAGCTTGGATTTTGGTATCTGGGGGTGGGAGGGTATAGGAAGAGCTGTCCTGGACCAATTCCCCGAGGATACCCAGGGACCATTGTAAATAGAATCCAAGCTCTCAAGCTCTTGTCTTCCAGCTGGCTCAGTAGGCGTGAATTCCCTGGGTCATTACACTATTCCTTAAAGCTAGCTGCTTCTGGTTGTCGGGGTCCACAATACAGGGCTAGTGAATCTGATAGGACAGCCAGTTTCTTTACTTATTTCACTGTAAAGTTAGTTCCTTGGTCAGATGCTGTTATGGACTAAATGTTTCTGTTGCTACAAAATTCGTAAGATGAAATCCTCCCCCCAATGTGATGTATTAGGAGATGGGGCCTTTGAGAGTTAATTAGGATTAGGTGAGATCATGAGGGTAGAGCCCGCATGAATGAGATCCGTGCCTTTATAAGATTATGAGAGAGCCTGCTTCCCATCTCTGCTCTCTGGGTGAGGATATAATAAGTCGGCAGTCTGCAACCCGGAAGAGGGCTCTCACTAGAACCCAACCACACTGGCATCCTGATCTCAGACTTCCAGCTTGTGAGAAATACATTTCTGTTGTTTATGAGCCCCACAGGCTATGGTAATTTGTGATAACAGCCTGAACTAAGACATATACCATGATGTATAAGATACCATGATGGTGAATAAGGTATTTGGTAAACCCATTTAGGATAAGGATGGTAAAGGCGTGGCTGGTAGGAAAGGAAATCCAAATTCAGTATAAACCTCCTCCCAATGAAGTTGACTCACTTAACCACCATGACAGAAATAATACATGATAATGATTCCTTCTAAAACGGGCATTCTGCAGTGGCAACAGATTAGCCTTGCTGAGGAGAATCCTGTGATGAGCTCATGACCCCAACGAGCAGGCACTGGGTTGACTAGGAAAAGGTCTTCACCCACCTGTCCAGTCATCCTGTTCACTAATTTTTTTTTTTTTTGCAGTACACCACGGGCCTTTCACTGTTGTGGCCTCTCCCGTTGCGGAGCACAGGCTCCGGAAGTGCAGGCTCAGTGGCCATGGCTCACGGGCCCAGCCACTCCGCAGCATGTGGGATCTTCCCGGACCGGGTCACGAACCCACGTCCCCTACATCGGCAGGCGGACTCTCTGCGCCACCAGGGAAGCCCTTGTTCACTAATTTATTAAAGCTTCTTTAGCAGTGGGGACTTTTTTTTTTTTTTTATGTTTGCCTGCGTCAGGTCTTCATTGTGGCATGCAGGGTCTTCGTTGCAGTGTGCAGGCTTCCCTCTAGTTGTGGCCTTTGTGCTCAGTAGTCGTGGTGCACGGGCTCAGTTGCCCCACAGCATGTGGGATCTTAATTCCCCGACCAGGGATTGAACCTGCGTCCCCTGCATTGGAAAGCAGATTCTTAACCACTGGGCCACCAGGGAAGTCCCAGCAGTGGGGACATTTTGATAAATATTCATATAGGATACAAGTACTCTCACTTTCTAGGTCTATTCTGAGGTTCATCTACAGTTACATCCTCTCTCCCAAACCTCCTTGTCACCAGCCTAAGTCCTTACCCAGCTGGCCCATGAATTGGTGTAGAGTCTTTCTCAAGGCAAAGAGAACCACAAAAGTACAACTCAAAGCTCTGCCCACTGGGAAGACTTCCTTTTGCCACTTCCAAGACCATTTTCAAGACCATCTCCAAGTGTAGCTAGAACACCTTAGCAGTCCACTGCCAGCTGATACCATCTGTTAAACCAAGCTCAAATGTCTTCCTTAGTCACCTAGTCACAGGAGTTTTCCATGAGACCAAGGTGTGAATTGAGAGAGGAGTGGCAGTAAAATGGGAATAAACATACAGGCATACCTCATTTTATCATGCTTCACTTTACTGCGCTTTGCAGATACTGTGTTTTTTTACAAATTGGAGGCCAACGTGGCAAGCAGCTGGCTGTCAGCTCCCATAAAGTGGAGTGTTCCTTCAATGTGAGAGGGAATGTAGGTTGGGTGAGATACGACAGAGAGGGAAGTGAACATGAGTTGACTTGGATGTGGGTAACTTGGAGAATGATGTATCACAGACCTACAGGTAAGACTCAGAAAGTCAGCACAGGAGCTGGTTTAGGAAGGAAGTGATTAGCTCTGTGACCTTAGATGAGTCACCCTGATTGGGCCCCAGTTTCCTCATAAATAAGTTAAGGTGCTGGGTTAGATCTGTACTTTCCAACCGTTTCACATTATAGCATCCAATGAAAACTAGAGGAGCTTATTGAATGTGATAAAATGTTTTCTTTATAGAATATGATTATAATAAAAATTAAATATATAGCATTAGAGAAGATATTAAATTGTGAATTTGTTAACACTTTTCAAAAAGTCATTTTTATTAAATGAGAAACTTGAACTTGAATCCTAGTACCTAATTTTATATTCTCAGCTTTGTGTTTTAAATAGCTCGTTCCTGACTGAGACTCTTGAACAGTGATCTCTTTAAATGACAAGAAACTGTATAGCAGTAGGTGACCCAAAGAAATTTAAACCATCTTTGATAACCGTTCAAACATTTACAACAGTAGAAATTATATTTAAGTTATATTTAAGGCTCTTCCTCTTCTTTCATTGACAAATGTGCTTATAAAATTTCTTGTGGATTTTTGATCCAATCAGACTTGATCATAGCTAGTATTTCAAAACAATGATTGAAGCCCTAGTTTACAGAACACAGACACTATTAGAAGTCAGTTCACAGTTTAGACATCTTTGTGGCACGTCTGCCACAAACAGACAAAATTATCCAACATCAAAGTTTGTGAAGATGGAGTTTCTGAGCTGCCTGCACAGAACCCCCGCCACACATATGCACTCATTCACAACTTCCTGCCCACTGGTTGCTCCTTGCATTCCTTGGGCACCTGGGACACAAACTCCTCCAGCATCTCTACGTAGGCAACGATGTGCCCTGCATCTGGCTGCCAGTGGTGGCCTCTTGCTCACTCTCAGACCCCGCCCCCCTCTCTGAAGGTCATCAGAGGATGAGGCTGTAGTGAACAGAGGTGACTGGTCCAGAGGCTCCAGCCACGCTGGGGGCTGGGAGGATGAACATATCCGCCCGCCCATACCTCATTCACTGTGCACTAGTGTGTGTCATAGCTCCCTGGTTCGGCAGGTCTAGATTAGATCATCTCTATGGTTCCTTCCAACGTGCTTATGATC
The DNA here is from genome assembly GCF_937001465.1 of Orcinus orca. Taxonomy (NCBI): domain Eukaryota; kingdom Metazoa; phylum Chordata; class Mammalia; order Artiodactyla; family Delphinidae; genus Orcinus; species Orcinus orca. The sequence goes on along the minus strand of NC_064577.1, from coordinate 35,128,575 downwards.
CTGCGATGCTTCTTATCTAGGTAGGCTGGATTTGGCTTACTGATGGGAAAATGAGGTGGAAATGTCTAGGAGACAGTTTGAAATGTGGACCGAAGCTCTAGCGAGATTAAAACTAGAGGTATGATTTGGGAGCCAGCCTCATTGAGATGAAAGCGGCAGCCACGTGGATAAGTTAAACTACTATGAGCGGAAGTGCAGAGAGAGAAGAGCACCTCATATAGACCTTGGAGAATCATTTACATTTCACAGATGAAAGAACAGGAAGAGAAGTCTATTCCATGATGTAGAGAATGATCAGTCAGGGAATTCCCTGGCGGTCCAGTGGTTAGGACTCCGCGCTTCCACTGCAGGGGGCACGACTTCGATCCCTGGTGGGGGAACTAAGATCCCACATGGGGAACTAAGATCCCACAAGCCGCACTGCATGGCCAAAAAAAAAAAACCAGAGAGAGAGAGAATGATTAGTCAGTATCAACACTAGCTTTGGGGGCCTTCCCTAGTGGCACAGTGGGTAAGAGTCTGCCTGCCAATGCAGGCGACACGGGTTTGAGCCCTGGTCCGGGAAGATCCCACATGCGGCAGAGTAACTAAGCCCGAGAGCGCCACAACTACTGAAGCCTGCGCACCTAGAGCCCGTGCTCCGCAACAAGAGAAGCCACCACAATGAGAAGCCCACGCACTGCAATGAAGAGTAGCCCCGCTCGCCGCAACTAGAAAAAGCCCACACACAGCAACAAACACCCAATGCAGCCAAAAATAAATAAATAATTTAAAAAAACAAAACAATAACAAAAACACTGGCTTTGGGGTAAGGCATAACCAAATGGAAAACAAGGGCTGATTGAGGAAACTGTACCCCAGACCTGTGAACCTCTAATCCTACTTTTCCTCTGATCTCTTTGACAACTCCCCTCAGTTTCTTTTGTGGACTCATCTCCCTCCACCTACTGGCTCCAATGTCATCATAGTCACACTTCTGTCCTACTTACACATTGCCTGGACCCTCTCGCCCACACCCGTGACTTCTGTTGCCACCCAATGAGCTCATGTTTCCCAAATGAGCATCTCTTGTCCAGACCTGTGCTCTGATCACCTGTTTCTCAAGCAATCATTTGATTAGTTTTCTCACTTCCCTGGTACCAGAAGTAAAAGCCCTCTGAATTTAAACACAAATATTCTGCTCACCCATCAGTCCTTATTTAGGGAGGAACACAGCCTGGCTCCAGCTGAGAAAACAAACACCATCTGGGGACCTAAATTGTTTGCATCTTTGGAAGTATTCCGTGCAGTGAAATAGGGTCACCAACTTAACCTGATCTGCCAAGGACTTTCCCAGTTTTAGCCTGAGTCTTGCATCCCAGGAAACCTCTTGGTTCCAGGTGAACCTGGTGGTTGGTCACCTTCCACGGAGGTGTCCACTGTGAAGTACTAGCAAGGGCAAAGTTCTGGAAAGAGTGGCTGTGTCTACAGCCATTTTATGAATATTGGGGTGGCAGGGGAAAGCAGATATGCTCTAGCTATTCCCTAGGGCACTCAGAACATTTGCAAAAGTCTGCAGGAGCAGGTGGGGGCAATGAAGCAGAGAAATTTGGGTACAAGGTAAATATGCCCTAATTTAAACCCACAGGCTGGAGAGGCCCGGGGACTTTTGGAATATAATTACATAGCCAAGATGACACCACACACACAGTTTTGTCTAGGGCTTTTGTATCTGTAATTCTACAATACAGACTTACAATTTAATGGCTGCATAATACTCCAGGAGGATTTTGAGTTTGTTTCAATGTTTTTCCTATTACAAATAACACTTCATGAATATCTTTGTGCTAAAAGGTTTTTTCTGTATTAAAATGTTTTTCAGTAGTAATTTATAATTATCACTGATGGCACGTATACATTTTGAGATATTATCTCATTTAATCCTCTATATTAAAGCACCACTCTGGAGCAGGTATTATCTTCCTTAGATAGAAACTGGAGCCCCGAGGCCATGTCATTTGCCCATAAGCTGGAGCATGATGGAGCCAGGACTCGAAACCAGCACCACTATACACCTTTTAAAATATGCTGATGAATTTTGATTAGTTCAGGGCCGCATTGTCACTTGCCTGGGTTTGCTCTACTGATCCTCCCTGAGCCTTGCATATGCATCTCTTTATTTCTGGTTATATGTGTTGCCCAAGTCATCACATGTATTTATCTTTTGCATTTCTCCCACTGTGTTGTATTTGCTTGTTTACACATCTGTTCCACCTGCAGGTGGGGAGAGCCCACCGAGGGTAGAAATGCATCTTATTCATCTCCTCCCAACATACCTAGCAGAATGGAGTAGAGACAAGCGGTTTGTTGTTGAATGTGCAAAAGGAGAACCAACTGGTAACTTAAGAGTGAAGGATTATGGGACTTCCCTGGCGGTCCAGTGGTTAAGACTTCGCCTTCCAATGCAGGGGGTGTGAGTTTGATCCCTGGTCTGGGAGCTAAGATCTCACATGCTTTGCAGCCAAAAAACCAAAACATAAAACAGAAGCAATATTGTAACAAATTCAATGAAGACTTTAAAAATGGTCTGCATTAAAAAAAAAAATTCTTTTAAAAAAAAAGAGCAAAGGATTATTACAGGATTGAAGGGACTGGAACAACTTGATGGGTGAGGCCTGATGGTCTTGTATGTGCCCAGAGAAAGTGACATCATCAGGGACCAGTGGGGAGGGGAGGAAGGTCTTGATCCAGGCAGACAAGCTATTCTGGACTGCGGGAATGGAGGAAGCAAATTTAGGGCGGTGGGAATGTCCATGGATGCCTTCACTTACTCACTCACTGGACCCAGCATGTTTGGGCAACAGTAAGAAGCCTAAATGGGGATTTCCCTGGCTGTCCAGTGGTTAAGACTCTGTGCTTCCACTGCAGGGGGCATGGGTTTGATCCCTGGTCGGGTAACTAAGATCCCACATGCCACGCAGTATGGCAAAAAAAAAAAAAAAAGACTAAATGTGTTGGGGCAACTCTGTAATCCGGGGCAGGTTTCTTGACCTCTATTTTGTCATATGTAAAACGGGGATGATGACCACTGTACCCATCTCATAGGGTTGTTACGCATATTAAATAAAAGAATGCACACGAGGAGCCCAGTACAGTGCCTGAAACTCAGCAAACGCTGAATAAAGTTAGGGATAATAGGGGCTTCCCTGGTGGTGCAGTGGTTAAGAATCCGCCTGCCAATGCAGGGAACACAGGTTCGAGACCTGGTCCGGGAAGATCCCACATGCCATGGAGCAACTAAGCCCGTGCATCACAACTACTGAGCCTGCGCTCTAGAGCCCGCGAGCCATAACTACTGAGCCCGTATGCCACAACTACTGAAGCCCACGTGCCTAGAGCCCATGCTCCCAACAAGAGAAGCCACCACAATGAGAAGCCTGCGCACCACAATGAAGAGTAGCCCCGCTCACCACAACCAGAAAGAGATAAGCCCGTGTGCAGCAAAGAAGACCCAATGCAGCCAAAAATAAAATAAATAAAATAAAATAAATAAATTTATTTTTAAAAAGTTAGGGATAATAATAATTATTATGATTCTATAATTATTATTTTATTAATAGGAGAACACTGAGAAGTGTGTGTACAGTGACATGGAATTGTCCAATGTTAATACTCAGGAATCAGGTCTGGATTCAGCCCTGGGGCTACCACATAATAGCATGATTTGCATAATTCTTTAACCTCTCTAAGTCCTAGTTTTCCCAGCTGTTAAAAATAAAGAATAGTACTTATTGCTTAGGATTGTTTTAAGGACTAAATGAAAAAAATTCACATAAAGCATTTAACACAGAGCCTGGTAACATGGGAAGTTCTCAAAAATTTGTCTTTTGATTATTATCTTTTAAGTACACGGAGGTTAAATCTCTACCATCCCATCGTCTCCCTGGGAAGAACACTGCAGTTCACAACAGCCCTGAGCCCTTCTCTGACTTACCCTTAAACTCTGTTAGCTAAGTGAATAATTTATTTGCAGTGACAGCACCTTAGATATGTTTTGTCCTTTACATTTGATGCACTTCTTTTGTAAAATAATTATTTTACTAGTTATACAAGAAAAGAATTAATATATTCTCCTGATTTAAACAATTAAAATATTATAAATTCAAACCTAAGCCAAAATGAGATCCACTAGGATGGCTGTAATTTTTTTAAAAAGGAAAATAACAAGTGTTGGTGGATGTGGAGAAATTAGAACCCTTATATGTTGTTGGTGAGAATGTAAAATGGGGCAGCACTGTGGAAAATACGTTGGCAGCTCCTCAAAAGGTTAAACATGAGTTGCCATATGACCCAGCAATGCTACTCCTAGGTATACAGCCAAGAGAATTGAAAACATGTTCATGCAAAAACTTGTACACAGATGTTTATAGTAGCATCATTCATAATTGCCAAAAAGTGAAAACCCAATGTCCATCAACTGATGAATGGATATATCCATACAGTGGAACATTATTCAATCTTTTATTTATTTATTGGCCGCACCCCGCAGCATGTGGGATCTTAATTCCCCAACCAGGGATCCAATCTGGGCTCCCTGCAGTGAAAGCATGGAGTATTAACCGCTGGACGGCCAGGGAAGTCCCCTATTCAATCTTTTAAAGGAAGGAAATTCTGACATATGCTTCGACAAGGTTGAACCTTGAAGACGTGCCAAGTGAAATAAGCCAGACACAAAAGGATAAATACTATACAATTCCACTTATATGAGGTCCCTAGAATAGTTAAATTCATAGAGACAGAAAGCAGGATGCAGTGGCCAGGGGCTGTGAGAGGAGGGAAATGGGGAGTTACTGTTTAATGGGTACAGAGTTTCAGTTTGGGATGTTGATAAAGTTCTGGAGAGGGATAGGGATGATGACTGCACAACAGTGTGAATGTACTTAATGCCACTGAACTAGACAGTTTAAAATGGTTAAAATGGTAAATGGATTTTATGCTTATTTTTCCACAATTAAAAAAATATGGGTAGAGCAGAAACTAACACACCATTATGGAGCAATTATACCCCAATAAAGATGTTAAAAAATATATATATATATATTTAGATATATGGGGCTTCGCTGGTGGCGCAGTGGTTGAGAGTCCGCCTGCCAATGCAGGGGACGCGGGTTCGTTCCCCGGTCCAGGAAGATCCCACATGCCGCGGAGCGGCTGGGCCCGTGAGCCATGGCCGCTGAGCCTGCGCGTCCAGAGCCTGTGTTTCGCAACGGGAGAGGCCACGACACTGAGAGGCCCGCGTACCGCAAAAAAAAAAAAAAGATCTAACAAGCTTTATGTCGATCATAGTTAAAAAATTCTTTTTTTATTTGTGGATAATGCAATCACAAAAATGTTACTTGACCAGTAAAAGAAAACGCTTCTGAATAAAAATATATGCCAGCAGGCTTACCTGATGATAAAGATAAAGATGATTGCAGCTGAAAGCTTCATCTGCCAGACAATGGTTTTAGATTTTCTGTGCTCCCTGAAAGCTGGGAAAAATGTATCGCCCGGCATCTTGATAAAGAAATCAATTACCTACCTCGTTCTGAATGAAGAGAATGAGAGGATTAAAAAAAGTAATAACAACAAAAACGGCAAGAATAAAACAAACTGGGAAGAGACATATGTTTCAAGCTAGTATTGCATTGCCTGAAAATAGCCTTTATTCGTTCAAATATTCAGGGTGATTTTTTATTCCTTCATTCCTGAGTCCTCCAAACTCATGGGGAACATTTATCCTAGAAGCAGCCAGCCACCAGCTTTCAACCACGACCGATGTCATTTTTCTTAGCTTGTCAGGACAGTTACCCAGAGTGGCCTCTGCCCCTCCCTACCACAGGCATCTCATTCAAGAATTCGCAGCCCCTGCTGGCCTGGCTGTAGAAAATGAATTTAGTTTGCAGGAGGAAGCTACACATGATCTTTTTTCCTGAACTGGGTTTCCATCGTGATGGAGTTACTTCTTTTGCCCTTCACTTCTCTCTTAACAGCCCTGGCAAATAGGAAGTGAAGGAGGTACAGGTTTTTCAAAGCCCCAGTTAGTCTTCCTACCGGGTCATTTTCACTGAGCAACACAGGGATGGAATAGTTTTCTTTCCTGATCAATTACAAGCTACCCTCAGTAACTTCAGCCATTTCATTATCTTCTCGCCCTCACAAATGCCGTCTTCTCAGCCAGGAAGCTATAAAGCCAACGTCTTAGGAGGTTTAGAATTTTATTAAACATATATTTGCTTTACTCAAAAGTGAATGTATGTTAGCTTGATCATAAAACGAATGACCTTTTTTTTTAGGGGAAGGAACGTGGCAAATGAAACATGGGACTCATTTGCCAGCTGATGCTGAGGGGATAATATAAATAAGAGGCTGGGCGTGGGGAAGCTTCCCACACCTTGGCTGGGATAGCGTATCCATGGATTGAGGCTGGAAGGAAAGGATCTGCTGCTCTGGGAACGAACACACACACACACACACACACACACACACACACACACACACACACACACACACACACACACACACACACACACACACACACACACACACACACACACACACACACACACACACACACACACACACACACACACACACACACAGTGGATTGACCTCAAGAGCCACCATGGCCAGGCTGAACCTAATTTCAGAGGCTCTGCCCTCAGCCAGGGCTACTGTAGTCTTAAAGCTGTCACTACCCAGGACTGCACCTTGCTTTGCTGATTCTCTACCTTCTATCATGTTTAGAAAACTAGACCCAGATCACAGAGGCACGGAATGAAAGGTAGTCTTGCAGACGTGCCTCAACCTGTTTGTATAGACGGAATCCCCTGGCCAGAGCTGTGGCCCAGAAATGAATGAACAGAGTCCCAAATCTAGCAAGGGGCCTCAGACCTCCTGCAGCTCGGTCTTCTACCTGATCCCCCCACTAGGGGACCTGGGGCTCAACATCACTGAGGGGGGCTAGCCAGGAGGCAGGGCATGGGGTGACAAAAGTATTACTGGCTCCTTCATCTAGCCCCACTTGCATTACTTTCCTTAAAGATGTCAGATGTATCTTTGCCCTGTAAACTCTTGGAGTGCATTTTGATCAGAAGAATGTTTAAGTTGTGTCATGGAAGGATTCGTGGTAAGGCTAGATTCGAAACGGTTTACCAAGAAACTGGGGTATAGTACTTAAAATCTGGATCACTCTGGATTTGAGGGAATGGGAGTTAGAAACAGATTTCAATGTAAGTCTTGAGAAGCTGGAAGACACGGCAGTGCTCTTAGGCTTGGGCAATGCTCCCGCTCTCTCCAGGGGCTGATGAAAAGGTCCAGCCAAGCCTTCCGGGGCATCGTCTTCCACTGGTGACATCCTAATCCTTCTGCCAGACCTGGCTAAGCCTTGGTCCAGCAGTTCCAGATCAACGACAGGCACGCCACCTCCAGGCCAATCCCCAGAACTGTAATTTTGTGAGCTAGACTGACATTCTGGGTCTCGTTCATTCTGGGCAGTGTATCCTTGAGACGCAGGGCAAAGAATCCAGTCTTCTGGGATGGGGACACCCTCCCCTATGCAATTCTGGAATATCGGGTTTCTTGGGGCTCAAGAATCTGGGTGGTCCATCCCCTACTTTGCCAACCTGTTTCCCCTGAGTGACCTCAAAAAGAAATGGGATTCCTCTGGTACCAGCCTCGCTCTGTGTTTTGTGTCAGGGATAAACAACTCTTTCTTTTTAACTTGACCTTGGCCTCCCCCAAATCAGCCCGGCCTGACATCCTCAAAGCCAGCCCTTCCGGCCTGTCTCAAGAAGTCCCCAGCCTAAGTGACTTCCTCCCCTGCGACTCCATGTCAAGAAACCTAAGATGGCTAAAGTTGACCTTGTGGGGAAGACAGACTTGCTAGGGAACAAGGTGGCCTTCAAGAAGGGGTGTCCTTCACCTGACAGCCAGGCGTGCCCGTGACACACTCAGCTCATCTCATGCCTCATCACAGTCTTCAAAGACTGGGATTCTCACATTTGCCAGCTGAGCAAAACTGTTTAGCAGATATCCTGTCACAAAAGCTGGGGATGGCAGGGAAGTCCCACCTCCAAAGCCCCATGGCCTGAGAACTTTGCAGCCATGCTAGGTTTGTTGCTGCTGGTCTAAACAACTCTGCAAGACTATCATCCAGTTAGCTGAAATCCAAGCTTCCCCAAAGGTAAGGTAAGGAATGCACAGGATCCTCTTCCACCTGAAGCATCAATGCCTGGGCAGCTGGAACCTGCACAGCAGTGCAGGGATAAGATAAGACACTACTTGGCATGTCACTAACAATCGATCATTCAAAACCCTTAAAAGAACTTTTGGTGGCCCTGTGGCCACCGAACTGTCCCTAAAATCCATGAGTCCTTGAATCACAGGTACTCTGGCTAAGAATAGACCGCAACGGTCCTAAGGGCTCATATACCCTCTCCAGGCCCTCATGATGCCCACAGGCATCACATCATTATGGCTGGGGAAGGGATACCCTGACTAAGCGGGTGACTCTACCCTCTATACTGGACCTTTCTTCTGGGTTCCTGATGGAATACATCAAACTATAGAGAACTCTCTCTGCTCCCTGCCCACCAGGAAACATGGCTTCACCACCCACCTTAACTGTAAAATCTGCTAACAGTTCAGCACATTCCCATGTCCAAAATACACTGACACACACTTACCATGGCTTCCATTTCTTTTTTTTGTTTTTTTTGCGGTACGCGGGCCTCTCACTGTTGTGGCCTCTCCCGTTGCGGATCACAGGCTCCGGACGCGCAGGCTCAGCGGCCATGGCTCACGGGCCTAGCCACTCCGTGGTATGTAGGATCTTCCCGGACCAGGGCACAAACCCGTGTCCCCTGCATTGGCAGGCGGACTCTAAACCACTGCACCACCAGGGAAGTCCAGCTTCCATTTCTTGAACGTTCTAAATCACCAACCACCTTACCAGCAAATGGTTAGGACCTCAAGGGCTTGCACCTAGGGGTGTACATCAGAGTCACCGGAAGAGCTTTTAAAAAACAGAATTCCTGCCATAAATAGATATTTATGAGGTCATTTGATTTTCAACAAAAGTATCAAAGAAATCCTGTGGGGAAAGGAAAATGTTTCCAACAAAGGTTGCTGGAAAACTGGATACCCATACCAGGTGAAAAAACAAATGAACCCTGACCCCTTACCTGGCACCATACACAAAAATTAATTCAAGAAGAACCCTAGACTTAAATATGAAAGCTGAAACTATAAAGCTTCTAGAAGGAAACAGGAGAATATCTTCATCACTTGGGTGTAGACTAAGGTTTCTTAGGACACAGAAAGCAATAACCATAAAAGAAACATTGATATATTAGACATCAAAATTTAAAACTTTTGCTCATTAAAAGACATCATTAAGAAAAGGAATAGATGAGGCACAGACTGAGTGAAAATATTCTTTTCTTTTATAATTTTTTAAAATAAATTTTATTTTTTGGCTGCATTGGGTCTTTGTTGCAGTGCGTGGGCTTCTCACTGCGGTGGCTTCTCTTGTTGCGGAGCACGGGCCTTGTTGCAGAGCACGGGCTCTAGAGTGCAGGCTCAGTAGTTGTGGCGCACGGGCTTAGTTGCTCTGCGTCATGTGGGATCTTCCCCGGACCAGGGCTTGAACCCATATCCCCTGCATGGGCAGGCGGACTCTTACCCACTGTGCCACCAGGGAAGTCCCAAGTATTCTCAAAATATATATTTCACAAAGGAGAGATATCCTGGACATAAAAAGAACTCTTAAAACTCAATAATAGGGCTTCCCTGGTGGCGCAGTGGTTGAGAGTCCGCCTGCCGATGCAGGGGACGTGGGTTCGTGCCCCGGTCCGGGAAGATCCCACATGCCACGGAGCGGGTGGGCCCGTGATCCATGGCCGCTGAGCCTGTGTGTCCGGAGCCTGTGCTCCGCAACAAGAGAGGCCACAACAGTGAAAGGCCCGCGTACCGCAAAAAAAAAAAAAAAAAAAAAAAAAAAAAAAACTCAATAATAAAAGCAATTCAATCTTTAAAATAGGCAAAGGATTTAAAAAGGCATTCCACAAGGGAAAACATATGAATGGCCAATATATACATGAAAAAGTGCTCTCCAACATTTAGTCATCTGAGAAATGCAAGCTAAAATCACAATGAGATACTTCTATACTCCCACCGAAATGGCTAAAATTCAAGACTGAAAATAGCAAATGTTGAAGAGGGTAGTAGAGTAACCAGAGCTCCCGTATATTTTTGGTGGGAGTTAAACATAGCACAACAACATTGGGAAAATGTGTGACAGTTCCCCATAAAATTAAACATACACCCTACCTTATAACCCAGCAAACCTATTCCTATGTATTTACCCAAGAGAAATAAAAACACGTGACCACACGCAGACTCACAGTTGTACAAAAACGTTTATGGAAGCTTTAATTGTAATAGCCCCAAACTGAAAATAGTTCAAGTGTTCAGGAGAATGGCTTAAAAAAAAAAAACCTGGTATTTCATACAATGGATTACTATTTACAGTAAAAAGGGACAACTACTGATACATGTAACAACATAAACAAATCCCCAAAACATTACGTTAAGGAAGCCAGACACAAAAGAAGATATACCATTTCACTCTATTTTTGTAAAGTTCTAGAACAGGTAAATCTATGGTGAAAAAGAAATCACAATAGATTGTTACCTCTGGGGAGGTGGAGGAGGGATTGAATGGAAAAGAGTACGGGGTGATATTCTGCATCTCCAGAGGGGTTTGGGTTATACGGATGCATGCATTTGTTAAATACATCAAAGGGTATATTTAATATCTGTGCATTCCCTTGTATATAAGTCTGACCTAAACAAAAAAAAATTTTTTTAATTTTATTTTTGGCTGCGTTGTGTCTTCGTTGCTGCACACAGGGCTTTCTCTAGATGCGTTGAGCAGGGGCTATTCTTCGTTGCGGTGCACAGGCTTCTCATCGCAGTGGCTTCTCTTGTTGGGGAGCACAGGCTCTAGGCGTGCAGGCTTCAGTAGTTGCAGCACGTGGGCTCTAGGGGGCTTCAGTAGTTGTGGTGCACGGGCTTAGTTGCTCCGTGCAGCATGTGGGATCTTCCCGGACCAGGGCTCGAACCTTTGTCCCCTGAACTGGCAGGCGGATTCTTAACCACTGTGCCACAAGGGAAGTCCTCTAAACAAAATTTAAAACTCATAAACAAACACATGATATGTATGATGAAGTATACTGATGTTTGTAACTTACTTTGACATGCATAAAAATTAAGACGGGTTGGGCTTCCCTGGTGGCACAGTGGTTGAGAGTCCGCCTGCCGATGCAGGGGACGCGGGTTCATGCCCCGGTCCGGGAAGGTCCCACATGCCGCGGAGCGGCTGGGCCCATGAGCCATGGCCGCTGAGCCTGCGCGTCCGGAGTCTGTGCTCCGCGACGGGAGAGGCCACAGCAGTGAGAGGTCCATGTATCGCAAAAATAAATAAATAAATAAATAAGATGGGTTGATGGATGACTAGACAGGTGGGGAAATGGATAGATGTACGATCAAACAAATAGTAAAATATAAATTATAGAATCTTATCTTGGGTATATTGGTAATTATTGCACAATTGTTTTCAGTTTTTTGGGGGGTGGTAGGAACGCTAAACTGTATTGGTGATTTTTGTTTCTTAAGTGGTAAATATACATGGATGTTTGTTCGACTTTTGTCATATTTTTGTTCTCAAAATAGTCCATAATAAATTAATTAATTAACAAACACATAAATAAGAGTTACCAGGTGATTCTGACACCCACTCCTGGGTGGGAAAAAACCCACTGTTGGGCTCTGAGAGCTCAGAGATCTCCTTGTGCAGCATGCTGAGGAGCTACATGACGCTTATCCTGGGGAGAAAGAGATGAGTTTCCTATTGCTGCTGCAACACCACGAATTTAATGGTTTAAAACAACACAAATTGGGATTCCCTGGTGGCGCAGTGGTTAAGAATCTGCCTGCCAATGCAGGGGACACAGGTTCGAGCCCTGGTCTGGGAAGACCCCACATGCCACAGAGCAACTAAGCCCGTACGCCACAACTACTGAGCCTGTGCTCTAGAGCCCGTGAGCCACAACTACTGAAGCCCGTGTGCCTAGAGCCCGTGCTCCACAACAAGAGAAACCACCGCAATGAGAAGCCCGTGCACCGCGACGAAGAGTAGCCCCCACTTGCTGTAACTAGAGAAAGCCCATGCGCAGCAACGAAGACCCAACGCAGCCAAAAATAAATAAATAAAATAAATAATTTTTTTAAAAAACAACACAAATTTACTGGGAATTCCGTGGTGGTCCAGTGGTTAGGACTCCACGCTTTCACTGCCCTGGTCGGGAAACTAAGATCCCGGCACAAGCTGCGTGGCCAAACCAAACCAAACCACAACACAAATTATTATTATTATTATTATTATTAATTAATTAATTAATTTATTTGCAGTACGTGGGCCTCTCACTGTTGTGGCCTCTCCCGTTGCGGAGCACAGGCTCTGGACGCGCAGGCTCAGTGGCCATGGCTCACGGGCCCAGCCGCTCCGTGGCATGCGGGATCCTCCCAGACAGGGGCACGAACCCGTGTCCCCTGCATCGGCAGGCGGACTCTCAACCACTGCGCCACCAGGGAAGCCCCAACACAAATTATTATCTTATAGTCCTGGAGATCAGAGGTTGGAAATGGGTCTCAAGGTGCTGGCAGAACTGTGTTCCCTCTGGAGGCTCTAGAGGAGAATCCATTTCCTTGTCTTTTCCAGCTTTTAGAGGCCAGCTTCTGCATTCCTGGGCTCACAGCCACTTCCTCTATCTTCAAGGTCGTCAGCATAGCATCTTAAATTTCTCTCCCTGACTCTGACTTTTCTGCCCACCTTTTCCACATTTAAAGGACCCTTGTGATGCCACGGAGCCCACCCAGATAACCCAGTATAATTTCTCTTGTTTTAAGGTTACCTCTTTAGCAACCTTAATTCCATTTGCAACCTTAATACCCCCTTGCCATGTAACAAACATATTTACAGGACATGGACATCTTTGGGGAGTCATTATTCTGCCTACCACAGGGCTCTGCCCACCTGATTCCTGCCATATATGTGCCACCTGGCCTTGAAGATGGAAATGCCACTTCTTGCAGATCCATTCTGTCCTCAACTACTCTCTTCTACCCCAGACCACCCTCCATACCCACACTAGCAGTCCAGACAAGTCAAGAGGGGCAAGTGTGACATGTGGTGCAGGAAATACTGACCCCCAACTGCCTCAGGACCAGCTCCAACGTTTGGTGCTTACGAAAGGGTATGAGCTGGCAGAAGGATTATGGCCCCCATCTCCCCTTCAAGCACTCCTCTGGAAAGACTAAGACATTCTGCTGGGTGAGTGAAGGGATGCCCTGCCCTGCCCTTTCAAGGGGACTTAGAAGACTGGGCAAGCCCAGCCACCCCCAAAAGTCAGCCCTAAACACCATCTGACAGCACGGCACCCCTGATGCCCTCAGGATGCTTGCTTCCCCTCCTTCCCCAGTTTGATCCTCATCTGCTCAAACTTTTCTCTCCTCTCTCTGGTTCTGAACCTTGATCCCATGTCCCTTCTGGAGGCTCTTCCCATGAACGTGAGCCCCAGGGCTCCTGTACAATTTCTGGCTCAGCCTCCTCCTTCAGATTCAGGGAGGACTCCCTGATTTAGACCCCTGGTTCTGAGGATTCAATTCCTCCACTCAGCTGCCAGGGGAGTCTGAGCCCCAGCACCCTTGCAAGGAATAAGGAGAGAACTCAATCCTTTTGTTCTTGGCATTTGTTTAACATTATTTCCTATAACGGTTCCATGTTATCAATGGGATCCAGTATACTGACAGACCACATTTTGCTTTGTTGCTTCCAGGTTTTTAGCTCTGGGGACATGGCCAATCTGATGCTATTATAAATAGCTCCGCAGGGAATTCCCTGGTGGTCCAGTGGTTAGGACTCGGCACTTTCACTGCCAGGGTCTGGGTTCAATCCCTAGTTGGGGAACTAAGATCTCGCAAGTTGCGTGGCCAAAAAAAAAAAAAAAAAAGCTCTGCAATAAACATTTTCTTTTTCCAAAATTACTTTAGTTTCCTCTTGGATTATTTCCTTGGGATGAATCCTCAAACTTGAGATAATTGGGTTGAGGTGTTCATCTATTCCTTTTTTGTCTGACACGCATCCCTTTCCATTGGGAACACCCTCTCCTCCACTTTATGGTTCTTATGTGCTTTTAAGTAGAAGTCCCCACCTGTCCCGTCTCAGGGGTGGGCGTTTGAGCCAACTTGTTCATAGTAGATTGGTAACAAGAAGCCACAAATTTCAGTGGTTTAACACAGTCTGAGTTTATTTCTTGGTGATATCATAGCTTGATGAGGGTTTTGGAAGGCAGAGGGGGTGGAACATGGGAGGCTCTTCTATAAGCAGAAATTCAGAAATACAAGTGCCTTCCTTTTAGTGTCTTCGATGTTCTGTAGGGCTTCTTTGGAGCCCTTGGTTAGCCCTGTGCATGCATCCACCATTGATGAGCAGGGGAAGGGGGTACATTTTAGGAGTTAACTCATAAGTTGTATGTCTCTCTTCAGCCACATTTCATTGGCTAGAATTGGTACATGCTTCCTGTAGTTATGAGGGCACCTGGGAAATGTAGTCTCCTCCTGTGTCTGGGAAGAAACAAACCAGTCTGGTCACCACATAGATTGTCTTTGCCAATTAGCGTACCCCATATCTGAACATGAGGCTTCTCAGTGATGGGCATAGGACCTAGGCAGATCTATCAGAGTCCTTCTGGGGAACTGTTGTGGATTCTGAGAGTCCATCTAAGGACTAGAGTTATGCAGCTCTTGTTAGCATGGCACTGGCAGGGCTTCTTCCCCAGCAGAGAGAGGGAGGAAGGCTGCCAGAGAACAAAGCCAGAGTCAGGGATTGCTGAGGAGCTCAGACCCCTGGGGTCCTGCTTTGAGCTCCTGGATCCAGAATCAGCTCGTTTGGATAAACTCCTTTTGTTTGAGCCAGTCTGTATTGGATTTCCGTCACTTGCAACCAAAGGAGTCCTGACCAATAATGCATAGGCCAAGGCATAAAAAGATTTACTAGTGTTTGAAACATTTTTCTAGATTACTCTCTAAAATAACTTAGACATCGTGTAAGGCATTTTTGTTTTCCCAATTTTTGTTTTCATAACTTATATGTATTTCTTTCTTCCCAGTTCTTATGTATCTTACTTTTCCTTCTTAGAATATTATGGCAAGCACTTCTACTATGGCATGCACCAAATTAAATTGTTAATTAAATTAATCAAACCACACTATGTTAGGGCATCTTGGTTTTACACTTTACAAAAATTCAATATACAAAAAGAATCTAAAAAAGAGTGGATATATGTATAACAGATTCATTTTGCTGGACACCTGAAACTAACACAACATTGTAAACCAACTATATACTCCAATAAAAAAAAATTCAGTATATGTACAGGTTTTAAAATTCAAAGGTTACAGATAAAAGCTAAGTGAAAAGTGAAATCTTTCTTCCCTACCACCTATCCCTCTCCCTAAAGGCAAACAGCTTCTTGGGCTTTCTTCCAGAAAAAAACAATAATTGTATACGCAAGAATGTGATTAATGTGCGTGTTTTTTGTGTGTGTGTTTTCACAAGCTCTTAATTATACATCTTTTTATACCTGTTTTTAGGTGTAATGATTCTAATGCTTCTCCATTAAGTGAAGATTCCAGGTGTGAGAGGCACTCCTTAACCCCTTAAGCCACGAAGCAGATGGGAGAGAATGCATTCCCCTTACCTGGAGAGAGGCAGGGTGCACAGGGTGGGGCTGGGGCACCTCCCAGGAGGAGCCCTGCCTGAGAGTTGGGCAGGAGGACATTTTAACGGGTCAAACCATTGATTCATTGTTATTTTGCAAGAATTCTGCTCTTTCTTTGCAGCCGCTGTGTTGGTTTTAGGTCCTCTTTAGCATTTGCCATTTTGTCACGAAATTCTGTCAACAAATTCTGGATTGTTGCATAGCCCTTCTTATTGTCATTATTATTTCTTTTCTGATTAAAAATACTCATTGGCTAATGCTTTTTCACAAGTCTTCCTTTTTCTGTGATATTTTCATTTGGAGTTCCTTTTCAGCTTCCCCTCCCCTTTGGGGTGGGCGCCCCTGGGGTCCTGGAATGCAGGCACGCCAGGGCGTGCAGCCCTGGAGTCTAGTCGCCTGCAGAACGAGTTATTTCCTGGGAAAGAATGCATCCTAGGGGAAGATGGCTTCAGGCAGGCAAACCTGGCACCTGAATGAGCTTCAGGTGATAGAGTGTAGAGGTGGTGCTTGTCACTCTTACCTGTGTGGTCCCTGACCCAGCCACCTGGAACCCAGCGTCCTCGGTCTGAACTGTCTCAGTTTCTAGGCTATATATGAACAAAATCTGGAAGAGCTGTTTCCAGCACGAAGTCTATAAGACAGGACCAGGAGCAATCATGTTCCCTTTCACTTTGTCCATGTGACAAAGTATTTTGGTAAAGTAGGGAGAGTGGCCTCGCTCCCCACGTCTACATGGATTTATCATGGCAGACAGCACGCTTCAGCCTGCTGAGTTTGCCAGAGAACACTAATGCAACTTTGGCCTCCTGCGCACTGACGTGGGTGGTATTCACGTGTGACAGTTTCACATATCAACCTGGCTAAGCAATCGGACCCAGTTATTCAGTCTAACACTCACCTAAGTGTTGCTGGTGTTTTGTAGATGTGATTATTGACACCTACCATCAACTGAGTTTAACTAAAGGAGATTATCCTTGATAATCTGGGTGGGCCTCATTTAATCGGTTGAAAGGCCTTAATAACTGAGATTTCCCTGAGGAAGAAGAAATGTGGCTGTGGACTGTAGCATCAGCTCCTGCCCAAGAGTTTCCAGCCTGGCTTGCCCTACAGATTTCAGACTTGTCAGCCCCCACGACCACGTGAGCCAATTCCTTGCAACAGATTTCTTTATATAGACACCTTTTCTACTGGTTGTGCTTCTCTGGTAGAAACCCGAAGGATATACCATGGGAGCGACCGCATCCAAGGGAGGCCGCAGCAGAGCATCTTGTGAAGACGACAGGGCCTGTGTGACACTTTCTTGACTGTGGGTATCAGACAAAATGGCAAAAGGAGATCCCACACCTTCTTCACAGGCAGCAGGTATCACTGAAAGCAGCCAAGGTGGAGGAAACAGCAGACGCCTCGAGAAGAAGGCAGAGCTTGCTGGCGAGCATGTGTGCACACTGTCTGGGGGATGCTCGGAAAGATCCCACTGAGACTTTGAGGCAGCTGGAGGTCCTTTCCCAACAGCAGGCATAAGTGGGAACCCACACAATACAGTTAATCTTCACGTGACCCTGTCTGCAGCTTGAGAATGGTGTGGTGGTAAAAAACACGGTGCTTGAGTTCTAGCTGGAAACAGGTGGCATGCTTAAACTAGGACCAGGCAAGGAGGTTTGAAAAATGGACTATCTACCCAAGGCTGGGCATGGCGTCGGGATACCTCGAGGGGCAGCCCAGTACTCCTGGGGCTGGTAACAGTCCAACTGTTACTTCCTCCGGGCTGAAGGGACAGGAGGAGGGAAAGATTCCCAGAAGCTGGAAGCAGAGCTGTGTGCAGAAAGTTGTCTTGTAAGGCACCTTCCATGGAGGGACAGCCAAAGCAAGGTAAGCTCTTAGGGAGGAAGCCGAGGGAATAAGTGACTCTGATCTTACTCTTTTTCTTCCCCGATCTCTATTTTTAAATTATTATTATTTTTATTTTAAAAATTTTTGACTGCATTGGGTCTTCATTGCTGCATACAGGCTTTCTTTAGTTATGGCAAGTGGGGGCTACTCTTCGTTGCGGTGCACGGGCTTCTCATTGTGGTGGCTTCTCTTGTTGCGGAGCACAGGCTCTAGGCACACAGGCTTCAGTAGTTGTGGCTCACGGGGTCTAGAGCGCAGGCTCAGTAGTTGTGGTGCACGGGCTTAGTTGCTCCGCGGCATGTGGACCAGGACTCAAACCTGTGTCCCGTGTTGGCAAGCAGATTCTTAACCACTGCGTCACCAGGGAAGTCCAACAAAGTGATTTTAATGGCTGCATAGAATGTCTTTTTATGAATTATTACTGCTCTATAGCTGGCTATTTAGCTTGTTTATGCTTTTTTGCTACTGTAAAGTCACACTATGATGAACATCCTCTTCACATACATCTTTGTACCCATCTCTGATAAATTCCTAGAAATACAATTGTTGTATTAAAAGATATGCAAATTTTAAGGTTTTTGATGCATTGATAAACTGTCCTCCAGAAAGACTATACAACAACAGCGTATGAAAATGCCAACACTAAATCACATAGGGTCTCCCTGAAGAAATCTGTCCATTATATTCTGAGGGTCTTGTTAAAAATGCAGATTCTGAGCCTGTACACAGATCAGGAGTGAAGCAGTTCTCGATTTCCAGCTCCCTAGGGGATACTGCCACTGCTGATCTGCTGCCATGCTTTGAGCAGTAAGGATTTTGAGGACTTCCAAATCACACAAGAAGATTAAATGAAAAGTCGTCTCTTAATACTAGCAGATTCCAATCAACAGGCACTTGAATGGCTTATCCAGCTGAATAGAAGACAGGTAAGGCCCCAAGGAGACTATCGCCAGGTGAAGATGGTGGAGAAATCCTGGATCCATTTGTGCTTTTGATGTAATTTACCTTCTACGATTCCTTCTTTCTTGCATCTGACTCCACTTTGGTCCTGACCTCTACACCTAGGCCAGTTCCCTGGTTTTCAACCACAAGCTCCAATGAACACAAAATTGTGTCTTCCTTATGGAATCGCAATGGTCTTAACCTCATTCCTGTCCCAGCCCTTGGCCCAGCTCAGCACCCTCACATTGGGTGTCCTCTGAGCATCTATCCTGGACCTGCCCTAAGTCCTTACTTGCATCAGCAACACCTATAGGTTCTCTCTCCTGGCCCAACCTCCAGCTTTTCCAAACTCAGTGAGAATCAGAAGGAAAACTGTTGGCAATGAGGGGGAAACGTATTCCTATGAGAAGCGCAATTCCAGAAAAGATATTTACAGCCTGAAGCCTCTCAGAGATTCCTCTATATGTGTTCTATGACTCCTTCCAGACTAAGGGTCTGGGGATGAATGCCCTCTGGGAGAGTCCTCCATGCAGAACACTTTGGGACCATTTGACCCTCAGTCCCTCCAGCAGTTCACTCCTTGGTGAATTCAGAGAGGGCCTGTAGCATGAAGGTGGGCACCCCTAGGGCACCGCAGCACAGATGACCCCTTTGTGACAAAGTTGACACCATTTTTGACATTGCCAATCACCCTCTGCATCCCGCCAACGGCAGGAATGACACCCAGCATAATTCCAAGGACAATCCTATTCCAATGATGTTCCAAGGACATCCTGAGGATAGTGGTTCAAGGGACCAGTGCTCTCTCTTAACCCTGGAAACCTCTGAGATGTGGCTATCTTGTATTTTACTTCTAACCTGCCCACTAACCACATGGGGGGAGGGAGCCTGTTTTCAAGATGAAGGATTCTTCTCAAACCAAGTCCCTTCCAAATATTGGAACTCGGGATATCCATCAGTCTGCCTAATGTGGCCCTGCCCCCATGCAACTTCCTTTGCCCTGATTCTGACACCCTCTACTTGTCCCAACTCTTTCATGGAGCTCCCTGGCCATCTCACCTTCCCAGGAGCCAACAGGTAGCCCTCTGCAGTGCAGGGTGAGGTGAGATGTGCTCTCCCATCACTGAAGTAGGAATGGGGCCTGCATTTTCCCACAGAACTGTGAAGACGAAGACAAGCTGATAGTCCTATACTATCAACACTCTATTTCAGGTGCTCTTGTGGGCTAATCTCTAGTCTGTAAGCTCTGTGGGAGCCACGACCCATGTTTATTTAATTCAATCGTTGTATCCCGAACACCCAGAATTATGCCTAGCATGAGTAGGCACTCACTTAATATGTGCTAAAGGAGAAATAGCCTGGGATCAAAACCACTTGTTTGAAACACTGGCTGTAAAACAGTCTGAACCCCAAACACCTAATCACATTCAGATGCCAGCCAGCAATCAGACAGAGCCTACAGCGCCCCAGGCGCTTATTCACTGCAGAGAGCATCAAAGCAACCTGCAAGGCAAATCTTGTTATCCCATTTCCAGATGTGGAAACTGAGTCTTAAGAGTTTAAGTGACTTGCCTCAAGTTCCATAACGACTAAGAACTGGGGTTTGCAAAGAAGGGCTAAGGCATCCCATAATACCTTTCTGTTAACACATGCTGCCCTGGAAGACAACTTGGTCCAGTTCCTACAGATACATCCTTTTTTTTCCCCCTTGTGATGAGAACTCTTAGGATTTGCTCCCTTAACAGCTTTCATAGATAACACACAGCAGTGTTCATTATGTTAATCATGGTGTACATTACAGACACAGTACTTATTTATCTTATAACAGGAAGTTTGTACCTTCTGACCACCTTCATCTAACACCTCCCCACCCTAGCCCCTGCCCGCCTCTGGTAACCACAAATCTGATCTCTTTTTCTGTTTGTTTTTGAAGTATAATTGGCCTATAACACTATGTTAGTTCCTTGCACACAACATAGCGATTCAATGTTTCTACTAGCGATTATGTTTCTACTAGCTATTCAATGTTTCTACCCTGCCCGCCTCTGGTAACCACAAATCTGATCTCTTTTTCTGTTTGTTTTTGAAGTATAATTGGCCTACAACACTATGTTAGTTCCTTGGGCACAACACAGCAATTCAATGTTTCTACACATTACAAAACAATCATCGCCCTACAGATACATTCTTTTACCAATGGTTTACTCCATTCTCTCAGTCCCCTCTCACTGGGTGGGCCCCATGGAGGCAGCCAGGCCCAGTGCACCCCTGGAGTTGGGTTAGTTACCCTGCACAGGTCACTCAGCTCATCCTGTTTGCTTCTTCGTTGAATTTTTAGTGTCCACATTCCTCAAAGGGTTATGGTGAACATAAAGGGGAGGGGGGGAGAAAAGATTAAATTAAAGCACTATTTATAGTGAAGTTTTATATACTCATAAAAATTAGAAATTCAGGTGTGATTCATTCACTTAAAAATACAAAATAAATAGCTCTCAAGACTTGACCTCTAATCAGGATTTCATTAGGTCCCAACCTCTCTGCTGTGGGCAGGACCAATTGGCCATTTCAACACAGTTTTTACAAACAGACTAGAATAAGCCAGAAAAACCCTATCTTTAGAAAGTATTTTGTATTGACTGAATGTGTGTGTATATTTAATTTCTTCTTTAAATCATTATGGGAAATTAATTTCAAATGTAGAGAGACTAGTATAACGAATTCCCACGAACCCATCTGTAGCTTCAACAATCATCAAACTCATGGCCAAGTATGTTTCATCCAAAACCCCCCACTTTCCCCTCTCCCATATTATTTTGAGACAAATACTAGAAATCATATAATTTCTTACATAAATATTTTAGTATATATAGCTCTAAAAGACAGGAACTTCCCTTCTGAAAACATAAAGCACCTAAAACAAAATCAAGAATAAGTCCTTTTATCATCAAGTATCTCTAATCAGAGACCAACCTTCTCTTTGTTTTATATATGTCATACATTGTCTAGGTTTGTTTAAATTGACATATCTTTTATGTCTCTAAGTTTATAGGTTACCCTTCCCCCCTCTATTACACCCTTGCAATGTATTTTGTAGTGAAAGCCTAAATTATATTTTAAAATTCTAAATTAAAATTATCTTGAGCTCATATGTTGGTCTTAAAGCAAAACAGTATCAATTTGGAGGGGGCAATCATCCATACTTTCCACCCACTTTTGTAGTTAAACACTGATTCATTTACAAGGGAATAATCAATAAGAAGATAGCACTACATTTTAATATTAAGGTGCACAGGAGTACCTCTTTAAAACACTTTTTAAATTTTATAAACCAGTTTTTAAGCAATCAAAACGCTACAGAATTACTCCCTTCATTGGAGATTTCTAAAGGTAAAAATAAAATTGCTGAGGTCGGGCTTCCCTGGTGGCACAGTGGTTAAGAATCCGCCTGCCAATGCAGGGGATATGGATTCGAGCCCTGCTCCGGGAAGTTCCCACATGCCGCACAGCAACTAAGCCCATGCGCCACAACTACTGAGCCTGCGCTCTAGAGCCCGTGAGCCACAACTACTTAGCCTGTGTGCTACAACTACTGAAGCCCGCGCACCTAGAGCCTGTGCGGCACAAGAGAAGCCACCGCAATAAGAAGCCCGCGCACAGCAACAAAGAGTAGCCCCTGCTCGCCGCAACTAGAGAAAGCCCGCGCGCAGCAACAAAGACCCAATGCAGCCAAAAATAAATTAAAAAAAAAAACCAAAAAACTGCTGAGTTCATTTTATGTGAAACAACAGGGTATATGGTTACCGCAAAGGGCAACACCCAGGGCACAGGGCGGAGAGTGCTCTGCATGGATAAGAGCGTGAACGTGCATAAAGCTTAGCTGTTCTTTATTAAGGGGCTCAAGGCTTCGAGAAACATGGAAGTTTAAAGATACCTGGTTGCCATGGCTGCACAAAGTAGAGAACAGAGACAACCCTCATTCACCTAAAATGTGAAGGAGGGTTTGAAGAACTACTTTCATCTCCAGAATTGCTTTAATTTTCCATTATCCATTGTGGGGATGGGGTGAGCAGAGCTTCTGCCTCCTAACAGCCTTGGCTAAAGTGTTGTGGTCCCAGAGGATCGGCGTGAGGGGGGTTGTGGTGGAGGAGAGAGGGCCTTCTTTCCTTCTCTCTTCTCTGGGCCCTTTCACCCCCTGCCCTCTGAGTCTTGCTAATATACACTCTGCCCCGAGAGAGGATGGTTCTGGGAGAAGAGCCAAGCGGCTGGAGGGTTGGTCAGAGGTGACTGGGTGTGGACTCTGGTCTGGATGACACCAGGGATGCCTGGCCCTGGGAATGGAGCCAGGCTGAATTAGTTTTCTGCCTATTGCAGGTCTCAGTATACATTCCTTTCTCCTGTCCACTCTGGAAATTCCATCGCACTGAGCATGTGTGTGTGTGAGCATGTGTGTGGTATGAAGAGCACGTAAGGAGAGGCTGGAAGGACCCATGTTTGTGGCTTTCTTGGCCCTTGGATCCCAGCGCTCAGCTCCAGTGGCCAGGTCTCTGGTCTTTCAGGAAACCTGGATGTAGAGCAGACAGAAGGGGACCTCAGTCCCCTCCAGGCCACCTTGGAAGGGCAGTGTCAACCTGACATTAAATGAAGAAAAATCGTAATAATAGCAAACCTGATTAAAGGCTTATGACCATAGCCAGGCATTTTCTATGCATTAATTATTTCATTTAATTTGCACTGCAATCCCCCAGGTAGATAGGATAAGATTGGAGCAAAGCAAGGAAAGGGAGCTTAGTAAGGCTGAGTAACTCGCTCAAAGTTAAACAGAGTGTGAAGACATTTGGCTCTAGTGCTTCAGCTAAGCCACGACTCTAGGCCAAGTCATCTGGTCTCTCTGAGCCTTAGTTTCCTCATCTGCAAAGTGGAAATAATGGGAATACTCACCTGGAGAAGTTAATTAAAAGAAAAAATGAGCTAGTGCATGGAAGGTCTTAGGATGAACTAAAGCCAATCCAAAAATAAGGTAAGAAGGTTAGAAAGCTGCTTGCTCAGTGCAGACCCAATTGCTTTCCTGGTAACAGGGCACAATTTTCTTTGATGAGATTCTTCTAGTCAATAAACTAGGTTATCTCATTGTAAGAATATCTGGTCTCTTTTCATAGCATTCAGTAAAGCTCATGTCATCTTGACTGAGAGGGAAAAAAAATGAAGCCTGTAAACACGTGTATTTTTCCTGAATTAGCATTTGTGCTAAAAGAGGGCTCGCTGCTGAAGAAGTTGTGCATTCCTCAGAGGCAGGCCAAGTTTTACATTCTGTCACCAGCAGCTTTTAGCCAAGTCCTGAGCACCAATTAGTCTCCTGAGAAACACCTGCTTGACATACAAACACTTTCTCCAATTCCTGCCCATAAGACCTCATGTAGGTAGTATGTGTGTTTTTCCCTATTACAAAGTTCAAAGAAAGGGTCCTGTATTCTTAACATTCGAAGCTTCATTCATTCATTTACTCCACACTCAAAAAATAGGTTTTTTTTCCATTCATTCTGTAAATTTCTAGACTGCAGTAACCAGGTGCTGTCTAGATTCTGGAAATACAGGACAGACTTGGTCCTGCCCTCATGAACTCATGTAGTTTAATGGGGGGCAACAGAAAACCCAAGCAAACAAGTAGGCAACATGATCAGTGCAAGGAAGGAAGCAAAGAGCTGATGCAGAGGTAGAATGGGCAGGAAAGGCTTCTCAAAGGTAGAGACCCAAAGGCTAAGAAGGAGCCTGCCCTGTGGTGGGGCTGGAGACACAACAGCAGGTGGGGGACCAGCATGAACAGAGGGCTGGAGGCAGGCAGGCAGGGCTGCTCAGAGCAGGCCTGTGGGCCAGGCTCACAGTGTAAGGAATGGGCCAGGGGCCACCGTGCTGGGCTTTGCGGATTATGGTAAAGAGTCCGAGTTTAAAGGCTGCAATAGAAAGCCATTGGAGCTTTTTTTAAAAAAAAAAAAAACTGGGTAAAATTCACATAACATAGAATTCACCGTTGTAATGTGAATTCCTATTCCTCCCTCCTCCCTCCACCCGCCCACCCACAGCCTCTGGCCGCCACTAATCTGCTTTCTGTCTCCATGGATTTGACTAGTCTGGACATTTCATATAAATGGAATCATACATTAAATAACCTTTTGTGACTGGCTTCTTTCACTTAGCATAACGTTTTCTAGGTTCATCCACAGTGTAGCATTTATCAGTACATCAGTAAAAGCTTTTTAAAGGGCAGTGTGCAGCAATCTGACTTACGTTTTGGGATCACTTTCACTGCCCTGGAGAGAACGGATAGGAGAAAAGGCAGAGGGCAAGTGAGCAGATGAGTCAGGGGCTGCTGCAGTGGGGAGGGTGAGAGATGACGGAGATGCGGAAAGACGGCTGCAGTGGACACGGAGGCAAGGCGCGCTGACATATTTTATAGGGAAGGTTGAGGGCACTTGCTGACGGATGGGAAGTGTGGTTCCAAGTCCCCAGAAGTCCAGGCAGGAGGAAACAGATGGGGGGGGAAATGAAGAGTTCCATTTTGGCTATGTTAAACTTGAGATATCTAATCTGAGATGTTAATTAGGCGATGGAAATGCGAATCTGGGAATTAGTGGGAAAGTCAGAGCTGGAGATAAAAATTTGAGGGTCGTCAGCCAGAAGACTGAGGCTAAATCCAGGGGAATATGTGTTAAATTATGTGCATTATAACAGAGTGATTTCCGCCCCCAAGGGTGACCAAGAATAAGAGGTCTGTAAATCTAATACTTCTCAGCTCCTAGCTAAAAGTGGAATATCCTGCATTTGAATGAGTGCTCAGCATTTACAAAGACGGAAGCTGGCGTCCTCTGGTCTGTATTCAGAGTCACCAGCCTCACTGAGCGGACCTGTTTGCATTTCTATCACCACTGCACTCAGTCATCACCAACAACTGGTAACTCCCACTAAGGGTGTTAAGTGAAAGGATGTTTGCCTTTCAATGAGAACCCCAACCAAGTGTGATCAGGGTCTTAGCTCAGGTTAAAAATGAATGCTTTGAGCATTGAGGTCACTTAAATTGAAGAAACCAAACTTATTCTTAACCTTCTCTGGACAACCTGTACTCCTAGGTGGGTGATTCTCCTAACTGCTAACAAAAACTCTGGGAGAAGTCCTGGAACCAAACCAAGGACTGGGCCACTTTTGCTCAAATAGCAGTGACTGGGCCCCATCCCCGCCTTTGGGTGGTCAGCAGTGGGGAGGGATGGAAGATGTAAACTTCCAACAATTGCCCTTCCTTTGTTGCCCATACCTGTTTATTTTCATGACTGTAAAACACAGATGCCCTATGACTGTTGGCACAGGTTTGAGGTGAACTGAGAAAAATTAGGACAACATACGAGTACTTCTTATAAGTTAATTAGCAGAAAAACTTGGCAACCTTATGTCAGATCCCAAAATCTTCTGGACATTTTACTGATTCATGAAGCCTAAAGCTTGGGAAGCACTGCTGTAGATTTCTTGAATAGAACTCCAGAAGCACTGCTCCTTGGTGACACTCACGTGGCGTGCAAAGGGGAACTTGTATTGCTATTTGCTTTTGCTTTGAGGTCTCCTCTGCCAGATAGTAAGCACATAAAAGGCAGAAATTTTTCTCCCACTTTTTGTACTCCCCTTAGCAGGTGCTCAATAAATATTTATGGAGACAATAAAAGCAATACCTCTCCCCACTTTTCTGACTAAAAAACCCCCCAAAAAACAAAAAACCTTCTGCTTGTTATGTTTACTAATTCCCTAAAAGAGTCTTATGAGTTGCGGGTTTGCAATACAGTCCATTTGCTGATGACGCCTGTGGGGAAAGGAGATGGGCTGAGCACCTCCTTTGGATGGAAGTTCGTTTTCCCACTGGCAGGGGGGTCAGGTGAGGAATCGCCTCTCTTAGGTGAAGTTCCTTATCTTTTCCCCCCTGACTTTAGGCTTGTGTCTAATCAATACCTTGGTTCCTTACTTAGCTTCTGGTTTGTGGGAACTTTTCTTTCATCATGTAGTTATTTCCCACTCAAGCTGTCTTCTCCAATCACTCATTAATTATTTAATGAACATGTCCTCTGTGTCATCTTCCTATTCATCTGCTAACAGCTCCTAACACAGGTTGATCCCTTGCCTCTTCCTGAACATAATCCAATTTGCCCTGGCACGGGGGCTCAGCAAGAAAGGCCTAAGCCTTTTAACCAAACACCTAAGGTCCTAATTGATGTTTCCCTCAGGGTCTCAGTATATTTGCACAAAACCTAAAATATTAATATTGATTCTTTAAAAGATCTAAAAGTTCCCCGTGGCCTTCTCTGTCATACTATATAAAGGAAAACTACAGAATTAGAAGAAAAAAAAGCAGACATTTGAAGCAAAAGTGGCTATAAAATCTATAATAGAGACCAGGTAAGAAAACTGACCCTTCAGACATTTCCAGAGACATTCCACCCTATAGCAAATGCAATCAGGCATTGCCAACAGAAGTATGTCAGAGAAATACACAGCATCACGACTACAACAGGGGGCTTCCCTGGTGGCGCAGTGGTTAAGAATCTGCCAGCAAATGCAGGGGACACGGGTTCGAGCCTGGGTCCGGGAAGATCCCACATGCCGCGGAGCAACTAAGCCCGTGTGCCACAACTACTGAGCCTGTGCTCTGGAGCCCTCGAGCCACAACTACTGAAGCCCACGAGCCTAGAGCCGCGCACTGCAACGAAGAGTAGCCCCCGCTTGCTGCAACTAGAGAAAGCCCGCGTACAGCAATGAACACCCAACACAGCCAAAAATAAATAAATAAAATAAATAAATTAAAAAAAAAAAGACTACAACAGGAAACAGTACGACCTATTAAAGGTGTAGGTATAGACAAAACTTCCTTTGAAATCCTAGGGAATAAACATATAGTTTTTGAAACATGATCAATTTAAACACACACTTACCCATCATATAAGTAAACATATTAATTTATACTTACTTACGGTATCGTGAAATGGTTCAGTAGCTTATTTAAAATCGTACTCTGCAGTCCAAAGGAACCAGCATCTCATAAAATTTCTACATCCAAATATCAATTTAGAGGAAATATGAACTCAGAAGAATGTGAAAAATGATACTATGAGGAAATAACCAGCATAATCCAGACAGGAAATTCTACAGGACAAATGACCTAATTTCACAAAAAAGAAAAAAACAAGAGATGGGAAGAAAACCTATAGACTGAAAGTCATGAGACTTATCAGTCACAAATACGTGAACTTCACTTTCTTGATTCAAATAACTTGTAAAAATATATGAATGACTGAAATATTCAGGGATGAAAATATCTGATGTCTGGGAAGTAAGTGGAGGTATAGATGAAACAGGATTGGGAAAATATTGATAAATGTTGAATCTGGGTGATCTATGCATGGGATTCATTATACTCTTCTGTCTACTGTATGTTTGAAATTCTCCACAACACAAAGAAAAAAAAGAAAAAAAGAGGAGGAACCTATAAAATAAAAGTTTAAAATATATAATCAGGTAGAGGCTTTGTGAACTTAAATTAAAACTTTCTTGACTTTTGCAGTTGCCATATGTTGTAGCCACCTTTCCTGGGCCTAATTTTCCATTTCTATTATATCCTCTTAATGGTACATTTCTCTTTGAGAGGCAACGTATAAATAAATTAAAAGCTTTACACCAAAGGTTACAGAAGTCTTAAGCTTCCTAATTTTCTTAAGGGAATCATGCACCAATCAAACTGATGAAAATGGTACAAATTTCATTTTGTGGAGTGTATGCTATTGCACATTACATGCTACTGTCCAACCTAGTAATGATACAGGATGGTGCATGTGTTCTGTGCAAATCCAAGAGCCTTTCTTCAAGTATGTACCTGAAGTACTCGGTATCCAAGTTCACTGTAAAGTAAAATAAAACATCTAACTACACCTTATCTGATGTACAATGTAAAATATAAGACATTTAACAATGAGGCAATAAAATATCCAAATAAACCAGAAGAAATAAATGTTGTAAGCCCTGTGGTCTGAATATATCATAATAATGAATAACAAATTTGGCACTGACA
The DNA here is from genome assembly GCF_937001465.1 of Orcinus orca. Classification (NCBI taxonomy): domain Eukaryota; kingdom Metazoa; phylum Chordata; class Mammalia; order Artiodactyla; family Delphinidae; genus Orcinus; species Orcinus orca. The sequence continues at coordinate 35,099,784 of NC_064577.1, read as the reverse complement.
ACCCAAATCAAACAAATTCATCCAGAAATGAAAAGTAGCCAAGGATAATTAGGTTAACGTGAAATTACAGTTTTAGAGAAGAATTTCAATTTGTTAATTTATAAAGATTATAGGAAACTATAATTACCTCATCACCTCTCATACCAAGGTATTTATGTTTCTGGGAAAACAAATCCGTGTGAATTGCTCGGTGAGTACAGAATTAAAGAGGAAAAATAATTTAAAAATTTCTTTTTGGCAACAATGTGCACCTCTCACAGACTCCCATCTGTCCCTCCACAGCAGCACAGTTTTTGGTTTCCCACTTAACAAGTTGTCCATGTTCTCTAACTTTTGCTGCATAAACACCACTACATTTTTTTCTCTCTCTGATTCAAAGCATTCTTTCATCCTCAGACTAATGGAAGGTTACCATTAGTCTAAACTGAGGTCTGTGTGTCAATTTCCTCAACAGTAAATCTTACTTTACAGGATTGATAAGCAGACTTAAGAGTATTAAATCAATTAATACTTCTAAAGCATTTAGAACAATGGTTGGCACAGAGTAAGTGCTATGTAATCAACTATATAGTAGCTTATATATCATAAACATATTATGAGCTTAAATGGTAAGTATACAAATGTACACGTTTTACTAGTTAAAATACAATTAAAAAACTATTTGATATTCTAAGTCTAAAAATGAGCTAGAATATCACAGCAACTGGGATCTGACATGTACTATACATTAAACATCTAACACACAAAAAGCACAATTCTACCTAATTACTGGCTATGTTAATCTAGGTAATAGTATGTGATCTAAAACTAAAAGTGGAACCTTGAGAGACATCTATTTAAAACCCCTTTAATAACAGTACACTGCTTTCTTAGAGATGAAAAGGCTCTGGGGAGGTTATTTTAAATAATGCCAGTCTCTTCAAAAAAGTTCTCCAGAATTTTGAGTAGTTTTTTTCCTTAAGAAATTTGTCTGAAGCAAACAAAAGCACTCCAAAAATTCCACTGATGTGGGTATGTTTTCAAAAGCATCCCCAAATTATAATGATGATGATTAAAGGAAGTGGAAGAGTATAATCTAAAATCACATTTCAGCTTTGCTAAAATAAAGCTGTGGGAACAGGATAAGACACTTGACATTTATGAATAAATTATTGGTAAGCCTTCTCAGCTCTTGTTTTCTGAGTCTGAAACTTTTAAGAATCAAAACATGTTAACTATGTAAAAACATGGTTTTATGAAAATATTAAGTGAAAAAAGTAGACCACACATTGTATGCTCAGTGTGATTATAACTGTTCAAATCTGTGAAATACCTCCATCCATTTATCTGCTCATCCATCTATAGATTAGAAAGCAGACTTAAGAGATGAGAATGGCGGCTACATGGCACACAGCATTCCATTTTAAAGTGAGATTTGGGGGCTTCCCTGGTGGTGCAGTGGTTAAGAATCTGCCTGCCAATGCAGTGGACATGGGTTCGAGCCCTGGTCCGGGAAGATCCCACATGCCGCGGAGCAACTAAGCCCGTGCACCACAACTACTGAGCCTGCGCTCTAGAGCCTGTGAGCCACAAATGCTGAAGCCTGTGCACCTAGAGCCCGTGCTCCGCAACAAGAGAAGCCACCGCAATGAGAAGCTCACGCACCACAACAAAGAGTAGCCCCTGCTCGCCGCAACTAGAGAAAGCCGGCGCACAGCAACGAAGACCCAACACAGCCAAAAATAAATAAATAAAATAAATAAATTTATAAAAAAATAAAAAATAGAGATTTATACCAAAACAATTTTTACATTTGCAACCATAACTGTCACCAAAGCAATAACCGATTCATGCAAAAATTACCAATGGGTTCACTGTTAGGGAAGAATAATATTCCAGAATAGGATCTCAAAGATAGTCTCAAAGATAAATAATAAATACAGTCTCAAAGATAAATAATAAATACACAGTCTCAAAGATAAATAATAAATACATAGGTTACTTATGAAGTACAAAGGGAAAAAGGTACCTTTAGAGTGAGGCAATCTGGTAAATCCTACCTTAACTAAGTGATCCAATTTAGCATCACCAATGATAGGACAACTCACAGCAATGCCTCCTGATGCTGTGCCTTCTCTGTAGTATTCTCGTCAGAAATGTTTAATCTGAATCTAATCATGTGGAAACGAGACAAATGCAAACTGAGGGACATTCTGCAAAATAACTGGCCTAGATTCTTCAGAAATGCAATTTTCTAGGGAACTGTTCTACATTAAAGGAAATTAAAGAAACATGAAACCTAAATGCAATGATGCTTGAATGGATTTTAGGAAGGAGGGAGTCCAATTATAACAGACATTACTGGGACAACTGTGGAAATCTGAATAGGACTGTAATCATTCTAAATAGCACTGTATTAACATTAATTTCCTGAATTTGATAATTGCATTGTGGTCATGTGAAATTAATGCCCTTGTTTTACAGGATTAAATGTAAGTATTTATTGGATTAAACTGAATTATGAGATTAATCTGAATGTTTGTAAATAACTCTCTAATGATTCAGGAAAAAAGAAAAAATATATAGTGTAAAACTAACATGGCAAGATGTTAGGAACAGATAAATTTAGGCTAAGGATACAGGGGTATTCATTGTTTTTTCTTGCAATTACTTTAGGATTAAAATATTTTTAAAAGAGCTAGGGCAAAAAATCCATCTTTGTTTTAAAATTCTACATGATCCAGAATGGACTCCACTATAGTTAGAGTCACCAAATATTTACAAATAAGACTAAAGAGGCAAAAAGAAAACATCTACTCTTAAGTAGCAACGATAACCTGTTAGTCCACATTTCCCTCAAAAACCATTAAGGTCACAGCAAGAAACCATTTCCTAGATGGAGAACTTAAGAAGTTTAAAGAACAATTCTTGGGAATTCCCTGGTAGTCCAGTGGTTAGGACTCAGTGCTTTCACTGCCAGGGCAGGGGCTCAATCCCTTGTCAGAGAACTAAGATCCTACAAGCCATGAGGTGTGGCAAAGAAAAAGAAAAGAATTCTTTTATTATTATATAGATGTAGTATATATAATCAGAAACAAATCTGAGTTATAATTAAGTTATAAAAAATAAAAGTCCAGAGGCAGAAGATACACTGCCTATATGTGGTGAACAGAGGATTTACTTGCCAGAAAAAGTAACTGTTGCAAACCCTCAGAATTATTGCTCTATAATTGGGCAGATAAGATCTACTATTCAGTAATTTTATTCAATAACCATTACTGAACACTGATTATGTGCCAGTGGTCCTGTACTTAGAATGCATAAAGGGTAAGACAAAGTCCTTGCCTTGAAGAACTCAGCCTATAAAATCTCATCAATTATAACTTAATTAAAAAATAATCCTCTATATGTCCTTATAAAATCCTTATTTAATTTCTAAATTTAGTCTAACTTAGTCTGTAGGCAACCTAGAGATCATTTGCAACTAGTATTTAAAAGCAATTACACTTTTCTACTTATTTTAAAAATCAGTAATTTGCTTCCATAATATTTACAGGCCAAATTATTAAACTTTATAATAAAGACTTTATTAGGACCCTACACAGAAGTTCCTTCCAAACAGACAAAAGTTGGAGGGAACAGGGAATCTTCCTCTGGCCTCTCCTCAGTCAAAGGCCTCTGCTAGTTTGAACCCTGACCGGGCAAGTTTCACTGAAGAAGCTGTCTTCAAGTACAATTAAATCAGGAGTCGTGAAGAGCTTATTGTCAATCTATGAATTTCGTCTGCTTGTTTGCTCTGGCTGAAAGAATTCATCAATCAATCTGAGATTCGTCTCTTATTATGGGTTCTTATAAATTAAATCATAAATAACTCAGAATCTAAAAACTGTGACAATCCTGAATAATCTTAACCCCCGTAAAAGGATCTGTAAATCATAAAGGATATGCTAAAGTTCAAAGTTTTTTTTTTTGTTTGGTTTGTTGTTAATTAATTAATTTCTTTATTTTTGGCTGCGTTGGGTCTTCGCTGCTGTGCACGGGCTTTCTCTAGTTGTGGCGAGTGGGGGCTACTGTTCGTTGTGGTGCGTGGGCTTCTCATTGCAGTGGCTTCTCTTGTTGCGGAGCACGGGCTCTAGGTGCACGGGCTTCAGTAGCTGTGGCACGCGGGCTCAGTAGTCGTGGCTCGCAGGCTCTAGAGCACAGGCTCAGTAGTTGTGGCACACGGGCTTAGATGCTCCGTGGCATGTGGGATCTTCCTGGACCAGGGCTCGAACCTGTGTCCCCTGCTTTGGCAGGCGGATTCTCAACCACTGCACCACCAGGGAAGCCCCATAAAGTTCAAAGTTTTAAGAAAAGCTTAGGAACGCACAATTTTATGTCTGGGTGCCTGTAAGTAATTCTTAAATGGTGCACAAAAAAGATAAAAAGACGATAAACATCGTGGAGACTCCTATTTTTCATTTCTGCTGAGAAGTACTGTATCACTTAGTTTAAATTGTCTGAGCAAAAGGTCCCACTTAAAGTGAGCATAACTGTTAATATATGCTGCTATCTTTGGTATTTCTTTTCTCTCAGATTAAAGAGAGATTAAGAATGACTAAGGAATTAACACAACATTGTAAATCAACTATACTTCAATAAAAAAAAAAAAAATGACAAGGGAGAACCTCTTTGTTAACTGCAACAGTTGTAACTAAACTTTACAGAGTGCCTGACCTAAATGAAGCCTTTCTCTAACGCAAATTAAGTTGAGCCATCAGGATTCTGTATAACATGGGCTCTAGAACCACAGTTGAACTTATATTATGCGCTAGAATTTACTGGAATTTAAAAAATATATATATTGTGACCTTTCAGGTTAAAAGAGGTTTCAAAATGATTTATTCAACAGAGACTTTCACAGCTCATAAATGTTTCAAGTTACTCTTGGGAAACTTAGTTCATCACCTGAAAAAGTGATTTCACTTTTAACAAAAATAAATTTGAGTTTATTTTTAAGAAACAAAAGCATCCATTTCTTCTACATAAAGCCTTTCGTTTGTCCTAAACCCGAGTTAAAACAGGAAATTCTATGGTCAAAAGAGACTTTTTTTTTTTTTACTATCTAGAAATATATTTCTGTAACTGAAATTAACATCCTAATCACAGAGATAATCTGAGGGATAATGTTCAAGCCCTGGGTATGTAAGAAGGTAGTGCAAGGAGGTAAAGAACCGGAGAGGATGGCAGGAGATAAGTACAGGCGTGTACAAGGCCCCTTCCCACCCTGCCTGTGGAAACGCCCTCTTCTGTCCCCCATGAACACAGATGAGCTGGGACAGCTTCCGACTGTGATAAAACCATGTTTTTCCTAGAATCACTGTTTCTTCAATGGTGGTTTTTTATTAAAAGAAGAACTATTCAAATGGATGGTAAGAAATTCAGCTTGTATCAATACACAAATATGTTTACTTAAAAACACCTCCGTTACATATTTTTAAAAGTTTCAGAATCTCTCCCCACCAGTGTCCATAAGCTAGAATAGCTTCACGTGAAACCTGCAGTCTGACCTAGGAGAATCAATAAGTGATGGTCTAGGTATTCGCTCAGACATTTCTCTTGTCACCGAAGAGACAGTCACAAACAAAACACATCTCTTGCCTGGTTGAGTAGGAAGAATCCACATAAAAGAGCTTCATAAAACGTCTATGAAGGAGAACTGGTAATATCAGAAGAGTTCCAGCACTTCAATTGAATATAATTCTCTATTAGTCTTTTCTTGATTTAATTTCTGTAGCTCACGAAAACTTACTTCAATCTTGTTGAGCTCAGAACAAATGCTTATCTAAAGAGAAAAGTTCCAAAATAACTTTTACCATAACTTGTACATATGGATAAGTCCTCCACAATTACTTAGGGCTATTCCAAGAAAAATTTTAATAAATTATAATTTTGGTGCTTCTTGGTTACAAACAGAATTCAGTATAATCAAATAATTACATACCTGGGATTTCACAAACTTGTAAAGACTTAACAGTAGCCTTTTTGCTTCTGGTATCATTACCACAACAGTAAAATTAGCATCTAGAAGTAGACATATCCAATCCATAATCTGAAGATAAACAGGAAAAGGAGTTAAGATTTTAAATTTAATTTTAGGTTAATTCACTTTACAAAGTCCATAATAGTATCAAACAGTTATAAGAAAAAATAAGTCTTCTTTACAGAAGTCTGAACATTTTAGAGATGAAGGAATTTCTAAGCAATCTAAAAAGCCTCTTTTCTGCTTTTCTACTTGTCATTTTACAAGCATAATTGGATCTTTTCCATCAGATTAATCAGTAAAAAGAAAGCCACAGTGATATTTAATCCAAGGGAGAGCTAGCACTTTTTATTTTAAAAAATTCTTGATAACTACTCGCAGCTACAAAAAAAAGAACCCACTCATCTCCTATTCTGAAATATACACTATGACCCAAGAATAAGGTGTCGTGTATTATAGATAAGGTACCAAGAACTAAAATAAAATTATTACTATACATTTATTAAAGTATCCTATGTAGTCTACACCATCAAATGGTGTTGTTAACATGCAAATATCAGTGTCATGAAAAAGCATTAAGGAAACCAACTATCCATTTGCAGGGAGGGGGGAAAGCTGATACCTATGTAACTCTCTACACCAAAATAAACTTTATATGTATCAAAGAGTTAAACAAAGAAAAGGAAAAGAAATGTACTAGGGGAAGACAGGGTGGCTATTTTTACACTCTTAGAGTGGGAAGGGCCTTAAGCATGGCGTACCCAAAAAGCAGCAGTAAAGGAAAAGCCTAACAATTTTGACAGCATGAAAATTAAAAACCCATCTATGGCAAAAATTACACTAAAGCAAGTAAAAAAGAGTGATAGGAAAAAAGTATTTGTAATACACTTCATAGAAACAGACTAATTTCTCTTAATATATGAAGAATAATTTATAAGGCAAAATGATAAAGACAGGAAATGCAATAGAAAAATTGGACAAAGAATCTGATTAGGCAGTACACAAAAAGGAATATAAATTGGCAAGAAATGATGGTCCACCTTTCTTATTATCAAAGAAATGCAAATTAAAATAAAACACTTACTTGTTACCTACTTGACTAGCAGAGAGTAAGGTCTCAGATCTTGGTGGCCATAGTACCTCTTGTCACAACCCTTTGGAAAGGTAGCCTGGCATTTTTGAAACTAAAAATGCATGCACCCTTTATCCAGTAATTTCACTAATGGGAATTTACCCAAGAGGTGTTCTCTCATAATATGCAAGAATATTTCTATAAAGATGCTCACTGAAAGTCTGTTTACAATAGCAAAAAACTGTAAGCAATTTAAATGTCAATCAATAGGGGACTAACAAATTAAGATTTTCTATAAAATCAAATAGTATGCAGTGGTTAAAAAGAATGTGGCAGATGTATATAGCCTGATTCAGAAAATGTGTAAAGGGCTTCCCTGGTGGCGCAGCGGTTGAGAGTCCGCCTGCCAATGCAGGGGACACAGGTTCGTGCCCCGGTCCGGGAAGATCCCACATGCTGCGGAGCGGCTGGGCCCATGAGCCATGGCCGCTGAGCCTGCGCGTCCGGAGCCTGTGCTCTGTAACGGGAGAGGCCACAACAGTGAGAGGCCCGCATACCGCAAAAAAAAAAAAAGAAAATGTGTAAAATGTAGCAATGAGTGAGAAAAAGACAAGCTGCAGAATAGCATGCACGTGATCTAATTTGCATTAGGAAGACAAGAGAAAGATAAGTTAAGGTACAGAAAGCAAATTTCTAGACATAAATGCAACTCTTAGTATTGGTTATCTCTAAGAGGGACTTGGGATTATTAGGTTATTAGGAGGACACTTATTATCACTCTCTCCCAATGAAGCTGAGGAAATTCTTGAAAAGGGTCACAATAAAGAATCAGTAATTTAAGATGAATTTAAGTTCCTTAGTATAGAATTATGGCTCTAAAAAATCCATCTACCAAATTGAGTGATCCACTCCAGTGGTTTGTGTACCTGGTGAGGGAGGAGGGTCGTAGGCACCATGAGACAGGGAGAAATCAGTTCCTGGATTCCAGATTCTGATACTATATATATATATATATATATATAAAAAAACCACCTTTTTTTCATTTAACATATTTTTCCCAGCATCAGATCAAAATAAAAAGATTACCTCACCTGGTTCAGGGTTGGAGGGTGTATTCCAGGAAGAGTCATAGTAGCATTTTCACTACACTTCAGATAAAGGAAATACAAATACTGGAGAAATAGCTAGGTGGTGGGGGGGAAAAAGAACAATCACTTTGATAGGAAAATTTTCTCTATGTAAAGCTAACAAAGAGACTGGAAAGAATTTTAAGAGGCTACTGAATTTAACTGTACATCAAACAGATATGCTAGACATCAGGGGACACATGAATCAAATACACTCCCTGCCATCAAAGGAGAGTTCATTTGGTTTGGGAGGGGTGGGTGAGGAGCTTATTTTGTTTGTAAATAATAAGTAGAGAAGAGAGAATCTTTCTCTGGGCAATTCTTTTTAGTTCCTACTTGTTTCTAACTTAGATGGATGAACCCGGCCTTCGGGTTTGGCACCAGGAACACGTCAAGCTCTGCCTCCTCCAGGTCACTCTAGTCTCCCAGGCACGATTTTTCACCCTGAGGGCTGGGAAATCTCTTACTCAGATGAAAGAACTTTATAACCTTTCGAATGCCCTAGAAGCTGCGTAGAGTTAAGGAGCAACACTTAACCCAGAAATAAAATCCTGTAGGATTCGTAAGAACACTCACAGTGATGTGTTGTGCTGGGATGTCCTTCAAATGAGGCAGAAGAAACGTCTCGCTATATGCTGAATGAAGAATTGCATTTCTACTTGGGAATAAAGGAAAATCTCATTTCAACCAATAAAGACTTTTCTACTGAAATAATGAGTAATTCCCTTCCCCAGTAACATTTTTCTAAATTTATACAAAAGTTCTACTTTTCTAGAAGAGTGTTACCACTGAACATTCTCCTCGTCACTAGAGATCATCTGGAATATTTTGCTATTATAGATAATTGGTGTTTATTCAGTATACTAATTTTTAGAAGTGATAGAGCTTCTATCTTAGTATAGCTTCTTAAATAAGAAGGTTTAAGTAAGTTGTTTGAACACAGCATTGAATGTAATCCATTTTCAAGCAGAAACTGAAAAAAATTGAAAAAAAGAAAAGGAAAAAACCACCTTAAATTATCTAATTACCCCTTAGTTTTTGCTTGGCATTGGACTACATCCCTGGGAAAGAGACAATACAAGGGAAATGGTTTCAAAGGATACAGTAGCGCTGCTCTTTTCCCTGTAACAGGGCATGAAGTGCTCTCCTCTGTTGCAGCCTGAGGCTTCTCAATCAACTCCTGAGCACAATTCTCACAGTTATCTTCTTCAGGATTGAAACCATTTTGAAGAATTTCAGTTTGTTGTTCTATTTCCCCATCTTGTATAGTAGCAGTATAGTCAGAAACTGACTCCATATTGATATCTGTTTCTTGAAGACTGTCATCACCAATGCTATCATATTAATTGAAAGCAGGAAATAATTCTTATAAGTAGTTGAACTTACTGGAAAATTTTTCATTTTCTAAGACTTTAAAGTTTTAGAAATAAAATAAAACAATAGATTAAAAATGCAGTGAAAGTAAAGGACCATCAGCTTCTAACTTACCTCAAGAAAATTTTTAAGCAAGCGCAGGTGACTGACTCAGGGATGTCAGGGAACTGCTGTAGGCAGAGCTGTAGGATCTGCACATCTGTCTTTTCTAAGGCAAACTCCATTAAGCCAGGGCACAAGCTAAGACCAAAAACATGAATCATTTATATATATTAAGAAACTCCCAATTGCAAATAATTCATAAGGCTTTTACAGAGTATAAAAATCAGAACTGCAAAAAACAAGGTCAAAAGAGTTATGTGTATAAAGTCTGGTGTACAGAAACATTTACCTGTATAGAAACATTTACCTGTAAGAAAGCACACGCGTTTGGATAAGCTGCATCAGACAGTTCCGAGGATAAAATGATGGTTCTGCTTTATATCTTCCCAGAAGTCCTATTACTACATCCCCAATAATAGTATGAAAGTCAGGGGTCCGCTTAACAGCCAAAAATTTACGTAGTTCTACTTCAATATGTTTTTCTGAATCTTTCTGAAAGGGCAGAAGTAAAGAGTTCAGTGTGGTACATTAATAAATGTCGCTCTGCACTTAAAAGTTCCTAGCTTAACATTGTCTTAAATCACTAACAGCATTCATGCATTCCTGTGAAACTGGAGTTGATACTACAATTTACTGGACAAAGACAAAATACAAAGAAGAAAAAAAAAACTCAAGGATTTAGAAATCAAAATTTCTAAGAAGCTAAATTACAAACATTCAATGCAAAGGTGAATGAGATATGAGGCCACCACCATCACACTGATCTCACAAAATGCTTAGTTAGAGTCAAATAAGCCAAAGCATCACTCTGACAACTTCAATATACTATACAAATGTTAGCCATAGCTCTAAAAATGATCACAAGAGGAAGACAGAATAAAAAGTACATAGGATTTCTTTTAACCATGAGTTGATTTTTCGTATTTCTAATATTTTAAAATTTACCTGTATGGCTGCTAAGAGTTGTGTGGATGGTGGGACCTCTGGCTGTACACTCACTTCAATTTTCCTTCTCCTTAACTGGAATTCAGTAAATTGATTAGGATCTCAAAACAACACAAAAGATGCAATAGACATTTAGAAGAATATAAAATGTCCCAAAGAGACTGGCACACTTTTGCTCTAATCACAAACTTTTTTTTTTACATTTATTTATTTTTGGCTGCATTGGGTCTTCGTTGCTGCGTGTGGGCTTTCTCTAGTTGTGGCGAGTGGGGGCTACTCTTCATTGCGGTGTGCGGGCTTCTCATTGCAGTGGCTTCTCTTGTTGCGGAGCACGGGCTCTAGGAATGTGGGCTTCAGTAGTTGTGGCATGCGGGCTCAGTAGCTGTGGCTTGCGGGCTCTAGAGCACAGGCTCAGTAGTTGTGGCGCAGGGGCTTAGCTGCTCCGGGGCATGTGGGAACAGACCAGGACTCGAACCCGTGTCCCCTGCATTGGCAGGTGGGGAATCTTAACCACTGCGCCACCAGGAAAGTCCATTCACAAGCTTTTTTAGGGTTTGGTTTTCTTATAGTGAAAAGTGGGTCTATTTCAACTTTTAACTTAAATATCTTTAAGGTTTTCATTTTTTCATAAATAAAATCTCTATACTCTATTATTACTAATTGCAAACTGGTCCATTTTTACACCTGGGTCTTACACACATGCCCATAAAAACTACTAGACGACATGTGTCACTTTCGGATAAGGGCTGTCAGGTTACTGGGTTCAAGCTTCAAATCACCCCATCATTAAGAGCAAGTTGTAAGAGTTGTACAAATATGAATTATTAAAATAATTCAGCCTTTTCTGTTTTTTAACATCTGTAGTAACATTTCTATTTCAACTACCAAACTTACGATTCTCTTTGACTGCTCTGAGTTCTGAGCTCCAAGTCCATATCCCTGTGATGTTTCCCAGTTTACAAAATGAGTCATGGCATGAATGTCTAAGAAAACACAGAACACACAATTTCTGGAATTTTTTGACCTATTGGTATTTACCCAGCCAATCAATCAAACAAAGAACAATAAAACAACAACCACTCACGCACAATTCAAAAGCGGCTTTAAAGTCCATTTCATTCTACCAATAACCTCAGATCAGTAAATCATAATATCCTAAAAGGCTATGTGCCCAACAGATGAGGCCACTGGTAAACCAAGGAGGGAAAAAGCATTTCTGATTTTGTCTGCAGGACTTTCCCGTTGCCCCTAAAGTCAGAACACTGGCGTTCAAAATGCAGCGTAGCTCTTTAACCTGCAGCAGTATCTGCAATGTGGACTGTTCCCAAGGTAGCTTCCTGACCAATAAAATCTGAATGAACACTGGCAAATTTCAACACTAAGAACAGGTTATGCAAACCGATAGCTGTGAAAATCTACATATCAAACTAGAAGTTTATAAATTGGTTTTTAGTAAAAAAACATTTAAGTTCCTACCTGGATCTTGACTATGCTTGAGTTTTCCAAGAGCACCTGCTAATGATGACACCTCACACTTGTATGGGATTACAGTTAGAAATTTTCCATGTAGCATAAACAAATTTTCCCCATGATACCAGAGCTACAAAAAAGTTATCAAAAATGTAAGCAATCCTTTTTCTCTTCTAAGATCTGATTCAACAAAGCCATATAACTTATAACAATAACTTGTGGTGGAAGTAATCTTAATATAACAGAAAAGGATAAGGTGAAGTTAAGCAACTTTCCAGAATAATCTCATATGTTCAATTTATTAATTGAGGTAGGTTTACAAAGCTCTTTATTTTTGCCCATGTCTGAATAAAGCATAATTTAAAGATAATTTCTTTTGACTCATAAAAATTTGATCAACACATATATTTAAAATAAATGAATTGTTTAAAATAAATATTGTCAGTATTACACATCTATTAACGTGATACTCACAAAGGCTACTGTAACACAGGCAAACTGTTTTGATGTACGAAATGAAAAAAGCAGAATTTAACAGTTTCTGTCTCATGATCTCAATTATAAAATTGTGAAACTGAGACAGGTATATGAACAAAAAGCTCAAAGGAACACGGAAATCAAAAGTGAAGTTTGTTAGAGCAGTGGAATTGTGAACGGCTAATCTTGTGAAAATTACTTGTTTAAATATAAATTAGAATTCTATGCTAAGAATCATAGTCTCCTTATCCTCTAAGTACAATGATCAACAACATCCCATATCTTGATTTATTTATATCTTATATTCACTAAACAACCAGTACTTACTGAGTACCTTTGTTAAGCACTGAAGATATGATGGAGAACAAAAAAGTCAAGGTCCCTTGCCTCAGGAAGTTTACAGTCTGGTCACCTTAAATTTTAATTCTTTAAGTATTCTTATGTAATTCCATGATAACATTTAACATATAACCTAAAAGACTAATTTATTAGGCAAAGTAACAGCCCTTGGATATAGCTCAAAATACAAAAGTAAAAAGATAAAACCAAAGTGAGATTAAAAAGTTTTGTTAACTAGCTAACTGTTCTCTCCTGATCTATAATTAGCTTATAATTTAGTCTTTTGAAAGTGACAAACATAAGGAAACTATAAAAATAACCAAATTAAATATAACCTCGCAGGTAGAAAATATTTCTTAATTTATTTTAGTCAAAACTGATAAAATATTTAGATCCGAAGAGGTCTCTTCCCTTACAGTCTATTTGTCAGACACAAAAATAAGTACATCTGAAAAAAACCCCAAAGTGCAAAAACTTACCTGACCGCTGGTCCCTTGTGGTAACTCTTTCGAAGTCTGTAGTGTTTGAAATTTTGTATTCCATATGGAGAGGCATTCTATAAAATAAGACATACAAATTCAGAAGTTGGGACTTCCCTGGAGGTCCAGTGGTTAAGACTCCGCGCTTCCACTGCAGGGGGTGCGGGTCTGACCCCTGGTTGGGGAACTAAAGATCCCGCATGCCTCGTGGTGCAGCCAAAAAATTAAAAAAAAAAGTCCCAAGTTCAGAAGTCAGCCAAATATAAATATATGGTGCTGAGGGTGAGGAGAAGGGAGGGAGGGAGGAGGGAAGTCATAGTTAAACACATAGGTCTTGCTTTATTAAGAACAAAAATGAGTAATGAAGACAGAAATTCACAGATATGAGATATCATGACAAGAAGTGGACACATATGCAGGCAGGGGGCATATGGGAATCTGTGTACCTTCCCCTCGATTTTGCTGTGAACCTCAAACTTCTCTAAAAAAATAAAGCATTTTTTAAAAAAATTAATGAATTTTCTATTGAAGTACAGTTGCTGCACAATATTACATAAATTACAGTTGTACAGTATAGTGATTCACAATTCATAGTTATTATAAAATACTGGCTTATTCCCCATGTTGTACACATATGCTTGTAGCTTATTTTATACATAATAGTTTGTACCTCTTACTCCACTACCCCTATCTTGCCCCTCCTCCCTTCCCTCTCCCCACTGGTAACGAGTTTGTCCTCTGTATCTGTGAGTCTGCTCCTTTTGTTGTACTCACTAGTTAGTTGTATTTTTAGGTTCCACATATAAGTGATGTCACACAGCATTTGCCTTTCTCTGTCTGACTTATTTCACTTCGCATGTCCTCCAAGTTCATACATGTTGCTGCAATGGCAAAATCTCATTCTTTTTAATGGCTGAGTAGCAGTCCATTATATATATATATATATACGTACACACACACACACACACAAATATATATACACACATACATATCTACACACCCACACCACTTCTTTACCCACTCATCTGTTGATGGACACTTAGGATGCTTTCCTATCTTGGCAATTGTAAATAATGCTGCTATGAACATTGGGGTCCAGGTATCTTTCTGAATTAGTTTGTTTTTTCAGATATATACCCAGGAGTGAAACTGCTGGGTCATATGGTAGTTCTACTTTTAGTTTTTTGAGAAACCTCCATACTGTTTTCCACAGTGGCTGCACCAATTTACATTCCCACCAACAGAGTACGAGGCTTCCCTTTTCTCCACATCCTCGCCAACACCTACTATTTGTGTTCTTTGTGATGACAGCCACTCTGACAGGTGTGAGGTGATATCTCATTGTGGTTTTGGTTTGCATTCCCCTGATGATTAGCGATGTTGAGCATCTCTTCATGTGTGTGTTGGCCATCTGCATTTCCTCTTTGAAAAAATGTCTATCCAGTTCTTCTGCCCATTTTTCAATTGGGTTGTTTTTTTGACTTTGAGTTGTATGAGCTGTTTATATATGTTGGATATTAATCCCTTATCAGTCATATCATTTGCAAATATTTTCTCCCATTCAGTAGGCTGTCTGTTCGATTTGTCAATGTTTCTTTTGCTGTGCAAAAGCTTTTAAAATTTAATTAGGCCCCAATTGTTTATTTTTGTTTTTATTTCCTTTCTGTTAGCATACAGATGCAAAAAACTATTGCTGTGATTTATGTCGGAATGTTCTGCCTATATTTTCCTCTTAAAAAAATAAAGTCGGGCTTCCCTGGTGGCGCAGTGGTTGAGAATCCGCCGGCCAATGCAGTGGACACGGGTTCGATCCCTGGTCTGGGAAGATCCCACATGCCGCGGAGCAACTAAGCTTGTGTGCCACAACTACTGAGCCCACGTGCTGCAACTACTGAAGTCCGCACGCCTGGAGTCCGTGCTCCACAATGAGAGAAGCCACTGCAATGAAAAGCCCACACACCGCAACGAAGAGTAGCCCCCGCTCGCCGCAACTAGAGAAAGCCCACGTGCAGCAACGAAGACCCAACACAGCCAAAAATAAATAAATAAAATTTTAAAAAGAAAAAAGGGGCTTCCCTGGTGGCGCAGTGGTTGGGAGTCCGCCTGCCGATGCAGGGGACGCGGGTTCGTGCCCCGGTCCAGGAGGATCCCACATGCCGCGGAGCGGCTGGGCCCGTTAGCCATGGCCGCTGAGCCTGCGCGTCCGGAGCCTGTGCTCCGCAACGGGAGAGGCCACAACAGTGAGAGGCCCGTGTACCGCAAAAAGTAAAATAAATAAATAAATAAAAATTATTAAAAAGAAAAAAGAAGTCAATACAGATGCTGCTATGGAAGGCTCTCTATGATATCTCAGGTAAGTGGATAAATTAAGGTATACAACAGAGGATAAGGTATGCTACCATTTGTGTAAAAAGAGGAAGAAAAATAAGTAGTAGTATTTGCATATATTTTAAAAAACTCTGGAAAGAGACATGGGAAACTTTACTGAGGTTACTGAGTTTTTTGGGGGTTAGACCAGGAACTAGAGAAGGAGGATGGGGGTTGAGAGAGGAGAAGCACAGCTTGGTAAAGTGGCTAAAAGCCAGGACTTAAGAACGGTAAGATATATGGCATAAGAGTCAACCTGCTTGGGTTGAACCCTAGTTCCACTACTTAGTTACCTAACATCTCAGTTTCTCATTTGTAAAATAAGGGTGATAATAACTAGACTTTCTCTCATAGGGTTATTGGAGGATTAAATGACACAGATAATGAAATAATACAAGTAAAACACCTGGCACAGGACAGTATACCATAAGTGGTAGCTCCTATCTTAAAAAGAAGAAACAAAACAAAATACACAAGGATGGCCATATCAAGTTTGTAGTCAATAGGGAGCCTGGCCTGAATAAAGCAGAGAGTTCTTGCTTTGAAATTGGGAGAAGAGACTGGAAAACGTGGACAGGGTCTAGACTGTGGCGAGAGTTGAATGCTAAACCATAGATTTGGAGTTTTATAGTGTAGGCTGGGAGACCCCAACCTTGCACTAGCCAGGAACAACTGTGTCCTTCATGATAGACTACAATTGTCTGTGTGGGGGGGGTGTTTGGGGGTGAGGAGGTGAGGTGATGATGAAAATCCTGCTCTGAAGTCACAGAGACAAAAGGCACACTAGGGCTTCCCTGGTGGCGCATTGGTTGAGAGTCCCCCTGCCGATGCAGGGGACACGGGTTTGTGCCCCAGTCTGGGAAGATCCCACATACCGCGGAGTGGCTAGGCCCGTGAGCCATGGCCGCTGAGCCTGCGCAGCCGGAGCCTGTGCTCCGCAACGGGAGAGGCCACAACAGTGAGAGGCCCGCGTACCGCAAAAAAAAAAAAAAAAAAAAAGGCACACTAGTAGTCCCCAAATTTCAAGCTGTCTAAGACTAATGAATTTATATTCTGCTAAAATGTCACCAAGGTATGAATTCAATCCTCTACTGCAAGTCTTACCAATGTTTCCAATGCCTACAGGCTGGCACAGATATTTGCAGTTTTTATTTAAGACACTGGTGACAAGCAAGGTAGTGAGTGATATAGGAAATGTTTTAGAGAAACTGATCAAGGCAAGATGAAATCAAAGACCTATTCAAGAATTAGGAAGCTACAGTGAAAAAGAGAATGAATTAGGGTGGTAATAAATAAATGAAAAAGAAAGAGGAGACTTAAAAGTTCACTTTGATGGAAAAAATCCAAAGGACTTCTTAACTGATTGGATTTTAGTTACCCTTAGAAGCTGATAGTGGTGGTCCCAGGACTGCTACGTGATCTTGATCCAGGATGGTGAGTGCAACACCACTTCGAGCATTGCCAGACACCACGGACTTGAGCAACAGTGATGGAACTACCCTCTGATTTTTTTCTGGGTCACTTGGATGTACTGGTATCAAGGTTTCATATACACATCCATCAGAGCCTGTTGGAAACAAGTATTTATTGTTCCTTATTGGATAAATGATAGTTCTATATCTGTTATAATTAAATGTACTAAGTTGTTAATAAGATTTTACCAATTTGATAGAGAATCCAACCAGAAAAATAAACAAATGTAATAATCACATCACTCTATGCTTTCCCATAAAGAATATACTACAAACCTAAAGTTGATGGAGGAGAAATATTAATAAAAATCTCAGTAAGAAATGTCATGATAACCATGAAATAAAAATTGTAAATATCTGTAATAACTTAAAATATGAGGGGACTGCCAGGAATACAGACAATTCAATCAGTAAAAGGCTGTATCTCTTATTAGAAATTAATTAGCATTCTGGTCTAAATATTACATTTCTTGTTACTCCAGCACCCTCAAACCTTATTAAATTGCTGGGTTTTGTAGGTCAATTGTATTTTTGGCAATTTCATGTGGTTCTAGCTATGTTACATGAAGATTTTATGACCCTTTGGTTCAGATTCCCTTACTTCAATGTTCAAAAGCTAAAACATAACTCACAAACTTCTGTGTAACAATTAATATGTCCTATAGGTTAAACTTTAAGAAAACCAGTCCTTCTTAAGCAAAGATATTAAGCGGATTCCAATGACTCTCTAGACATGATGAACGAAGGGAGCCTTTTTCTTAACAGCCACTGCAAACGTTTGCACATTGAAAAACTTCACAAAGATTTTAAACTGTGATAACATGAAAATGTTTCCTAAATACTGCTCTGTTTCTTCCTCCCTTAACCTTCCCAAAACAACTTCAAAAGAAGCCATAAAGGGCTGGGGGGAGAGAAGACCACAAAGGCATTTTTTCCCCCAGATGCATAAGACTGGGATTAAACCTCAGAACATTAAGTAGAGGTAAACTCCCAGGAATTAAAAAATAATCTGTAAAATGGTGGCTAGTAAGAGTCCAAGACTGCTCTGTTAGTGTCCTTTTACCCACCTGTCTCTGTCACTGCTCAAAAGAATGGCACACTATAGGTTGGAAAAGAGGAATGGGGAGGCCATGCAGTACCAACCTTAGGTATTTCATGGTTCACTAATTACAATATCAAAAAAACTGGACTTATCATAATAAAGAGTGATTTTTCCTTTTTTATTGGTATTATATTATTTATTGCTTATGATAAAATTTTAAGACATAAAATTTACCTGCAGAGAATTACTGACCTATTGCGTGACTTGACATGGCAAAATGCAAAAAGTGAAGGTATAAATGCTTGTAAGGAAGCATGGAAAGGGAAATACTACAACAGAAAACTGTAAAAACTGAAGACTCGAACTTAAAACACTATCCTGTAATACCCCTTTATTTATAAACGCTGAAAGTTTAAAAAAAATACTTACTTAATGACATCAGAGAGATGAATTTCCGATGCACAGATGTACTAAAACTCTGTGTAACCGATTTTTCTTCTTGTCCAAGTAAAAGTGTGTATTTGCTTAGGATACGTGAGTTAAACTTTTGTACATAAGCAAAGTAATTTCCATGCTGGAAAATAAAAAGTTATTTTATTTAAAAAATATTCCCATTTCCACCAACTATATTTAAATGTTGAGACCAGCTGTTGCCCCACTGTAATTACTTTAATGAGTGCTTAAAAACCTCTTGTCCAATTAAATTTAAAAAGTTATAAAATATATTTAATTCAGGCATAGAAATAATTATAACTAATAGATTTTTCAGTATTTTAAAAATATATTAAAATTTTCTGAAAGAAATACCAAAGTCCAATTTTAGTTTTAAAAATCATACAGATGACTCTGAAATGTCACAAAATGGGCCAGGAATTAAAGATATCGCTTACTTTTTCAGTAATAAAAATCAGCACAGGATGCCTAAATACCATAAAAAACTTTGTCCACCTAAAAAAAGAAAAAGAAACATTATAAAATGCAAAATCACCAGTTGAAACACACCATCAATCTAAATTTAAGAGATTATCTTTTATTAAATATTTTTTAGAGCCAGAGAGGTAGCAGAGAACACTTAATTCAGTGTTTCAAAATATCTACCACAGGGACCTAGAAGGCATTCCTCCGTCAAATGCATCTCTGGATTAAATGCAAGTTGCTGAGCTTCCCAGAACTTTAAAGACAATAACGTGAACTATAAAGTACCAAGGGCATGTAAGACAAGATGCAGTGTTCCCCAAACTTAATTGACCCACCCCTCCTTTTTTCAGAGTCATTTTGGGGCCTAGTGTTCTCAGGAAAACATTAGCATCTCACCTGCCTTCTTCAAGTGACAGCGGGAACTGAGGCATAGGGAGGGTAAAGGGCCTGTAACCAAGGCTGCACAGCCATTTTCTGGCAAAGTGGGGATTAGAACCCAGATTCTCTACCTATATCTTTTTGCGTAAAGATTTCCTCCAAATACAGTTGCTCACACTTTAGAGGCATTCATTGGGTCTAAGATATAACTGGTCACTGTCCACATTGTTGAGTGACTACGTACAAGTCTTTGCTTGGACCTTTAAAGATTTAGTTTACATCAGGTGGGCCAGGAGGGGCAGCAAGTTAACCAAACAGGAAATGGGATGAAAGAATAGGGATTGGATAGATGTAAAACTGTGAGATTTCCTTCTATCATTTGTGCGAGTCATTTCCCAAGTTTTATTCCAGGATCTGGGAAAGAAGGGGTCTCAAAGCATTATCCTGATTCCACTAACAAGCTGCACATTTCTTCAGGCGAAAGGGTTCTGACCTTGGCAGTCAGGGCTATATGACAGAAGATTCCAGTCTTGTGGGATTACTCACTTAATTTTCAAATAACTGACTATCCAGTTCTGTTATTAGGACAGGACTCATTTGGCCCCAGTTTCCTCAATCACTTATCACGCCAGAGGCTTTTGAGGGATGTGATTTTGGCTACTGTCTTTTAGACGGTTTTCAATCAGCTTACTTTTATCATGTTTATAATCAAAATACTTTTGAACAAGGCAAAGAATATAAAAAACACAGAGTGCATTTTCTTTTTGGTAAAAATTACAAGTATTAGAACTTACTTAATCACTTCTTCATCAGAGATAACAGTTTCAATTTTCTGCTGGGGCTCTGCAAGCAAGGCCTCTAAACCACGAATGGCACCTTCCTTGAACAGCACCAAGGGTTCTGTCCCCTGTATTGAATGTATCCTATATACCTCAGCGGACAACTAGAAGAACATAAAAACATTTAAATTTTTATTCTAAAGGAACTGCCACCTAATAGAATCAGGACATTTATAGAAGGCTTATCTTTTTTTTTTTTTTTAAATAAACTTATTTGTTTATTTTTGGCTGTATTGGGTCTTCATTGCCGTGCGTGGGCTCTCTCTAGCTGCAGCCAGCAGGGGATACTCCTCGCTGCAGTGCGCGGGCCTCTCATTGCGGTGGCCTCTCTTGCTGCGGAGCACGGGCTCTAGAGCGCAGGCTCAGTAGTTGTGGCTCACGGGCTTAGCTGCTCCGCGGCATGTGGGATCTTCCCGGACCAGGGCTCGAACCCGTGTCCCCTGCATTGGCAGGCGGATTCCCAACCACTGCACCACCAGGGAAGTCCCGGAGAAGGCTTATCTTTAAGGGACTGATTTGCTTTCATTTTTACTCAATTTTGTTTCATAATTATGTATGGTTCCAAAGTTAAATCTAACATAAAATACATTCAGAAGTCTAACTTTTGATCCTATTCTCTATCCTCTCCCCTGCTCACCCCCATATGTAATCACTTTTATTCATTTCTGGTTTATCTTTCCACTGTAAATACTGGAGGTTAGGCTATAACCTGGGTCTCTCAAAACTGGAGGTGAGGAGAGGTACAAACAAAGGCACTAATGCAGAGTTATAAGCGGTTCTGGTATTAGAAAAAGAAAGATGCCATATATAAATACATGAGCCACACACATATATATATGTTTGTGTGTGTGTGTATGTGTGTATGTATGTATGTATGTATACATAGCCTGCAAGCCCAGGAAAAGAAGTTAACACCATATGTAGGATTAAAAAAACAACAAAAAAAACCCATTGTGTAAAATTCAGGATCGTGTTACTTCAGGGTAAACAAAATGACTGGAGCCAGGTGGCAGCACAGGTAGCTGGCTAGAGGTTTCAAGGGTCCGGGTGACAACTGTGGTTGTATGTGAATCAGCTCTGTTGTGAACCAATTCTAAAATATGCCAATTGTATTTAGAGTTAGACATTTAGAGCCATAAAGAACTTTCAAGATTAACCTAGTTAGAGATCTTCATTTTATAAGACAAAGTTAATTAACATACTTTAGGTCATTAGGAGAAAAGGAACAGTTAGTCATGGTTCTTTTTCACTGCAGTATGTGCCACTTTAAAAATGTATAATGCATAAAACTTGCAGGGTCTGTTCTACCTATTTTAAGAAAGAGAACAATGAAGTTCATTTGCTCTTGCAAGGGACACACCACAAACATTTAAACTCATGGAAATAACTATAAATGTATCATTCATGAATTATTTAAATCCTCAACCTCATATGAAAATAACATATCGTGTAACATTTTATAACATATTAACTCATAAGTTGAGACATTTTACCAAGACATACTGTAGGATAGCTAGAATGAAAAACTGGTTATAACCTTTATGTCATGTTCACAGATACTTTAAGATAAATAACTGCTACATTACAAATTATTCCGTCTCACCAATAAACTAAATAAATGTGTTGGAAAATCCGAAGACTTACTGTCGCTTTAAATACTTTATCCAGGTTTACGTCTTCATTATTCCATATTCTCAAGACCTGAAATAAAAACATACAAGTTAAAAAAGCATTCCAATTTCCATTTACATACAACATGAATAGTTAATAAAATTTGATTTGTTTTGTATATATTATATAAAAGTTTTAAAACTCACCTTATTATCATGTACAACAATATACTCTCCAGTTTGAAAGTTGCACACAGCTGGACATGTTATAATTTGACCTTGTTTCACTGACCAGCTCCCCAAGGGTTTCTGATCAGAAACCTAATGAAATGAACATACAATATTCAAAAAGTCAGTTTCAGACATTAAAGCAATTAAATTTACATTCGGAAGAAATCATTAAAACGATAGCATTTAACAAATCTCCTAAATTAAAACAATAGCTAGTCACAAAAAGACAAATACTATGTGGATTCCACTGAAGACAGAAAGTAGAATGGTGGTTGCCTGGGGTTGGGGAAATTGGGAGTTATTATTTAATGAGAACAGAGTTTCAGTTTTACCAGATGAAAAGAGTTCTGGAGATGGATGGTGGTGATGACTGCACAACAATGTGAATATATGTACTTAATACCCTGAACTGTACACTTATAGTCATTAAGATAGTAAATTTTGTTATGTGTACTTTACTACAATTTAAAAAAAAACTTTAAAAGAGTAGTTAAAATGAAAATATAAGTTCCTAAAGTGAAAATAAGTAAATTAATATCGGCACTTTGATAATGAACAATATTAGTATATTTAAAAAACTGATGCAGTTGTGCCCTCGAACAGGGGCATGAGAAACAGAATAAGGATAGCTGGCATCATGCCAATTCTAATCAGCCACTCTATTCCTATGCAGGAACTGCAAAAAGTCCACTTGACAGCCAGGTAAAAACCAATGGTGTCTTCAGAAGCATCAAAACAAGCAAACAGTATAGTGTACTGTTGGCAACCTGTTCCCCAAACTTCAAAGCAGACAGCTAGCTTTTTTTTTAATTGAAGTATAGTTGTTGCACAATATTATATAAGTTACAGGTGTACCATCTAGTGATTCAGTTTTAAAGGCTATACTCCACTTACAGTTATTATAAAATATTGGCTATATTCCCCCTGTTGTACAATATATCCTTGTAGCTTATTTTATACATAACTGTTTATACCTCTTACTCCTGTATCCCTATTTTGCCCCTCCCCCCTTCCCTGTCACCACTGGTAACCACTAGTTTGTTCTCAATATCTGTGAGTCTGCTTCTTTTTTGTTATAATCACTAGTTTGTTGTAGTTTTTAGATTCCATACATAAGTGCTATCACAGTTTTCGTCTTTCTCTGACTCTCTTCACTTAGCATAATGCCCTCCATGTTGCTGCAAACAGCAAAATTTCATTATTTTTTTAATGGCTGAGTAGTATTCCATTGTATAGATGTACACCACTTCTTTATCCATTCATCTATTGATGCACGCTTAGGTTGCTTCCATATCTTGGAATGGAAGATAATAAATAATAATAAATCATGCTTCTATGAACACTGGGTGCATGTATCTTTTCGAATTAGTGTTTTTGTTTTTTGGGGTTTTTTTTGGATATATACCCAGGAGTGAAACTGCTGGGTCACATGGTTGCTCTATTTTTAGTTTTTTGAGAAATCACCATACTGTCTTCCATAGTGACTGCACCACTTTACATTCCCACCAACAGGGTACAAGGCTTCTCTTTTCTCCATGTCCTCACCAACATTTTTTTGTGTTCTTTTTGATGACAGCCATTCTGACAGGTGTGAGGTGATATTGTGGTTTTGGTTTTCATTTCCCTGATGATTACCGATGTTGAGATACCCAACTTCTTAAAGACACAGAAAACTGTTCAGCAGCTCACATAGAAAGAATTACTTTCTATGGAACCACTAAAGTTTAGAAAATGTTTAGAAAATGTGCTAAAGCAGTCCTTAGGCTAAATGGGGGGCGGGGTGTGTAGAATTCAAGGGACGCAAATCCAGGATTCACAGGGTGAACCATAGCTGGAAACAGGTCACTCGGAATCAAGATGCCTACTAAACTGCCAAGAAAGCAAAAAGCCAAAACAAAACACCGACAAAACTTTCCCTCTTAATGAGTGAGTAAGAAGCGTACGGACACAAGGTTAAAGCACTGTTTCTGGCAGTGACACCTTCTCCCACCCAACCAATCTCCGTTCAACCCTTCTGCGGGCAGCTGGGGTTACAGAGACCCCAGAAGGGGATCTTAGCAAGGATATCTCCGGGAGATATGAAGCGAAAGCACAGGTTTCCTCTCCTTTCCTTTCCTTTCCGAATCTAGCCCACGTGCACTTAGACGCTCTGCCACCTGCAATTCGGAAATATGCCTCTCCGGGAAAACAACCGAGTCAGATTCTAGACCTCATTCAGCGTCCCCAAAAGGCCACAACGGCTCTCCGCTAAGCCCGCTGCAAGACCTCTTTCCAAAGCTGTGAGAAACCTGAGGTTCCGGCTCCGAACTCAGAAAGGGGCGAGACAGCAGCGGGGGCGCTCCGATCCTATTGCTCTCACCTTATAGAGGATGACGGTCCTGCCGCTGTCCGTCACTAGAAACTGGTCTGTTTTGTCGCCCTGCTCCACTCCAAGGGGTCCGTCAGGCCCGGAACCCAGCGGTACCGCAGTCAACGTGAAGCCTTCCTCCAAGGCTGCCATTTTGGTCCAACTTACGGAAGGCCGCGCGTCCGTCCCGGCAGGCTTCGCGCTTTCTCTCGTGAGAACTGGATTAGTTCTCGCCGACTGGATTAGTCACTCGCTAACTGAGATACCTGCTCGTTGAGCCTGCGACCTCTGGCGGGTAGAGATAGCTAGCGGCGCCGCGGACGCCGTCGGGTAGGCGGGGCCTGGAGTTTGCGTCTAGACTCCGCTTCCCAGGCCACACCGCCGAGTCCCGGTGTACTGCTCTAGACGGGAAAGAATGGGCGGGCGGGGGAGATCTTACCTGTTAGGTACTGCATCCGCTGCCCCTTATTCAGCTACGGACTTGAGAGGCTGAAGGATGAGCGTGGCAAGTGGCCCAATATAAATAAACTAGATTTTTTTATTTGAAGCGAACTCTGGGAATTACTAACACGGCTTCATAGAACAGTGTCCGAAAGGAAAAATATTTCTCTCTTCAGATTAACTCTTCATAACGTGCTGTACCTAACTGAAATGCCTAATACCCCCTGCTTCTCAGAACCCGCCACAAAGGTCTAGTCTGCAGCCTTTTGGGCCTCCCAGGTTGTCTGTCCCCCCTGGCTCTCTGAGCACCCGCGGGGAAATATCTCCAGGTTACAGGAAATTCAGACTTGTCTGATGAAGCAGGTGACGTTCAAGATCCCTCTGGGCAATTTTTGGCAAGACCATTTCTGAGAGAGATTTTTAAGATAAACATGACTGATTCAATCAATAATATAAAAACTCAAAACAGATAAATTATGCATGTTCTTAGGGCGAAACCACGTAAACAGGCAATTATTAACAGATATGTACTATGTGCTACATCACAAAGCAAAATGCCTCCACATCAGTTTAGATTAAGCATCCACACGGATCACCTTGTGTGTGTTTGCTCGTGGCCACAGCTTTATAACACAGGAGATAGGAGATTATGCAGCTATTATGAAAGAATCAAATGCCTACAGTAAATTCTTTTTTTTTTTTTGGCCTCACCATGCAGCATGTGGGATCTTAATTCCCCGAACAGGGATGGAACCTGTACCCCCTGCAGTGGAGGCATGGAGTGCTAAACACTGGACCGCCAGGGAATTCCCTACTGTAAATTCTTAATAAGGCTAATAGGTCTTTTTTTTTTTTTTTTTTTTAATTTTTTTTTGGCTGCGTTGGGTCTTTGTTGCTGTGCGCGGGTTTTTCTCTAGTTGCGGCGAGCGGGGGCTACTCTTCGTCACGGTTTGCGGTCTTCTCATTGCGGTGGCTTCTCTTGTTGCAGAGAGTGGGCTCTAGGCACACGGGCTTCAGTAGTTGTGGCTCACAGGCTCTAGAGCGCAGGCTCAGTAGTTGTGGTGCACGGGCTTAGTTGTTCCGTGGCATGTGGGATCTTCCTGGACCAGGGCTTGAACCCGTGTGCCCTGCAATGGCAGGCAGATTCTTAACCACTACGCCACCAAGGAAGCCCTAATAGGTCTTTTTTTTTCAAAGTGCCTAAGGAGGTTGACTTTGAATTTGTGGCCCCTTTGTTATTTGGAAAAGAAATACAGTGATTCAGCCTAGACATCCTGGCCTCTGTGAAACCTTTCTTCTTCTCTCAGCACAGTCTCTACTGAACCGTGTTTTGCACCTACTGCCCATGTTTGACATGCCGGGCTAGGCACCTCCTCCTCCAGGATGTCTTCCCTGACTGAGACTGAATTAAATGTCTGATTCAGGGCACCTGTGTTATTGGTACATCCAGTACTGGAATAGCCCAGTTACTCATGTATTTCCCGCATTACGTTTATTTCTTTGAAGGGACTCTGGATTTATCACTAGTATCTGGCATAGTGCCTGTCCCATTAATATTTGGGGGGCTAATGAATAAAGAGTGAAAGTTCACTCATAATTCTGTACGTGTGCTTTCCCTCTTCTTCAGCTTGAAGACTTTAAAACAGGGGTTCTCAAACTTTGTGATTTCAGGATTCCTTTACACTCTTAAAAATTATTGATGACTGCAAAAAGCTTCTGTTTTTATGAGGTATATCTATTGATATTAACTGTATTAGAAATTAAAAGTGGGGAGTTGAGAAATATGTATTTATTCATTTGAAAATAATAAATGTAAACACGTTAACATAAATAATAGGACTTCCCTGGTGGCGCAGTGGTTAAGAATCCGCCTGCCAATGTAGGGGACACAGGTTCAAGCCCTGGTCCAGGAAGATCACACATGCCGTGAAGCAACTAAGCCCATGTACCATAATTACTGAGCCTGAGTTCTAGAGCCCCTGCTCCGCAACAAGAGAAGCCACTGCAATGACAAGCCCACACACCGCAACAAAGACCGAACACAGTCAAAAAAATAAATAACTTTATATAAACATAAATAACATTTTTATAAAAAATAATTTGAGAAACAATTTAGTGAGAAGAGTGGCATTGTTTTACATTTTTGCAAATCTCTTTAATGTCTGGCTTAATAAAAGGTAACCAGATTCTCATATCTGCTTCTGCACTCAGTCCATTGTGGTATCACATGTCATACCATACCAAAAGAGCTCCGTAGTACTCCCCAAAAGGAAAATAACATCTGAAGAGTTTGTCTTCATGGACTCTCTGAAAGGGCCTCAGGACTGCCAAGGGTTGTACTCAGACTTGCACTTGAAGAACAAGTATAGGGATCAAGTTTACCTGCCTGGGAAGGGTGAGATAAAAGTTCCTGGTTCCAGAAAAGAGAGATGGAGCAACCTTTCCTGAGTTCTGGAGTCTGGACTAGGTGTAAAGACCCTGAGGGAGTCAAAAGAGGAAGAAAACGTGGGAGGGCTTTCACCTTGGAAGTGAAAACTAAGCCCCACCTTCCTGGTACCCAAGAGACCTTAGGGCAAGGAAAAGAACAGCTGCTCTAGGAAGGCTACTGAACTTCTTACAGACGCTAATTGGAACAACTCTGACTCTTATTTTTAGCCCTAGAAAAGATTATGCGACTGGAGATAGATCTTTCAATTTTCTTTGTTTCTTTCTCTTTTTGGATTAGTGTTATGAACTAAATTGTGTCCATCCTCCCACCCCACCCCCCAACTCAATTTACCTGTTTCCTTTTCATCACAGTTTTAAACTATTTTATCTATTTATTTGCTCATTAGCTAGGCTCCCCGACTGTATCATAAGCTTCTTGAGGGTAGCCGGTCCCTATCTGTCCTCCTTGCCTATGCATCCTCATTTCCAAGCACTTCGTAGGCACTCAGTAAAAAATGTGCCATTTGATTGAACAAATCACTTTACATCTTTGTATTCATGGCACCAGCAGTTGTATCTGATCCATATAAAGAGTTTAATACATGCCTGTTGAATAAATCACCCTTATATGGCAAGCCATTGTAATAAATGGGAAGCGCACTTGACCCATTAGGATAAAGTAAGACTTAACAGATTGAGAAACCCAGGACTGCACTGGCATGTTTGTCCATAAATTTGAGTCTAAGAAGATCGCAGTCCTTTTTGGAAGGACACCAGCTGTAATGAGGGCACTAGGAGTCTTCTGCAACCTAGCCTAAGATAAGAACGGGTCAAAGTGTTCCACTTCCAAGATGAATCGATGCAAGAGCAAGGCCTGGCTATCCATCACTGGTTAGAGACGTTTAAGGGCTGGTCTGCAAAGGCAGCTGTGACCCTGTACATTTTAATGTGAGCTGTGGATGTTCATTCTATCTGGATTGTTTGTCATGTTTATGCCACTTGGCTGCCTAGCTATGAAGGCTGGGGGAAGATACTGCCTCTCACATTCAATTCCTAGAATAGAATCAGGTGATAAATATACAATGAATAAGCCTAATTATATAGTAGGGATGCCTGCCCATATTCAAAAGGGAGAATGTTACCCATTATAGATTCTTCATGGAAGGTTGCCAGTTGATGACTTGTGCATTGCTTGAATGGGATATAGTAAATTCTTTGCCAAAGGAACATTTCTAGAAGCACCATTCTGAGAACAGGATGGATGGTAGATATAAATATTCTACCAAATCTGCACATTATATGGAAGTTTTCTTTCTTTTTTTTTTTTTTTTTGCAGTACACGGGCCTCTCACTGTTGTGGCCTCTCCCGTTGCGGAGCACAGGCTCCGGACGCGCAGGCTCAGCGGCCACGGCTCACGGTCCCAGCTGCTCCGCGGCATGTGGGATCTTCCCAGACCGGGGCACGAACCCGTATCCCCTGCATCGGCAGGTGGACTCTCAACCACTGCACCACCAGGGAAGCCCTGTATGGAAGTTTTAATGGTGCTTAAATAAAGGTTTAAGTTACTCTGAGTTATGTTTTCCAGTTTTAGAATCTCAAAATGCCTTTGAGGCCACAGAAATGAACTGGACAATATTACTGGCACTCAGGCAGACACCTCTGAAGATGTTTCCCACAGCAAATATCAGAGATAAAGGAAGAATCTAAGCTCTTTTTTCATAATCTGTATACATTTCAGTCTAATGCTAGTGCCCTCCCACTGAATGCCAAAACCCAATGGCTGTGTTTGGAATTTGAGGTCAAGCAAGCATTTGTAGTTTAATTGTAATAGGATGATAGGGAAATGGGAGAAAAGACCTGGGTTGAGGGGTTTTAGATGGGTGGGCAGAGTCAAATGCTCACAGAACCCAACAATCTTCAGGAAGAGTTTGGGCTGGGCAACTTGTCATCACCAGGGGTCCAAGTTGAAGTCAGAGGAGCCCTGAACAGTGACCAGAGCTCTGGAAAAGGGAGTGCTGGCAGGTGAATGAATAAACACCCTGAGAAAGGTCTGGCCACCGGAAGTAGTTTCCAGTCACTGGACTGAGGATCAGGGTGAAGCAACAGCAGGACAGGGCTTCAGATCTGGTTGGAAAACCCTGAAACTTCTCCCTTGTCTCCCAGAGCCAAACTGTACCAATGCATTTGTTCATTTCCCAAATACTGATGAGGGCCTAGGAGCTGTGAATTCCGCAGCGAAGGAGACAGGGGAAGTTCCTCATCTCAGAGAGCTCGCAATCCAGTGGTGGGAGACAATCTGCTCAAGAAAAGTCTCCCTAAAGATGAGACCTTTCCACTGAGATTTGATGGACAAGAAGGGGTCAGGTGAGGGGGAAATTAGATGATGATGAGATTGAGGCAGGCAGAGACCTTAATTTTGTAGGGCTCTCTGTAAGCTGGATGAGGAGTTGGCATATTCTAAATGCAATAAGAAGTCATTGAAGGGTTTTAAGCTAAGGTCTGACTTCTGTTTCGAAAAGATCATCCTTGCTCCCAAGTGGAGAATGGTTCAGAGGTGAATAAAAGTAGAAATAGATATACCAGTCTCGAGGCTCTGGCATTCTTCTAGATGCAACAGATGGTGGTTTGTGGTAGGTGCTAATAGTGGAGATAGAAAAAAAATGCCCCAATTCAGGGTGGGCAGGGTCAACAGGATGGCGGATGGATTGAGTGTGGCAGTGAGAGGAAGAGAGGAATTAAGGGCATGTTTTGCCTTGAGGGACCAGGTGGGTTGGGATGTTCTTTACTGACACGGGGAAGGAGATGATTTCTCAGGGAGTGGTTTGAGGAGGTAGACCCAGAGTTCTATTTTGACTGTGTTCAGTTTGAGATGCCAAATAAGTGGGTAGCTCATCGGATCCTGGCATTCCTGGCAGAGGCTCAGGTTGGAGATGTAGGTTTGGGCCTCATCGGCACATGGAAGGTGTCTAAAGCAATGGGACCCGAGTAGATCCCAAGTGCTGTTGATTTTATCTTTTAAAATTCGCTCCAGTGGCTCACCTCTCTCCTTCTCTACTGCCACCCCTCAAGTTCAAGCCCCTCTTACTTGGCCACTGTAATTGCTTCCCCGTCTCCCTGCTTCTCCACTTGCCCCCTTCCAATCTGTAGCCAGTATGATCTATTTAGAGTTCTAATCAGATTATGCCACCTCTGCTTAAAATACTTTAATACCTTGGTCTCAGGATGAACAAGATCAAATCCTTACCTGACCCACAAGTAGGGCTGACAAACAAAACACAGGATGCCCAGTTGAATCTGAATTTCAGATAACACATAATTGTTTAGTATAAATACATCCTATGCAATTATTCATTGCATATCCGAAATTAAATTCAACCTGGCATCCTGTTTATTTGGCCGTGCCATGCGGTACTCAGGATCTTAGTTCCCCGAACAGGGATCGAACACACGCCCCCTGCAGTGGAAATGCAGTCTTAACCACTGGACCACCAAGGAAGTCCCCATCCTGTATTTTTATTTGGTAAATCTGGCAACCTTTTCCACAAGGGCTTTGCATGATCTGACCCCTATTACTCTTTCCTGCCTCATCTCTCATCAAATATCCCTTGTTTCCTGACTCAAGCTATATTGTTTTGGAATAGGCTATGCCCTCTCCCACCTCAGGGCCTTTGTACATGCTATTTCCTTTGCTGGGAATGCTTTTAGCTTCTCCTAAATCAACTAACTGCCGCATACTTTTCACATCTCAGTCTCCACTGAATAGCCCTCTTTTCCTTGTGTTCTATGCTCTCCTAGTATGATGTAACTTTCCTTCACTGACCCTGTATCAAGTAGCAGTTACACATTTATTTGTGTGATTATGTAAGTATTATATATCTTTTCCATTAAACAATAAGGTGAGAGACCAGATTTATTTTTGCTCACTTCTCTGTCCCCTGTGCTCTCCTAGTGTCTGCTACATAACAGGCACCATGAAAGGAAAAAAGGAAGGAAGGAAGGAAAGGAAAAAGAAAAAAAGGATGAAAGACTGTACTAGATTATAGAATAAACTATATCAGGACCAGAATGAGGAATAAGGACCAAAGCAGATATTGGCCCTGTGACCCAGTTCACAAGGAGGGCCAGGAGGGGATGCAGGCTGAAGATAAAGCACCCAGGTCAGCCTAGGAGGAGGTTAACTTAATAGTTTTTCTCAGTGTTTTGGGGATGGGGCTAAAGAAGAGGTTTGAGGCTGATTAAACTCTTTCTACCCCTAAACTCTATTTGGTCTGGCAAATGGGGCAGCCTGAGGGTGGGGTACTGATGGGCTTATTTGTGGAATTGCTGCTAAGGGAAAGGTCAAGTGGGTCTGGGCTAGGCCCCTGTTCAGCTCTCTGGGAACTGTTTCCCACCACTCCCATGTCCCATGAGTCAGTATGAGGGTGCGTATGGATTAAAGACAAGCAATGCAACTAAGCCCCTCCTTCTCAACCAGCCCTCCAAAATAATTTCATTCTATTCTTAGCCTAAACTTTTAGTTGACTACCTTTTTTTGTATAAATACAGATTTATAAATTGCTTACGTTTTCTCTTAGTAATGAAGTCAGTAGGAAAGGAGCAAGAGGGTTGGTGCTTTTGACACAAACATTTCCACTTTTCTGCTAAACATTTTTTTGGGAGGCTGTCTTCATGGCAAATGTTAGCTATACCTAGTTTTTTTTCTCATCTAAAGTTTAATGTTTGGAAATAGAGTGGCCACTTATGCTTAGAATTTTGCAGTTTATGTAGTTTTCGTATCAATAAATTATTTTTTATGGAACTAAATTAGATTTAATTCCAGTAAAATTAAATTCATTATCTCAAAAAACAGATGACTTCTTCCCTGAATTACATTTAATTAGTATCTATAAGTGTTATTAAAAATATGCACACACACAAGGAATCCCCAAACTCTAGAAGAGCTATGTTCCCAAAGCTAGTTTGAGAGTCAGTTGTTTTGAACTCAGTCCAAATTTCCTCACGCTCTTTAGGGAAACCAGGCAAACCTCAGTGCAGCTGAAGGACCATGAGTATCACCTTTATGTTAGCGTTCAAAACCCCAGAGAGCATGGTTCAATAGCAAAATGTTTTCTAGAGTTTGGGATGTCAGAAAGACATCTTTTCTTTCTTTCTTTCTTTTTTTTGGCACGTGGGCTCAGTAGTTGTGGCTCTCAGGCTCTAGAGCACAGGCTCAGTAGTTGTGGCACATGGGCTTAGTTGCTCCACAGCATGTGGGATCCTCCCGGACCAGGGCTCGAACCCATGTCCCCTGCATTGGCAGGCAGACTCCCAACCACTGGGCCACCAGGGAAGTCCCAGAAAGACATCTTTATCTGCTAGAATCTAGACAAGGGTGGTGGCTTCCATTGTCTCAGTGGGGGTAGGCGATGGGGTGGTGGATTTGAGGGAAGGTCTTGGAGACCCAGTGGCAGGCATTACGGAGGCTGGGACTAGGGTTAGAGAGCCATTATGTGTACAGCCATTTTGAATAACCCAGATGTTTGAGCTGGAGACCACCTTTTAGAGGAAAGTAAAATAGCAAATACCTCCAAATAGGAGGGAAGAGAATACCACGTGACATCTTAGGGGTCCCCTTTATAGGTTCCAACGGCCCCTCTGAGAAGAAAGACTCTCAGATTGTCCCCTCGGAAGATTTTGAGGTATTCTACTTTTTAATCCACCTTTCCTTGGTTTTCACTTGAAGAATCAAGGAAGATGCAGTGAGGAGGGGAAGGAAAGGAACTCACCCAAAACACTGAAAATAACTGATTCATATTTGGATCCAGATTTGAAGTGGCTAATGTTCAAGCTATGGATGCTTCTTTGGGTACATTTGGTTTAATTTTATTTAAAAGGAATCAATGAAGAGTTTCAGCTCAGGTGCTGGTATTACTTAGCAAAACAAATTAACAAAGTTTTGGCCTTTCTCTTAAACTTTTCTGTGTATTAATCAGATCTGATTCAAAAGCTATTCATCAGGTTGGGGAGGGTATCTTATTATGCTAAAAAGCTTTTTCATCTAGATGTAAATTAGACCTAGCATATCAGAAAAAAGGGAACTTTTTGACATCTTTATATTCTGACAATAACATCATATTTCTCAAAAGAATCTGAATATAACACACTATTGACCCACCAGATAAACTGAATTAGTCAGTTTGTTGTTGTTGTTTTAAAAATCGAAGCACCCTCATTTAATTCTCTTTACTGGAGTAAAACATAATTATTTTACAACTTGCATGCATGGAAATGAGGCAGGTTTTGCATGTCTGGATTCATCTGTACCATTCTTTTCGAGCAGAAACGTTTTTCACCTTATTCTTGAAACACCATTCTTTTTACTTAAGGTGTTGTTAATGTTTGTTTAAGTCCTAGAAAAGGAATACAAATTTGCGCTTCTTACGTATGTTTCCTTTGGAAAACTTGTTTCTAGAAATGACATTTCAACCTACTTCCCAACTGCTTTTAGCTACCTCGTGTGGTTGAAAGGAAGAGACTCACGCAAAATAGACTCAAAATGAAAGGAGCTTCACATAATGATGGAGCTCTAGGGAACAGCCATCCTCTCTTCCTCATGAGCTACCTGCTCTTTCTTTTTTTAAGTTCTTAAATTTTATTTATTTATTTATTTTTGGCTGTGTTGGGTCTTCCTTGCAGTGCGTGGGCTTCTCATTGCGATGGCTTTTGTTGCAGAGCACGGGCTCTATGTGCGCAGGCTTCAGTAGCTGCAGCACATGGGCTCAGTGGTTGTGGTGCACGGGCTCAGTAGTTGCGGTGCACAGGCTCTAGGCACGCGGGCTTCAGTAGTTGTTGAGAGTGGGCTTAGTTGCTCCACGGCATGTGGGATCTTCCTGGACTAGGGCTTGAACCCGTGTCTCCTGCATTGGCAGGCGGATTCTTAACCACTGCGCCACCAGGGAAGTCCCTACCTGCTCTTTATCATGGAGCTTTTGTCTGAATTTGCCTGTACCCTCTCTTCTTCTCATGATTCTTCAGCAGCAGCTTCTGCTACCAAGTGGCAATCTTATTTTTACATACCTGCCATTAAGATATAAAATACTCCACTTACTGTTACACTTGAAGAAATGAACGCTCAGAAAGATGAAGTGATTTGCCAACATCACACAGCTTTAGAAAACTTCTGTTAAAAAATGCAATACACAGGAAAGTATGTTTACCGGCTTATCAGATATTTTTCCCCCACAAAACAATCCTTTAAAATGTCTGATACAGGCTATAAAATGAATGAAACTTGAAAACATTATGCAAAGTGACATAAGCTAGATACACAAGGACAAATATTATATGACTCCATTTACAGAAAATATCCATAACAGGCAAATTTATAGAGACAGAAAGTAGAACAGAGGCTATTGGGGGCTAGAGGGAGGGAAGGATAGGGCGTTATTGTTCATTGGGTAGAGTTTCTGTTTGGGATGATGAAAAATTTATGGAAATGAGTGGTGATGATTGCACAGCATTGTGAATATACTTAATGCCACTGAATTGTACACTTACAAACAGTTAAAATGGTAAATTTTATGCTTTGTATATTTTACCGCAATTTAAAAATAGCCAAAAAAAAAAAATGTTTGAGAGCTGTAGTATGTTTTAGTAGAAAGAAAAACTGATACGGCCTCAATGATATATTTTCTTTGTTTTTATTTATTTAATAAATTTATTTATTTAATTTTTTTTGGCTGTGTTGGATCTTCGTCACTGCACGCGGGCTTTCTTTAGCTGAGGCGAGCGGGGGCTACGCTTCGCTGTGGTGCTCAGGCTTCTCATTGCAGTGGCTTCTCTTGTTGTGGAGCACAGGCTCTAGGCGCGCGGGCTTCAGTAGTCGTGGCACACGGCCTCAGTAGTTGTGGCACATGGGCTTAGTTGCTCTGCAGCATGTGGGATCTTCTCAGACCAGGGCTCGAACCCGTGTCCCCTGCATTGGCAGGCGGGTTCTTAACCACTGTGCCAACAGGGAAGCCCTTTGTTTGTTTTTAAAAGTAAAGGTTCTGTGGGGCAAGGTGAGGGGGGTGGGGTGAGGGGGCTTCGCTATAAAGGGACAGTATTCGAGAGTTCTGCAGTGATAGAATAGTTCCATGTATTGAATGTGGCAGTAGTTACATGAAGCTAAACAGGTGATAAAATTGCGTAGAACCAAACACATACACACTTGCACACACACAAATGGGTGCATGTAAAACTGGTGAAATCTGAATAAGCTTTATGGATTGTACCCATGTCAGTTTCTTGGTTGTGATATTGTATGGTAGTTATACAAGCTGTTATCATTGGGGGAGGCTGGGTTAAGGGTGTATAGGACATCCATGTACATTTCTTTGTAACTTCCTTTGCAGCTATAATTATTTCAAAATAGAAAGTTGACATCAGCACACAAACTGGGACTTCCCTGGTGGTCCAGTGGTAAAGAATCTGCCTTCCAATGCAGGGGACGCAGGTTTGATCCCTGGTCGGGGAAATAAGATCCCACACACTGCGGGGCAACTAAGCCCGCTCTCCACAACTACTGAGTCCACGTGCCTCAACTACAGAGCCCACGAGCTCTGGACCCTGCGTGCCACAATTAGAGAGAGAAAATCCGCACGCCACAACTAGAGAGAAGCCCGCACCACAGTGAAAGATCTCACATGCCTCAATGAAGATCCTGCATGCTGCAACTAAGACCCGACACAGCCAAAAAAATAAATAAAATAAATAAATATTAAACACACTCACCCAACACTGACAACAAAAAAGTAAAGACTGCAGTCAGATTCTGAACTAACTTGCAGGTAAATCTGATACCTTGTCCTTATTATGAGTGAGAAACGGCCATTCTCCCTGAGAAAAATTCTCTATTCCCCAGGAATGACTCTCACGTGGCTCAGGAGGGGATGACACACAGACTGTTACCTTCCTTTTTCGGAGCATGTGTGCAATTCATCATCGCATTCTTTCCAAGAAGTTAAATGAAAAGACTTTGAAAGGACTCTGCTCTGTCCTTACCAAGGTTCTATTAGAACCAGGAAATCACTGATTCTAAACTAAAATTCTCGAGTTTTTACTTTGATTTTCTCTTGGTTAAAAAAAACAAGCAAAAAAACCAACCAAACAAAACTTGTTGGCACATATATGGTAGTTTTCAGGAAATACTCAAGTAAAAATGCATTAAATGTTTGTTATCAATGAAAGCTTGAAAACAAAATCACTTAAAATTGATATTTGTTCAGAAACAGACTCTGGAAACAAACTTATGGTTACCAAAGGGGAAAGGCTGTGGGGAGGGATAAATTAGGAGGTTGGGATTAACATATACACACTAGAATATGTAAAATAGATAATCAACAAGGACCTACTGTATAGCATAGGGAACTCTACTTAATGTTCTGTAATAACCTGTATGGGAAAAGAACCTGAAAAAGAATGGATATATGCATATGTATAACTGAACCACTTTGCTGTACACCTGAAACTAACACAACATTGTAAATCAACTATACCCCTACATAAAATAAAAATTACATTAAAAAAATTGATGTTTGTTTATTCAATAAAATGCAATTCCTTATGCTTTTCTTTCTGTAGTAGCCAGTCAACATTTCTAAGCTAGGGAAGGCATGGAACATTTAAATAAATCAGAGAAATTCTTTGTCTAGACTTGCCCTTCATCATATGAACACCCCAAAAGAGAATATTAAGACATTAAACAAAGAAAGGACTTAACGTGGGAAGTGGATGCTAGCCATTGCTTAATAACTTGAGAATAGTGAACTTTTAAAACTACAAATACTTGTTTAAAAAGACAAATGTTCTAGGGGCTTCCCTGGTGGCGCAGTGGTTGAGAGTCCGCCTGCCGATGCAGGGGACACAGGTTCGTGCCCCAGTCCGGGAAGATCCCATATGCCGCGGAGCAGCTGGGCCCGTGAGCCATGGCCACTGAGCCTGCGCGTCCGGAGCCTGTGCTCTGCAACGGGAGAGGCCACAACAGTGAGAGTCCCACATACCGCAAAAAAAAAAAAAATAGACAAATGTTCTTATTCATACACTCTCAGTGGAATTGTAAATTGGTACAATTTTCTATGGAAGAGATATTGTCAGTAAACACTCAAAGTCATAAAAATATTTATATCCTTTCCACCTTAATGAGAGGCCTGCGCACCA
The DNA here is from genome assembly GCF_937001465.1 of Orcinus orca. NCBI lineage: Eukaryota > Metazoa > Chordata > Mammalia > Artiodactyla > Delphinidae > Orcinus > Orcinus orca. The sequence continues at coordinate 35,062,149 of NC_064577.1, read as the reverse complement.
CAACGAAGAGTAGCCCCTGCTCACTGCAACTAAAAAGGAAACCTGAGCACAGCAACTAAGACCTAATGAAGCCAAAAATAAATAAATTTATATATATAAAAAATATATATATATATATATATTTATATCCTTTGACCTAGTAATTCAATTTCTGGGAATTTATCCAAAACAAATAATTAGAAAGAAGACATAGGGACTTCCCTGGTGGTCCAGTGGTTAAGACATTGCCTTCCCATGCAGGGGGTGCGAGTTCGATCCCTGGTCGGGGAGCTAAGATCCCACATGCCATGTGGCCAGAAAACCAAAACATAAAACAGAAGCAACATTGTAACAAATTCAATAAAGACTTTAAAAAATGGTCCACATCAAAAAAATCTTAAAAAAAAAAGACATAAACTATATTACAAAGATGTTCCTAACAACCCTATATATGATAACAAAATCCAGAAAATAACCTGTATGCCAAATACTAAAGCAATGTTTAAGTAAATGATAGATTTCCAACCCAATGGAATATTACACAGCTATGAAAATGATGGCCATGTTATGTACCAAATGTAAAGGTGTTTATAAAATAATTCAAGATCCTTGAAGTGTTTTGTAGAAAGGTATGCATCTATGAGTTACCTTCCGCAGAAGAGCGAGCAAATTCCAAAGTACTTAATGAAGGTGAAAAGAAAATTCACGATCTTGGGTCCGTATAATAGATTTTAACAAGATGCAAAGAAATGCAATAACCCTAAGATAAGAGTGGGAAAATTCAAACTCGTAGACATGTTTCTAAATTTCCAAGTTGTGTTCTGGGAAGAGGTATAGCACACGTTAATACTGATGACTGTCTTTAACAGCAGACTGCACATGGAGAGCAGCAAGCTATCTTTGGACTGCTCTGAATATAATCACTTGTGTGCTGAAGATCACAGAGTGAGTCCCAAGTGTTGCTAAAGAGCAGTAAACTGTCAGCATCTTGCATGCAGAATCCCGTGGGAGCAGGAAAGTTGTTTTGGAATATGATTTTTTAAAAAAAATCACAAAGGTCCAGATTTGTCTGCCCTCAAACACCCTTGAGTAACAGATGGCCAAATCTCCTTTCTATAAGTTAAAGGAGTGGGAAATGATGATTCCCAGTCCTTAGTGTCTGCCTTTAGTGAAGACAGCTGGTAGTTCTAGTTAAACATAATTATCCCCTAAATTCCAGGTGTTTAATTCAGCTGTTTAATGTTGCTGTACCGAATGGCTGGAATCAGGACCCGAGGCCATGTCCAGTTTCTTTGGCTACTTATTAGCTCAAGTCCTCCATGCTGGGACCGGGCAAGAATATTAAGGCAAAGTTAGTTCCAGGCCGTTTCCAATTTTCCCAAGTGAAGGAGAAGTAGCTAAATGTTTGGACTTGAATGAGATATCCTACTAGATTAGATGCTGTAGAAAAGGGAGAATTTATGGAGGTGTGGAATACTAGAGGGCTAAAAATTAAGCAGAGAAAGTCAATAAACTGGTAAACAGGGCTTGTCTGGATCAGCCACACAAGTTACAGGCTCACACACACACACCACACACACACACACGCACACATGCACGCACATGCACATGAATGTACACGTACACATAGGTTGATAGTTGTTCCAAAGCCATCAAAGCTTCAGGCTTGAGACTAACATTTTCATTTAGGGATATTTCAGAGCAGGGCTAGGAGAAACGATACATGACTGATCTTAAACCTGAGAGGCCAAGGTACAGTTGGAAGCTGGAGGCAAAAAATCCCAAGTGAATATAGTGAAGGAAACAGGAAGTTTTAGAAAAGAACGTGGGTGTGCAGAAATCTAAGAGTAACACTCAAATGAGATAACATCATGATTAAAAGCTGTACAGGGAAACTGGTGATGTGATAAATATCTATACATTTAACATCAGGCAACCTATATAGTTTGGCCTCAGGAAGAAACAGCCAGCCTGGCTGTACCGAGTGCGCTTTCAGTCAGCAACTACGTGTGGGAAGTTCGTGTGTTTTGAAGAACAAATGAAAAGGTACACGTGCCACAACTGCTGAAGCCTGCGCCACAGCAACGAAGACCCAATGCAGCCATAAATGAATAAATAAATATTTTTTAAAATGGCAGGGCAGGAGTGGTAATGGTGAATTTGCAGCTCGAAACTCAAGCATGTTTTGATTAACTGAATTAGTGTACGTAATCTGGCGACCATCTTCAGTGTGTTATGGTGCACTGTCAGAGGAAGCTGTGGCCTGGCGCAATCAGAGATTGAGGCACACAATGTGGATGCTCCTCGGCATATACCTGGACAAAACTCTAATTCGAAAAGATACACGCACCCCTATGTTCACAGCAGCACTATTCACAACAGCCAAGACATGGAAGCAACCTAAATGTCCATCGACAGAGGAATGGATAAAGAAGATGTGGTACATATATACAACAGAATATTACTCGGCCATCAGAAAGAATGAAATAATGCCATTTGCAGCAACATGGATGGGCCTAGAGTTGATCATACTAAGTAAGTCGGACAGAGAAAGACAAATACCGTATGATATCACTTATATGTGGAATCTAAAAAATAATACAAATGCACGTATCTACAAATCAGAAACAGACTCACAGACATAGAGAATAGACTTGTGGTTGCCAAGGGGGATGGGGGGTGGGGGAGGGAGGATTGGGAGTTGGGGATTAGCAGATGCAAACTATTATATATAGAATGGATAAACAACAAAGTCATATTGCATAGCACAGGGAACTATGTTCAGTATCCTGTGATAAACCATAAGGGAAAAGAATATGAAAAAGAATGTACATATGTATAACTGAATCACTTTGCTGTACAGCAGAAAGTAACACAACATTGTAAACCAACTGTACTTCAATAAAAAGAATAATAATATGGATACTGACACGCGTTACAGGATTGAATAGGAGGGAGAGGTGTGTCTCTGCTTAAGCTCCGAGGAGACTATTGAAAGATGGGTGCTAAAGCATTTCTGTGCTCCTCCTCCCGTCCCCAGAGGACGCTTTTGTGAACAACAGGAGCTACTTGAGATGGAGAAACCACCGTCAGGTCAGAGCCATTTCAGCGCAGCTTACCTGGCTTGCCCTGCGGTGGAGAGGATCTGGTGTCCCCCCTAAGGTGGTGTTCCTACAGATTCCCTGGGGGATGCTTTACCTTGGTTACCACTCAAGACTCTTGCCTCACATTTGATGAGGGGTAACCAAGCACCTGATGGGTGGATGGATGAGTCTGCATGTGTATCCCACCGGGTTATATTCACTTTGGGTATTTTTTGGCTGGAGAGTTAGAGCTGGCACCCAGGCATTTCTTACCAAGGGCCCAGCCCTGAAGACACCATACGCCTATTAGCAGACCAGGCTTCTTTGCACACAAGTCCCCTAGAACTGGGTCTAAGTTCCGGCCTTTGGCTTGTTCTTTCTCCCTTGATAGCTTCTTTCCCATCAACCCCCAAGTTCCCAATAGTTAACATTCCCTTGGGAAGATCTGAGAAAGACAGAGAGGAAGCTACACTTGGAAAGAAGATTGCTTTGTACTTTATTTACAACAGAATGTAAGAAAAAGTAAGTTATTATCAATAATAAATAACTGGGAAAAAAACCACAAAACAGCCATAAAATGACACAGGAGGATGGCGTGTGTGAGGATCAATTTTGTTTGCTTTGCTTGCTGTCTATAACACTGTGCAGCCCAAAACTTGGTCCCTCAGCTGTGGCAGTGGTATATTGACTCATTTAATCAAGATCTCAGCTCGAAATGTAAACGCTAAAAATTACACTTGAAGCTACATACAAGTGGCACAGGTATAACATCAACTCAAAGAACCTCTCCTTGGTGACACACACAAACTGAAGGGAGACTTGCAATTCAACAGACAGGCTTTCGATTTTAAGCAAAAACATTGAGAGGCTAACCCAAGGCATCTGTTAACTTAACGACAAAATAACAATAACAGCATCTGGAAAGGTCTCAACATATTCACATTCTCTTATTGCACTAACTCCTAAAAAGCTTAAACGCGTACATTTCAAATGAAACAGATTGTTTTGAAGGTAGAACACAGAAGAATCTGGTATGTGTTGCCTCTGTATGCCATTGCCATGCTCTTGTGTAACACTCGGTTTCAGCAGGAAAGAATAGTTTTAAATGATTTATGATCAAGTGCAGTCACTGGTTTTTTTTTTAATTTCAAGAATTATGGCTTAGATGGCATATCGTCACCCAGCCTACTGAATCAGATGATCAGAAAGGGACTAAAACTATTTAAACAATCTTTCCCATTGGATTATCTGAGTACGTATTACACGTGGAGTAAATTATTCTCTGGCCCTTCTGAAAAGTAAAATTGTTGTTGACCTATGCCAGCCAGTGACGTGTCGTCTCTGAGCCATTGAAAAGATGCTAAGGCGAGTAGAATTTTAAAATACGCATAAATCCATTAGCCTTGAAATTTTCATGGAAAAATTATTTCTTGAGTAGTGTCAGAATCTATTCTCTTAGGTCACTGTTTCTTACAGTGTCTTGGAAGAAAACCACATAACTTTTGGGGGTCTTTTTGTGTTTTTTGAGTGTCTACATTAGACACACACAATTGTGCTATTTAGAGATTTATTTTCACAACCAAAAACATGGCTAATAAATACCTCCAAATAACTTAAAGCCACTTTCCCTCACACAAATGCAAGACCAAAACAGAAGGGTTTATAAATTCGTTCACCAGTGAACTCATACTGTTTTGGTTATCATGTAGTAACAAAAATGTCACGGACTCCTTTGTCGTTATGCTTCCTCTTTGCTTTGTCTTATTCCAGCCCAAAAGTAGGAAAATGAAATGGTCTTCAGAGCTGACTTCTGACAAAGTTTATGCAGTAAAAACACCAAGGGCTTCTTATCCTGGGAAAGCACAGCTAAAGCAACAGTGCTGTACTATGGCCAACGAAAAGCACAAGGGCATTTCGTAATTTGAAGTCCATTCAAAGTAATGAAATCTATGGTCATTTTGATGGTCTCCACTAACATGAGAGACAAAGATCGGGTGAACATACGTGTTATTCTGTGGATTATTTATTTTAATTTGGCTACCAGAGACTTAAAACTGGTGGTGTCGGATTCACTATATTTATATATATACAGGTATAGTACAATTTTGGTGAACAAGGTTGAAGGTTTCCACATTGCAGACAGAGGCACTGAGTTAAGATTCTATTCTTCCCCTATACACGCTTAATGAATTCAAGTTTCTGCTTTTCTTTTCTTCTAAATTTCCATCATGCAGCCACTTAGTTTCCAGCCTTATAGGAATTAATAATGTTCTATATACACATTCATCGCAGGCTTGTACCCCACAATAAACAAATTCATGTATGGAGACTGTGAAATGACACTTGACAATCAAGACAAATAAAATACTGAAGTCATTTATGCCCTGTGATGACTGGACTAAATATTCAAAGCAGCTAAAGGAATATCTGCACCCGTCTCCCCCCCCCCCCATTAAAATGCACACAAACCACATGTAGACAGAAAAACTGAACATACTTTAAGAGCACACATATTTGTTGGCTAAGAATTACACTATCAGTGGTAGTTTTGCAAGTAATGTCTGTGGTATTGTACTGGCTATAAGAGAAAGAAAACTCACAGTAGGAAACCAGAAATTAGCTTTCTAAAGCATATAGAATTGCTGACCTGGATAGCAGAAGCTACTTTACAAAAATGGAAAATTAGCAATGGCATCAACAGAAAAACTAGGTCTAGATGTGTGAACAGCACGCACAAAATAAATTCATTCCATGCAAAAATCACGATCCCACCCCATCCTGATTTCAGCTTGCAAATGGTAAGCAAATATACACACCATGTCACTGTCTTCTGAAAGGAGAATTTTACTTCCAAAGGGAAACATTCTTGTTAAGTGCTACTGTGTCGAAAGAGAGCCATTGAGAAGTCCAAGGGGTCTTGATAAAAGATTGAGTTTTCCCACAAGCAAAAATCATGCTACCATACCATGCAAAGGCGGTGTCTTACTATGGTGCTATCATTCTTAGGGAAGAGATGCACTGTTGATCTAAGCTATTTGCAATGGGTTCCCTTTGAGTTCTGGGTTTATTTATTTATTAAGCTAAATGTCAACCTATAGATAAAGAAATGATCTTGACAATCTGACATATGACTTAGAACACTTGGTGCTGGGCTCATGGGGCCAGCACCTGCACCTTGGGAGAGTCTGTTAACTGGAAGGACACTAGGCAGAGTGCTGTGCTCTGAGAGAGAGAAGCAGGCAGGGTCCACTGGCTGAGAGGCTGTGTAAGAGGAGGAGGATACCCTCCTTGGTCTATGTAGTGTCCTTTGGAATCTGTGTTTGGGGAAGGTCCCTTTCCTGAGGTTGGAGGTTATGGTCAGGAAGGCTAGCTGGGGCCTTGGAGTTGCCCAATTACCTTGTTCTCTTCCTCTCTTGGAGGACAAAAGGAAATGCCAGATTCTGTTTGCTCTTCTTTCTGTGTTTAAAGGCAGTGAGGTGCGAAGGTGGCAGTCTTCTCTTTAGATCAAAGGAGAGTTCTCTCTCTGCCACTTTGGTGAGTGATCTTGTCTCCCATCAACCTTGAGTCTAATCTTGCATTACCAATACTCTCAGAAAAGAAAGCTAGACAGAGGGGCATCTTTTATCACTTTTCCTTGTTACTCTACAGATAGGAGTCAGCCATTCTGCTCATTTTCTCCTCCCACTCGACTGTATTCACTCGACTTTTGTGACATTCCCAATATTTGGATTTCAAGTAAGGAGCAAGAGAATGACAATCTTTTCTAAGGTCTAGTGATGGGCAATCCGTTCAGGGAGGTCTAGATGTTATTAAGAGTAAAATGAGGAAGGGGATGGGAGACAACTCTGACAGTGTTAAAGTCCAGGTAGTTTACTCTATCCTTGAACTTCTTTGAATGGGTAAAGAGTCAATGAATTCTACTCAATTAATTGCAAATTCTGAGAATCTTAAAGGATGACGGAAGGTGATAGGTCAAGGTTCGTTGGTACCTGTAGAAAAAAAAAGACGTTTGCCTCACCTGGGCCTCTTGGTTCCTAAACCAAACCATCCCAAAATCAGACAGTTATGGTCACATTCATCCATGTAATTCTTAAAAGATTTCTGAGGCCACAAGGGCACGAAGGGGAAAGTTATTAAAAGACAGAAACAAGTGGAACCTTTATTAAATTCTGTGAAAGGTATAAATAAGTTACTGTTAATTGCACTTGGAGCCTCTACATGTTGATAATTAAAATTTCCAAAAAATTTAAAGAGTTAATTAGGCCCCAAATCCTGAGTCAGACTAACGCAAATAGGAATCTCAGTAACTACTGGTATTCAAGTATTGGTAAGGAGCAGTTCAAAATTTAACAATTAGGTATATTATGCCTGAGAATATTTTTGAGAATTTCAGGTTTGATGGGAGGAAACTGACTTCACTATTTCACTACACCTTGTAACACAGTGGTACAAAGTTTTCATTTATTTACCCTTGAAGTCCATGCCAACCTCATCAAATGCCCAATAAACAAGGCTTCCTCCCTGGCATCCAGCTGTGGCTACAGAAGATCCCTTCTGTCCTTTGCAAGTCTTACATCTTACATCTAATATGACGCTGTGTGGCATACTTAAGGAATCATATGTGAAATTACTTAACTACATGCATACTCAAAAGATCAAAGGGACATGTTTGAGTGACAAAGCAGTCTTTTTCTATACCGGATTATTAAAAAAAAAAAACAAACAAAAAAAACAAGACCCCAAACCGAAAATATAAAACCCCATGAAATATTCTTATGAAGTTACTCTGCTTTAGGCCGACATGGCTTATCTGAAGAATGTATGCCAGGTAAATTCAGGGTGGCTTTTTTCTCAGGGTCTGGAAGCGTGAGAGTTTCTGGGGCAGACTTTTTCCGGGGCCGATCTTTGGGAACCGACAGAAATTCTGGCGCATCTGTGGAGAGAGGAGTGGATGGAGCGCTGGAAGGGGCGCTGCGGACTGAGGACGGCAGCAGGGGAATGCTGGAGATAGAAACGGCAGGGGGGAAAACGCCAATTTTCTTGTTGGTGGCTTCCTGAGTGGCTCGTTCAAATTCTCGGACTTCATCCATTGTCATGTCTTAAAGGAAAAAAACAGAAAGAAGAAAAAAATGAGCAGGTATTTAGAAGAGATGCAAATGGATTCATCTCTCTGCCTGTTTTTAAAGGACCCATCAGAACTCTATGATAAGGGGATCTCCAGATTATAAACCCAAATTATCATCGAAATGCTAAGCCCTGAATTTTTTTCTTTTTACTGAGGCAGACCTCTGAAAAAAAAAAAATTCCTTTATGAGTAACCATCCAAGGTTGTCCAAAGCACTTTTCAGTGAGTACTTTAAGTATTCTGAAAAAAGAACTTATCAGGAGAGTACAGAAGCACACCGGAGCTGTGTGTGTCTGTGTGTTGTGCGTATGGTATGGTATGCAGAGCTATTATTAGACCTGGCCATCTTTTCTATAAAGGGAAGATTATTAAAGCAATCAATGGCCCCAAAATGATACATACTATTATCCACTTTAGATCGTGAAAATATAAGTTCACCTTTATAGGGTAAATAGGCAGATCATCAGAATTTTTCAACATGCTATCCTCTTATTCAATGAATATACTTTATGTATTCTAGGGGTTACTTGTTTCCTGACTGTGTATCCACCCTGAGATTTTTCAGACGCTGTGTTTTAATTATTTCTTCTTAAAAAACAAGTAAGATATGACAACAACAACAACAAACTCTAACTATCCCCAAACCAAAAAAACGAAACCATTTCTCAAGGAAACATAAAAAGAAAAAGAGCAGAGAACAAAAGGATAGTATCACATAATGGGTGAGAATTTTATTTAAAAGAAAAAAGAGCATTATTTGGCATTCAAGAAATAAATTCAGTGACGCCTCATTTAACAGGCATTGTCAGATGGTGTAGACTTTCCAAAAATACCTGAAATGTTATTACGTGAGAAAGTAAAAAAGAAAAATTCCTTTAAATGTAAATCCTTCCCTAATGTAACTACAGTGAATAACGTATTATATACACTTACTACATTTTAGACATAATACACTGAAGGAATATCACTGTGTTACAATACAGTGATGCCTTCTTTCTTAGGGCCGGTTTGCTTTATATAGTTTAGTATCTCTTCTCTCATTCTTAGAAACTCTATTATTATTACTACTACTATTATGGTTATTATTAATTACTCTCAGTCTGGCTATCCCTGGTATCTTTTGCCAATTTTATTACTGGTAACAGGGAAAACAGATAACTGGGCATATTAGAAAAAGCTCAGTGAAGGCCTAAAAGCTTGTAAAATGTGAAATCTGCTGCCCATGGATTTCTACATCTGTTTTAGCTTCCAGAGACCCATTTTTCATTTGTGACCTCTCCCATGAACTTAGTAGGTGATACCACATTAGATGATACCACATAAAATAGTATGAAACATAGAGTCCCTTTGGAAATTCTAACTATGGAGTTAATATAGTATTAATCATTAGGATATATATATATATATATATAGAGAGAGAGAGAGAGAGAGAGAGAGAGAGGGAGAGAGAGAGAGAGACAGAGAGACAGAGAGTCATATAACATATGAGCAAACCAGGAATATTGCACAAAAAACAAAATCCTTGAGAGGATTTCCTAGGAACAATTATTAAAATTTTCTGAAAGGAAAAAGTTCTTACAAAGGAAATAAAAAATTATGCCTGTGTTGACAGAATATGAAATTCAGAATATAGCAAGAACTGTACCTGTAAACTTACCACTTTAAAAAAATACTAAGACTATTAAACAAGCTCAGAAATAAGATTAAGTTCTTTAAAAGGAGGTATTTCAAAACAAAATTGAGAAGCAGTCGCATAGTACAGGGAGATCAGCTCGTGCTTTGTGACCACCAGAGGGGTGGGATAGGGAGGGTGGGAGGGAGGGAGACGCAAGAGGGAAGAGATATGGGGATATATGTATATGTATATCTGATTCACTTTGTTATAAAGCAGAAACTAACACACCATTGTAAAGCAATTGTACTCCAATAAATATGTTTAAAAAAAGTATAAGAAAAATAAAACAAATTGAGACTCAGAAAAATTTCAGTGAATGTCAGCAAAATCTCAGCAGTATGTTTCTGCTATAATAAATGATATCATCTTTGAAAAATCAGGTTTTCTATACAAGTGGCTGAATATAGTGCTCCACTCCACACATCCAGCAGGGGGCAGAAATCATCCAAAGTACAGAAGTTTGATTTTACACTCCGGTTCAGAGTCTCTTAGAAGTTCTCCTCCTTGAAAGTATTGAACCTACTCAATTGAATAGGAGACTGTTATTTTCCTTATTGCCCGTGGCCATGGATGTTCATTTTGCCTAATTTCAATCTAGTTTGTCTCTACTCAGGTCAATGATTTAAATTTACTGAGCACCCATGCAGTTTTTATTCGTGATGGACAGCAGCCCCTTGATTTCAACTTTTTCATTATGATAGAGAAGAAAAATATAGAAAAATAAAAGACCCCCAATTTGATGGAATTCAAAGAATAAGGGAAATGGTGGTAAGCATTTAAAGGTAACCACGTTGGGACTTCCCTGGTGGTCCAGTGGTTAAGACTTCGCCTTCCAATGCAGGGGGTGAGGGTTCCATCCCTGCCCGGGGAACTAAGATCCCACATGCCTCCCGGCCAAAAAACCAAAACATAAAACAGAAGCAATATTGTAACAAATTCAATAAGGTGTAAGAACTCAGAATGAGGAAAGCACTGTTTAGTATCCTTTGGCTACCTGGCATCTTCCCCTTTCCTCTGGCTTCCTTTGTCTTGTGGTGCTTATATATAGTGAGTGGCTTTCAGAGAGCAGCTGAGAGGGAACAGGTGTCTAACGTTCCTAAAGAAAAGGTAATTGAAAGTGATAGAAATTCAAGGACAGTTTCCTTAATGAGCACTTCTAACTTTAGAACAGGGAGAGAGGAAGGGGGAAGTCCTATAGGAACTGGTCGGTGCCTACAGAGGAACACCTCCTGATCCAAAGAGCTTTCTGCAAATCCAATCACTGCATCCAAAATGGGGAGGAAGTCCATTTCAACCTCAAGGGCAGTCACATGCATCCAATAGCAGCACATAGGTTTTACAGGGCACATTCCAAAGACATGCTCTCAAAAGTTCACTAGAAATTTCCAAAGTGCAACCAAAGGTCTTTGCATATCTAAAGCATTTACAACAATAGCCATCTGTCAATTTTCTGTAACTACGCTGTCAATTTCTTAAATATCTAATGTGTATTACTGTGGGGCTAACAGACATGTGGGCTCAAGCTGGCACCCAAAGAGATCACAGCTCTGGCCAAAGATACATTTATATGACTTGGCGATTACATTTTTCTTTGTTATCTGTCACTCCTCTTCATTAGCACGAATGATTGAGATAGAACTATATTTAAGATGCTGGCATACACCGTACGGTCAGCTCTCAATCACCAATGTGCCATTAAATAACCTCAGGTTCTCTGATGCTTAAGTCCCGGGCGAGATCTAGCTCACCACACCTTCACTGCTCAGCCAGTATGTATGCATAGATGGCAGCCCCATCTGGACATGAATCTAAGTAAAAAGGAAGTGATTGGGTCAGATAGCCATAAAGAGCCCTAGAAAGCATTTCAAAGCAAATGTAAAGAAACCTAAAATACTAGATGAGCCAGAATGAACGACTTAAATGAATGAGTGTTAACTATGTCTTTAAAAGTTACTGGCATTGATGGTCTAGCTTTCTTAGGACGTCTGTTTTCACCCCTCTGTTCTTTTGTGGTGCAGGCCACACAATGTTTCCACTCTACATGCTCTTGGTTTTATGACCGAAATAACCCCCGAGTCAAGCTGCGTTAAAGAATGGAAATGTCTGGAAGCAAGAGGTAACACTGTCCAATTAAGACCCAGCTCAGGTTCTTCACCAACAGCCTCTGGGCGATGACGCTTTTTTGTGGAAGTTTGAGAATTGATGCATTTGAAGTCTTTTCAAAGATCAGTTTATGTGTATGTTTGGTAAAGGGTGGGCAACATGTTTTAAAAATTCTACATACACTTGTTTGGGCCTGGCTCTCTATGTCATCCACAGTGGAGGAATGCTGATTGCAAACTTTTATGTTGGTTTGTTCATGCATGTTTTTCTCGTATTCCCGAACATCATCCATTGTCATATCTGAAAGAAGGTCAAGATGTTGGCAACTTCCGTTATTAAATCCAAACTTTCAATGGGGGAGACTTCAGGGGAAGATGGCAGCTTAGCAGAAGCCAGAGAGAGGAGTAAAAAGCAGGGAACTCACTAACTTTATGAAGAGTCAATCATAAAGTTAGGCAAACCAGCCAAAGGGGGAGTGAATACAAGGAAGTTAAGTCAAAATAGTCTTAGAACTGAAAAGAGTGGAAATTATTTAGGGGTGATTCTTGTAAAATGAGCTAGGTGGGTAGAAAGTATTAGCTCGTGGATAGGGCTGTAGCCTGAGATCTCCTAAAAGCTTGGTTAGAAGATCCCTTTAAGGGACAGGGTCAGGTCTGTGTGGTCTAATACTTACCTTCCATATACCTTTCAAAATAGATTTGGAGATTCTTTACAACAATGCATTCAACAGAAAGAACACTTTCATTGCTATTGTAAGAGACATGACGTAGAGGGCAGAGAAATGATGCTCACTGCTACCAGTGAGATTTGGTGCAATGCTCACACAGAGAGGTATTTTTGCACAGAATACATGGTGTCAGAGAGTACAGGTCTGCACTGAACTTCAAGTCTAGCATAATAGCACAAAGATGGGTGGCACTACTTCCACCCACACTGATCTAAATAAAATGGCACATGACATGATGATGTTTGGCCTGAGTCTTCACTTTTTCGGTATTTCAGAATGCTAATTTCTTAATCCAGTGGTTCTCAACAGGGGACAGTTTTGTGACATTTTTGGTTGTCACAACTGGGGTGGAGGTGCTACTGGCATGTAGTGGGTAGAGGCCAGGGATGCTGTGGCACATCCTACAGTGCACAGTCCTCCCCGCCTCCCCAGCAAAGAATGATTCGGTCCAAAATGTCAGTGGTGCCAAGGTTGAGAAGCCTTGTCTAAATCCAACTGATAAAAAACTTCAACAAAGAACCTGTTATCTTCAATAGGTGAAACATAAAAATAACAATTAGTCTCACATTAAATACTTCTGTTGCTTTATCCTCCACTCCCCACTCCACTCCTTGGTTATTTTACAACATTTTATTTGCAATTTCCCCAGTGGGCATTCTTCTGAGACTCTCACGGCAGAATTTAACTTCATGACTCTTTACAATGAATGGTACATGCACAACAATTGGTTATTCAAGCTACTGCCTTGGTCACTAGTTAGCTTGGTGGGGATGTAGAGCGGGTTATGTGCAGCTGGAATTTTTCCTTAAGTCGTTTCTGCATGATGTGGTCCGGTGTCTTTTTATATCAATCCATGTGTGTCATGTGAGAGTCTCTTCAATTCTAAAGGGTAGACTTGCCAGAAATTTATGAATTAATTCAGGGTAGTCTTGCGGCCAAGATGGAGGGCAGCTCTAAATCCACACCTGGGCTATTTTATTTAGCTGATGGTCCCCCTCCACACCCCGAAACCATTAATCAAAAATGCTGTCCATAAGCAATGTAAGTATCAAGAAAGCTAAGCAACAGCCTGGCCAAGCAAAGAGCATGCTTTTCTTTTAGAAAATCAAGGTAAATGGAAAGCAGTAAAGAGATGCTGCTTTGTGATTAGAACAAATGCGTCTTAGTTAACAATAATAACATCCTTTCAATACAATCACTTTAATTTCAATGGCTGGTGATCAAAATTCTTAAACACAAATACACCTGGAATGAATACTTAGGTCATTTTAAGTTAAAAGTTTAAAATTTCTTCATACATATGTTCATTAGACACTTTATTTCCCCCCTTGCTGGCATGCCAGTAATTTTGAAAACAAAAACAAAGGCGGTTTCATTTCTTTGTTCTAGTGAATCTCAAAGGAAATCATTCTTTATTTTTAATTAGCTCAATGTTAAGAGAGGGGCTTAAACTGTGTGACTATGGGCTTTCAAAGATATCTCAATTTTTATGGATGTAAAGAAAGATTTAATAACAAAGATACTCATTATTATCTTGTTCATAATAGTGAAAAATTGAAAACAACTCAGGGGCCTGATGGTATTATGCAGTGGTTAAAAATGATGCAGAAGGATATTTAACACTATAGAGAAATGTCCTTGGTATATTGTTAAATAAAAAATTGGAGGTAAAAGAAATCATTTTTTTTACCAGAAAAGCATTATATACACTTAAAAAAGACTTTTGAAAGGGTACACTTCAAAATGTTAAAAGAGTGATTGTTTTGAGGAGTTGGAATTATAGGTAATTTTCATTTTCTCCTTTTTGTTTATCTACATTTTCTAAGTTTTCTATATCAAATATGCATTACTTCTGTAAGAAAGAAAAAGAGAACATTATTTTAAAATCGATTATTTGAGGTCATTAGAAGATGGATACCATCAATTTGCAAATAGGTAAGATATACTTTTCTAGAATTTTTGCCTATTCTAGAAACATGATTCCTTTTTTCTTAAAATGAAGAGTTAAGAAACCAAGTTGCAGAAAATTTCATCTAAAAGAAAAAAAAAAATCTCTCAATTAGACCACATAAGAATGAACATTTCTAGGGAGTTCCCTTGTGGCCTAGTGGTTAGGATTCAGTGCTTTCACTGCCGTGGCCTGGGTTCAATCCCTGGTCAGGAAACAGATCCTGCAAGCCGAGCAGCATGGCCAAAAAACAAAAACAAAAAAATCCGAAGAACATTTCTAGTAGTTCTCTAAAAGCTGATGATAATTTGGTCCCAGCCAATGCTGAAGGAAAATATTGGGCTGGCCTAAAAGTTCATTTGGGTTTTTCCATAAGATGTTATGGAAAAACCCAAATGAACTTTTAGGCCAACCCAGTACTTCTGTCTAAATCCTGAACTATCCCCGCATACCATACACGCTTATGGAAATGATGTCAACATTTTCAATATTCCTCAATAATTTATGGAAAGCCTAATTAAGTGAAAATGTTCCTATTCAGGTTATCTGGTAGAATGCATTATGTCTTGCTTCAGCAAAGTATATTACCTCAAAATCTACACATGAATCAATTTTTTAGTAAATTCAATTACACACACACAATGACAGATTACACTTTTGGAGATGATTCATCTTCATTACTGATTGATTTTCAATGATCAGAGTGACTTCTCACAGTTTAGGTTCAGATCTCTTTGCTCCCAGCAAACAAATGCTTATGTGTATCAGGGAAACTCAAAGGAATCGTATGTCAATTATTTTGCAAATAAACTGATCAATAATCACCCCTTACTTTATAGATTTGAAAGGTCATAATTTACTTTTCTTAAGTAAAGTTTCTTAAATGAAGTGTTCTTAAATAACACTGGCCTAACTCCCTGATTTAAGAGACTATTGGAACTAGTACCAAATTTCTTCTGATAAGGAAGGCATGTCCTAGTATCTTTGACACTTGGCTATCCGAGTGTGACTGATAATCTGGGGGTATAAATGCCCTCTTCATCGCAAGATTTTCTGTCTTTGCCCTCTTGCAAGACCATTTCTGTCCTTCTCTTTCTCGTCCTCCTTCAGGTGAGGAGAGTAAGCAGACCCCAGACTTCTGTCCCAGCATGTAGAGGTCACACTGAATTGGCCTGGGTAGAAAGAACCCTTTTCTCTACCACCAGCTCAGCTTCGTCAAAGAAGCTCTGGATTCAGGGGATTCGTTAATTGAGAAGCTTCTTCAATTTCTTAAACCATGTACTAAGCAAGATATACCTCTGTATGAGTCTTGGTCTGCTTCAACTATTTTCTGCTTTGTTATAAAATGAGGATTTCACTTATTATTTACTCATTGAATCACTCAAGTAATGCATGAATTATTTTCCATAGAAATAATTCAAGTAGCACTGGATTACATAGAGAAAACAGAGTAATTCCTTTTAACTTCCCTTATCAACCCTGTTCCTTCTGGAGATAACTGCCAGATTTTTTCCTATGAATTCACGTGTATGTTACTATTACACACAGTCTCACTTAATTTCACATTTATGGAATCATACTATAGTATACCATACGATACATATTATTCTGGCTGACTTTTTCCACTAATGGGAAAAACATATTTCCATACCAGTATGTAGAGAACTACCTTATTCTTTTTAACTGTTACACACAATATTCATAGTATGAGTCTACCATAGTTTACTTGACCATATTTCTGCTAATGGACATTTACATGGAGACT
Source organism: Orcinus orca (assembly GCF_937001465.1). Taxonomy (NCBI): domain Eukaryota; kingdom Metazoa; phylum Chordata; class Mammalia; order Artiodactyla; family Delphinidae; genus Orcinus; species Orcinus orca. The sequence goes on along the minus strand of NC_064577.1, from coordinate 35,045,744 downwards.
AGATTTTAGCTCTTATAAACAACACTACACTGAACAGCTTCGTATTTATATTCACGAACATGTGTATTCCTCAAGAATAAATATCTAGAAGTGGAATTACTGGGTCACAGGTTATTTGTACTTATCACTATCACTTTTTATACAGAAACTGTCAGTGTGTTCTCCCACCTATCCAAAACTGGATTATTATCGCTCTTTAAAACTTTGGCTATCAGATGGGCAAATGTCATATCTTCTTGCTGTTCTCATTACGTTTCTTGTGATTAGTAGTGAGGTTATTGGTCATTTGCATTTCTTCTTCCATGGTTTACCTATTTATGTTCTTAACCTTTTTTTTTATTGAGTTGTTGGATTTTTGATTTATATACTGTAGATATTAGTCCTCTGTTGGCTACACATGTTGCAGATAGCTTCTGTTAGTCTTTCAACTTTGTTTCTGGTGGCAATTTTCTTTCAATCATTTTATTAAAGAAGGCAGGTTTATTTCACTGGAAGTGAAGGCAAGACTGTATATTTGAAAAGCCTTCAGGATAGAAGTCATTTGAACGTACAGAGAAACTGCAAATGACATGGAGCAAAATGTCTGCACGCAGGGATTTTCCTTCATTGTATTGCACAGCTGCAGTGGCGACAATTTTAATAAAGCATCATATACCCTAATTCAGTGGCCTGTCCAATGGCACATTATATTTTATTTCCTTCTACAAATGTTTTCTCTCTATTTCCAGGCTCCTCAGCCTACTGAAGTAATTTTTTTTTTTTTCTCTAAGTCAAAATGGAAGTCTTAAACAAGTGGTTGGTCAGAGGAAGCTCCAGCAATCATGAATTAGGTTTGATACACCTTTGACTCCAGCAGAATGGTGGCCATGCTTTGGGAAGTGCTTTTTTTCTTTTTTTTAAACTCTTTAAAATGGTTATAAATTCAACAGATGCTTGTTATAACTAGTTTACTTTTTTGTAGTGAAAGTAGCCAATCCTCAAGGCTTGGTGCATACCCTTTCCATGTAATTCAGACCACTAAGATCTAGAATTGTAATCTATAGTTGTGATTTTTTTCCCACAGTTCTTAATTTGGGGAGGTGGAGGAGGGCGCATCACAGATCCCTTTGAAAATGTGATGGAGAGCAATGGGTTCTCTCCCCGGAAAAATGAAGGTAAGCACACTCACATAAAATGTTGCATAAGGGCCACAGCACTCAAGTTCATGTTTCAGGAAACCTGAGGCCATTGGGAAATGCTGGCTTGGTGAACTCAGTCAGCTAGTGCCAGTCCCTAAGCTGGCTTCTTTCTCCACCTTGAGCTTGCTTCTCTCGTTGTTAGGCTGCTCTAAGGACTCCAGAATGAGTTTTATGTCACTTTCATGAGGGAGTTTCATCTATACTAGCCAGAGCTACCACCTCTACTTTTTTAGAAGGGTCAGGATTCACGAGGTTCCACTCAATCACAACCTCCCTTGGGAAACCCTCTGTGTTCCTCTCTCAAAATACTGTCAGATTTGTGAAGCAAAACCATGCTTTGGTGAAGCAGGGCTGCCTATTTTTATCCACCTCCCCTTTCACCCCACCTTCTGAAATGTGCAGTTGTTTCTTCTGATTAGTGTTGCAGTCATGCAGGAGACACCCAAGGCTCATGGATAAAGACCAATCAAGGCTTTGAAAGACAAACTCAATTCCTCCAGCAGTGGAAATGGTTATATTTTACAATGTACAAGAGCAGAATAAAATCTGTTTTAGGAAATAGTTATGTGACAGTCAAATGCTGAAATTCAGAAAAGATACAAAATTAATCCTCGGGCAAGAAATGATCACCATCATCTACAGTGTCTTTTTTTTTTTTTTTTTTACTCTTAATTAAGCACTGGAGGTGGTGACTCTAATCAGGGAGAAAGAGATCATCCTGGGCTGCCAGTGCATAAGGGTGTCCAGTTTGGGCACTGTAGGAACACACAGCCCAGGAGGTCAATGGAGCTAAAATTCAGCCCTAAGCTGACGGCAGCTGCTGAAACTGCCCAGAAGGGGCGCCTTTTTCCTAATGCTTACAAGGCATCAGAGTTTAGCAGTTGGCCCTGAAGACATCTACCACTCTCTAGTATAATTAAATTTGGATTGAATTAATTAAACTGTCCCTTCAATCTAATCTGATTTAAAGCCATTCTTAAAATTTTAGCGAGCATCGGATTCATCTGGAGGGCTTGTTAAAACACAGATTGCTGGGCTGTACCCCTTGAGTATCTGATTCAGCAGGTTGGGGTGGGGTCTGAGAATCTGAACTTGTAACAAGTACCCCAAGGACGCTGATGTGGCAGGCCCACTTGCAGAATAAGTGCCATAAGCTATAGGAAAGGAGTTCTTTACTTTGAACCTTTTCCATGTTTACTATGAGAGCCTCACTGAGCCTGTAGAGACCAAAGAGAAATAAGCAACTTCAGGTACCCAAAACTGAAGGCCTGTTCTGGTGGGCGGTGACACAGCCATTTACCTGAAAGGGCCGCAGTCTGCAGCATTACCTTGAATAAGGGGCTGTGAGCAGGGCTATTTTCATTTATTTGACTGAGTGTCTGCATCTGTGTAATGAAGGAGCTACTGTTTTCCTGGCAAGCAGCTCAGCTGGGGGCAATGATGCCAGTAATTTAAATGAAATTGATGGGGTGGGTCTCAGACCCCTTGCTGAGTGAAAACGCTGCTTGTTTTGGTTGGGGCTAGGATTGTATATATAATGGGTGGATGCCTTCTCTGGGGAGTACAAGGTGCCCTGACCATCTATATCTGCTAAACCACACGCTTTTTTCTGCACTCAGATACAGAAAGGGCTTTTTGTCAGTAGACTCTCTGAGTTAATTCCTGTCTCCACCTCACCCATCTTAAGTAGATGTTCTCATCTTAAAGGTCTTCCTTTGATGCATTATTCTAACTTTGGGCCCCTGTAATAGTCTGAGTTTTGTTTTGTTTTGTTTTGGACTAAAAGTCTTTTAAGTCTCTTCTTGCTTCAGGCTCAGGTGAGATGGAAAAGAATCGGCCCCCATCCTCTGCACTCCAGCCATTCCCTTACTAGACTCCCGCCCACATTTTCTTTTTCTATATCTTGCCTCTACTCAAATTCTCTTTTCTGATCAACAGGCTTGCAGTGTTTTGTCCTCTTAATCAGGGTACGGCTACCCTTTTTTTTTTTTTTTTTTTGCGGTACGCGGGCCTCTCACTGCTGTGGCCTCTCCCGTTGCGCAGCACAGGCTCCGGACGCGCAGGCCCAGCAGCCATGGCTCACGGGCCCAGCTGCTCCACGGCATCCTCCCGGACCGGGGCACGAACCCGTGTCCCTTGCATTGGCAGGCGGACTCTCAACCCCTGCGCCACCAGGGAAGCCCACGGCTACCCTTTTTGATGCTGCCTTTTCTGAAAAGTCCTCTAAGGCATCCTGGCACTCAAGAGAAATCTACTGAAGTGCCCTGTCTCTTGGTCTTCAGTGTGGCAGAGTTTTGGCCCTTCAGGCCTCCGTTCACTTGCCAAACTTCTCAACAGTTTTGAGCCTCTTATTTGAACAACCTTTTGAAATTCCCTTAGTGTCGGTGGCAAGGATGCCAGGAGCGTGGTGGAGTGCAAGTTGGGGGAGACCAGCAGTTCTTAACCTTTGGGGTGTCTGTACTCCCCTTAAGAATCTGAGAAAAGTTCTCCAGAAAAAAAACAACCAGAAAGATTTGTTTAATGATCTGGGGAATTAATCACAGGAGACTCTCCCTCCCTCTGTCTCTCAATAGACAACCACAGATATGTGTTCAGGAGGTGTGACAATATGGCTGCCTGTGAGCAGCGTCCTCGGGGTGTGTGATAAGAGAAAGCAAATGATGATCTTTCCAAAGAGTCTCTTCCAGAGGTCTGCATTTGAGCAAACCCAGGAAGATGCAAAGATGCATTTGCTTTTCAAAAGATGTGGATCTGGGAAAATTGTGCAAAAAAAAAAAAAAAAAGCACTCCCATAGCCTACAGAACCCTGTCTTTTGAAATGTGGTCAGAAACAGCTAACAACATTAATAACAATCACTGTCTTTGCCCATTCAGTCCAATGTAACTTTTCACTTCAAATTTGATACCTTCTGCTAAGAGGAGGGAAGGGATTGGTGGAACAATGACAGAAAGGCACCAAAATGCAATCTAGGTTACACTGAGAACAAATTCAATGTGACTTAGGAAAAGGCCAAGGAGAAGGGCATTTCATTAGGCAATCAGATATGACCCAAGTCACATTTGTTTCTTTTTATAGTTTGTTTCTTTTTATAGTCAAGGACACTAGCCTCCGATGACTGATTCTGGGAATGTCAAGGATTCATGTGGACAAAATGATAGCACTGGGGATATGGGAAGGGTCCTCCATCCATCATGGGATGAAACAAACCTTGTTTCTTTCCATTTACTGAAAATATACAGAACTTGTTTAATTCTTCCCAAAGCATTTTAAAACAAGTCAGAACAATAGTCTCAGTTAGAAATAAGGTGGTACCAATGTCTTTGTCCTTGAATTCTTACAGAGTCCTTATGTTTTTGGTGAGGGAGTGTTTCCAATAGTCTCTAAATCAAAGGACTGCTTTCACTTGATATGATGCTTCACACGGCACTGATCTTGAAGTTTGGGATAAATCAGGATGGGTTTGAAGCCCATCCAACAGAGAATTATGGAGCCCTGCATTATCAAGTATGTAAGCATCAAACATGCTGAGGTCCTACTTAGTCAATAACTAAGTGTTGTGGTTATTTTAGACCAAGCTTCTATCACTACATTCTTCTTCATTATGTCCCATGGACAGTGCTGTTTCCAATACAGGAAGCAATAGCCCTGCCTTTGTTGTTGTCTTTCTAGGTAGCAGTTGAAGCCAGATGGACTGAAAGCCCAAGCCAACATGTTATGAAGTTGTTCTATGAGTCATTTTGGGGAAGTTGACTTACCATACCACTCATCAACCCATGCAAAAGCCTGTCTATGTCCAATCAGAAGAATATCTCGGACCACCTAAAAAAGCAAAAGAAGGATGTTTGACAGAATACGAGGTTTGATGAAAACTATCTGGAAAAGGGATGGTTCCCAATTCTTGGAATCCTGGCAATTACAAATTTCTCCATCCCTCTGGCCATATGTGATGACAATTAGGGGCTGACATACTTACTCTCAGCCCTTTCCATGGTGTCCATACACTTGCTGTAAATTAATCTCTTTATCTTATTTGAAAGTTGGGCTGGAGGTTGTTCACACTAATGACAACGACTTGGCAGTCACACAGCAGTGACTGGACTGAATCTCTAGGACTGATCACCTTAAGATTTTTCTCTTCATTTATTTTTACCTAAAACAGGTTCTACTTTTCTTTTGTGGAAGGGTGCGTCTCAGTGGTGCCAGGAGGTCATAAAATGTTGGAAATCAAGAACATTTGTCCGGGTAGCAAGTCACTTCTAAGCCAAAAGCACTTAAAACTCTCTCTTTTCTAATGAAGTATCCTAAATATTGCTAAATTTTTTTAAAAAATAATTGAAGGTGTGGGATTCAAGAGAAGTAAATATCTTTCTAGGCTTGATTTTCATGTAATAAAAGCAGGGGGGGGGAGCAGTTTAGTCAACTATTCTTGAAAGAGATGAAATAAGAGACCTGAACCAGAGTAGAAAGTAATGGGAATAATGAACTTAACTGGAGACAAAAGGAATGAAATTGTTTCTTACGGTGACATATAACGGCAATAGAAGACTAAGAAAAATAATTCTAGAGGGTTTGTGTGTTATATACCATTTATGTGCTTTTATTTCACGGTATTCTTTTTCTCTCTTCTGTAAATATGCCTTTTTACATTTCTTAGATACTCAACGCTCTCCCTCCAACATTCCTTTCTTCCTGCCAAACAAATCTAGCAATTGTCAAAAACCTCTTGCAGAAGGTTCAAGCATGTTTCAATAAATGAAGGATTTTAATTCAGTGAATTTGCAGGAACAAGGGAAGCTTTCATAATGAAGTGTTTATTACTCCAGGCCTCTGGATATCTAGTGAGGCTTTTGTAATTCGGAAGGAGGAAACATGTAATGAAAATAAGAAACAACATGAAGCCATACACACTTGAGTGCTGAGTGTGTCAAATTCATGGAAATCAAAAGAACTGCATTGAGGCATCAGTAAATACACCCTATTGCATTAAGCACAACACAGCTGTCTACTGGAAACAAGAATTCAATAATGTGCTAATGGCTCCCTTTCGAACATTTTTCCCCCTTAACTGTGAATAGATTCTTCAAACACAAAGGTGTTCAGAGAAAGGCATCCCTGGCACTTAAAACCCATGCAAATGCTAGCCTCAGATACTCATTAGTGGCTCATGTGCCACAGCAGGTGTGTTTTGGGGGTGTTGATAACACTTCATTATATTTGGAAATGGGCAATGGGAATGCCTATTACTAGAGCGTAATTCTTGCAAGTATTTTAAAGAAATGGATTCTCAAAACTAGAAAAGAAACGCAGTGAGCCCTGTGGCAATCTAAATATGCTTTGTGAGAAGAGGAGATAATAAAACATACTATGGTAGTGGCCCTGATAAGAGGAGATCATTTGGGGTTTAAAAAAAAGGTGGGATGTTGTAGGAAGTCAAGAATATATAGCTGGAGCTCGACCCAGAGCTGAGGCTGGAAAATATTTACTCTGAGAGCCCGGACTGTCTTCCTGCTTAATACCTGGGACACAGCAGGTCCCAGAACTTGATTTCTCTGTGTGCCACTTGGCTCCCACCCCGGGCTGGGCAGAATGGATTCTGGAGCTCAGCAGATCAGTACACTTCTCTGCTTCAAATTTGCTCCAGGGTCTGCTATTATCAGGAGCCCAAGTTCAATCTCTTTCTTGGACCCAAATTCAAGATTTACATATTTTATTGTCAACTGCCCCCAAGATCAGTAGATAAATCCATCTAAGTAACAAAAAGCTCAGTGCATTAAGGTTAAATTCCAGTGCCCCCAAAAGAATTTCAGAAAGCTATTCTTTATCAGTTTTTAAGTGGAAAAATAAACAGATATCCAGCCTATCTGGAATGTAGAGACAACTTGGATAGTATTTATTTTTATGAAAATAGGAGTTACAAAGGGCAATGCTCAACATTGTATTTCCCATTAATTTCCATAAGGATAAGAGTTATGTTAGAAGCCCCTAACAAACTTAAATCATCACCCCAAATGGGTTCCTGCTACAACATTAACATGTTTAGTCAAAGTAGGCATACAACTGAAATCTGTGTTTTGAGGTTGTTAATAATTCTTTGGTAGCAGAATTATTAAAAGGGCAGAAATGCTGGGGTACACCATCTAATGGGACCACTGGGATTTCCTGTTCTGTCTCTTGGGGCAACTTCTACCTCAGGTGTCTACATTTGCAGGATCTTTTGAGTGAGATCTGTCCTTGGGGGGACTCTGCACATACAGATAAACCCTGTGCTTCTGTCTGAACCTGAGTACCCAAGGACCAAGTACAAGTACCTCTCTCTGGAACTAGATTAGCCTGATGCCAAAGAGAGAAGTATATTTTGAAAGCTCAACTTCCTGAACATACTCACCCAATAGACATGGAGGTCACAGAATGAGAGATAAAGTGTAAGATATCTATTAGTGGAAGAAAATTAAACAGTAGACAAAATGCATTTTCATGAAAACCGGGTTTTCTAGATGCAGGTACCTCGTGTTGGCTCAGCGCTTATACATCTGTTGGGCATTGGGCACTCCAGCTCACAACAAAGACAATTACTTTGTCCATAGCCCAGGAACTGCTGTCCATTTACTTACCTTGTGTACAAATTGTTCCACTCTGGTCTGAAGCCCCCAGACCTCGAACTTCACGGTCACCAGCTTGTAGGAACACATGATGGGCTGATGACTATCTCTCCAGCCTTCCCTTAACTGGCCCCGTCCTGTCTTCTCTGACTTGAAGTGTTTAGGATCCTGGAGAAAAAAAAAAAAAAAATCAAAGAAATGATAACTTAAAAGTTCAACCATCTTTTTACACGAAATAAGTGAATAAGGGAAGCCAAGCAAAAGAAACCAGTCACCCAAAGACACAGTGTCTAATTCCATGTATGTAAAATATCTAGAATAGGCAAATGTACGGAAAACGTAGATAAGTGGCCTAAGGCCGGGGGAGGGAGATAGTATGGGGATCACTGCTATGGGAACGAAGTTATTTTTGAGGTGATGAAAATGCCCTAAAATTAGATTTAAGGTGATGGCTCACAACTCTGTAAATATGCTAAAAACCAATGAGCTGAACGCTTTAAATGGATGAACTTTATGGTATATAAATTAGATGCCAATAAAGCTATGAAAATACATAAATGAAATATAAAAAATGCTATCTACTACCTCAGTAGGGTTTTTCAGGGTGTGCACTGGCTCTGGGTTTGCTGATATTCTTTTTTTTTTGGGCCATATCACGCTGCTTGCGGGATCCTACTTTCTCGACCAGGGATTGAACCCGTGCCCTCGGCAGTGAAATTGCAGAGTCCTAACCACTGGACCGCCAGGGAGTTTCCCTGCTGATACTCTTGCATAAAGTAATACTATAATAATCATTATCCTGGGGCTTCCCTGGTGGCGCAGTGGTTGAGAATCCGCCTGCTGATGCAGGGGACACGGGTTCGGGCCCTGGTCTGGGAAGATCCCACGTGCCACGGAGCAACTAAGCCCGTGCGCCACAACTACTGAGCCTGTGCTCTAGAGCCCGTGAGCCACAACTACTGAGCCCGCATGCCACAACTACTGAAGCCCACGTGCCTAGAGCCCATGCTCCGCAACAAGAGAAGCCACTACAATGAGAAGCCCACTCACTGCAATGAAGAGTAGCCCCACTCGCCGCAACTAGAGAAAGCCCACGCGCAGCAACAAAGATCCAATGCAGCCAAAAAAAAAAAAAAATCATTGTCCTAACTGTGTTTACTGAATGCACCCTGTGGGCAGGCACAGAACCAGGTATTACATTATGCTTCCCCTCAACCAGATTTCTTTGCCCTGGGGGTTGTGCGAGGGCACCAGGTGCATGTGTGGTCTGAAAGGTATGGCCTGTGTGTGATTGCAGGGCACTTCCCTCCACTCAGAGAATGGACTCAATTCTACTTGGATGATCTCTGTTCCCTGACTTTCCTCCAGGGTCCTTCCTTACTTGTATCAGTGGCAGGAAGATGGTGGGTCTGGGGGTAGACAGGGACCAGAGTGGGACACATATATAATTAATGGAATACAGAATTGACAAAAGGGTTTCTGGAAGGGAGTTAAGGAAAGAAGGATGCATAATAACTACCCCAAGGAAATAAGTACTTCTGGGGAGGGAGGGACTTGAGTGTGGGCAGCATTTTTGAATCTTTAGTACCAACTTTGCTATATTTTTATCACCTGGACCAACCCAGAAACTGCTACTGAAATTATGTGCATAGGCCTAGAAAGATTATGATAATAACATGATATATGAGAAAGGCATAAGCACAGAGTTTGGCCCATAGCAAGTGCCCAACTGATGTTGGCCATTATTGTACTTCCCAAGGCAGTCAGTGAAGCCTCTGACGCTCAGCCCTACAGTCCAGGGCAGAGATAGCAATGCCTTTCCAAAGCACCCTGGAATTGCTGGTAAAAGATGTGATGTTTAAGACCATGGGACTAATTCCTGCCTGACCTGTATTCCTACACCACAAAATGTGCAGTGGTTAAGAATCCACCTGCCAATGCAGGGGACACAGGTTTGAGCCCTGGTCCGGGAAGACCCCACATGCTGCGGAGCAACTAGGCCCGTGCGCCACAACTACTGAAGCCTGCGCTCTAGAGCCCTCGAGCCACAACTACTGAGCCTGTGTGCCACAACTACTGAAGCCCACGCGCCTAGAGCCCGTGCTCTGCAACAAGAGAAACCAATGCAATGAGAAGACTGCGCACCGCAACAAAGAGTAGCCCTGCTCACCGCAACTAGAGAGAGCCCGCACGCAGCAACAAAGACCCAATGCAGCCAAAAATAAATAAATAAACTTATTAAAAATAAAAAAATACTATAGCAGCTATAGAAAGAAATACAAACTAGAAAATTAAAAAATTTTTAAAAAAGTTGTAAGAAAGATTGAGTGCTGTATGAATGGGGCAATTTAGATATTTATGTTCATAAACTCAAGTGAGAGAATGAGAGTTGAAGATAATAATTTCCAGAAGAATGAGTATTTGGGGGGAAGGTGGGGAGGAGAAATAGAGGGGGAGGGGAAAAGGCAGAAAGTTTGTAGTGACCAGAATACTTCAGATAAGACCCAGTGGTTTGATTTTTTAAATTGTATTAGTTTATCTATTTATTTTGCTCATTGTCATTCAAAGGTATTCAGCTGGATGTTTGTTTCTGATCTTGAGTTTTGATTAAAGGAGTCCTTTGGTAAATCCCTCTCCCGTACTTCCCTCCAGCTCTCTGAAAGTGAATCCCTAATTATAGGCCATGGATGAGATTTACTAGATGAAATCAGCAGCTGTGGATATGACACCAGACTCGCAAAAAATCAACGCACTGTTGCCATAAAAAGCCCAATTGTTAATTGCTTCTTTGGCATCTGGCTATAACAAAAACACCCTTTCGCTGTTTAATATTCAAAGTAAATGTACTGGAAAGAACATTGGGCTAGAATTAGGGGAGGCGGGGATTCTTATCCCAGCTCTGTTACCAAGTGCCCATGGTTTGGGGACAAAACATTTCATTTTCTCAGGCCTCAGTATCCTTATCCATAAAACCGAGGGTATGAAGTCAAATTACCACTTCCAGTTTAAAAATCCCTTTCCGCATCTTGAAAATACAGCACACTTCTCATACCCATCTAGCCTTTTCCCAAAGCTCTGTTTCACGAATGCCTGATATCATTCTATAATTTTGTGGTTCGATCGGGAGCCACATGTGAATTTAAGTGTCTGCATAGTTTTCACTTTGCAGGCAGTACTTTTCAGGTCTTATTCAGAAGTGAAGTTTGCTGTGAGGCCCCACAACTCTTAATTGCTTTGGAAATGCAATCTGCCGGTGTTCCACGTTTAATATTACAGAGTCTTAACGTCATTCTTGAGATGTCTGGAATCTACACGAAGATTCTAGGATAGGTATCACGTCAAGATCCACAGTGGCTGGCTGAAGGAACAAGCCGAGGCTAGTCCATGAATCAGGGACTCACATTGGGGAGGGGAGCGTGGGGTGCAGCCAGCTGACCCAGGGGCCTCCATCTTCAGGCTTCTCTCAGGCCCAGTGCACAGGACCTGAGACAAGTGAAAGCAGCTCGGGCCACGGCCACACTTCCTTTGTTGACTGGGTCCTTTGTCTCTTAAATGTCTGGGTTGCCAGGAACTTTGCCCTCTCGCTTTCAACTGCTCGCTGGCACTGCAACTGTCCTTTATTTACCCAGTTGCTAACCAGAGTAGGATAACCTCCACTCAGGTTCACGAGGGTTTGCCTGTGTGTATTCTGGTCGGCCACAGCCTGGAGGTCGTGTCTTTTGAGCCTCAAGATAGTTGTCCATGTGCTGATAATCATACTCGTCACTTGCCTCTTGCGGGAAAGTCAAAGGGCAGGTGGGAAAAGAAACCAGCTTCCCCTGTTTAACTCCAGCTCTTGTATTTTAAGTTTCAGGAACTGCTTGGCAGCCGTACATTTCCTTGTGTATAGTTTTCAAGGCTGTAGCTAATTGTATGAACTTTCGGTGAGCTCTGGGAGAAAAGCAAGCAGCATTCCTTCTCTTCATCTTTGGAGATCCAGTTATTGCATCTGTTTTGGAATCCATTTGATGCTCCTGTTTTGTTATCTCTTGCTGAGTAACAATGCATCCAAGAATTTAGTGGCTTAAAACAACAATGTATTAGTTCTCACAATTCTGCCATCTCGATTGGGCTTAGCTGGGCAGGATCTTCTGTTCCTCGTGGTATATGCTTGGACTGAAACATCAAAGACGGCTCTTTCGCTCATGTGCTGGCTTCTCAGATGGAATGAGCGAGCATCTCTCCACATGGCCCTCCACATGGCAGGCTTGGGCTTCCTCACAGCATGGTGGTCTCAGGGTGATCAAGCTAGATTTTTTACATTGTGGCAGACTTCCCATTTTCAGCTTCTCTTAAAGACCTGAACTGACACAGTGTCTCTTCTGCCACATTCTTTTGGTCAAAGCAAGTCACAGACCAGTCTAGATTCAAGGGGAGGGGAAGTAGCCTCCACCTCTTACAGGCATAGTGAGGGAGGGAATTGATGGGGGCCATCTTTGGAGATTATCTCCCATGGTCTCCCTGGTGATATATCTCTTCATTTACTGGCCTTCTGTCTTTGTTCTTTTTTTTTAATTTTTTTGTCTCTGTTGGGTCTTCGTTGCTGCACGTGGGCTTTCTCTAGTTGTGGCGAGCAGGGGCTACTCTTTGCTGCAGTGTGTGGGCTTCTCATTGCGGTGGCTTCTCTCATTATGGAGCACAGGCTCTAGGCGTGCAGGCTTCAGTAGTTGTGCCACGTGGGCTTCAGTAGTTGTGGCTCGCAGACTCAAGAGCGCAGCCTCAGTAGTTGTGGCGCACGGGCCTAGTTGCTCCGCAGCATGTGGGGTCTTCCCGGACCAGGGCTCAAACCTGTGTCCCCTGCATTGGCAGGTGGATTCTTAACCACTGCACATTTTGTGGTGTAGGAATACAGGTCAGGCAGGAATTAGTCCCATGGTCTTAAACATCACATCTTTTACCAGCAATTCCAGGGTGCTTTGGAAAGGCATTGCTATCTCTGCCCTGGACTGTAGGGCTGAGCGTCAGAGGCTTCACTGACTGCCTTGGGAAGTACAATAATGGCCAACATCAGCTGGGCACTTGCTATGGGCCAAACTCTGTGCTTATGCCTTTCTCATATATCATGTTATTATCATAATCTTTCTAGGCCTATGCACATAATTTCAGTAGCAGTTTCTGGGTTGGTCCAGGTGATAAAAATATAGCAAAGTTGGTACTAAAGATTCAAAAATGCTGCCCACACTCAAGTCCCTCCCTCCCCAGAAGTACTTATTTCCTTGGGGTAGTTATTATGCATCCTTCTTTCCTTAACTCCCTTCCAGAAACCCTTTTGTCAATTCTGTATTCCATTAATTATATATGTGTCCCACTCTGGTCCCTGTCTACCCCCAGACCCACCATCTTCCTGCCACTGATACAAGTAAGGAAGGACCCTGGAGGAAAGTCAGGGAACAGAGATCATCCAAGTAGAATTGAGTCCATTCTCTGAGTGGAGGGAAGTGCCCTGCAATCACACACAGGCCATACCTTTCAGACCACACATGCACCTGGTGCCCTCGCACAACCCCCAGGGCAAAGAAATCTGGTTGAGGGGAAGCATAATGTAATACCTGGTTCTGTGCCTGCCCACAGGGTGCATTCAGTAAACACAGTTAGGACAATGATTTTTTTTTTTTTTTGGCTGCATTGGATCTTTGTTGCTGCGCGTGGGCTTTCTCTAGTTGCGGCGAGTGGGGCTACTCTTCATTGCAGTGAGTGGGCTTCTCATTGTAGTGGCTTCTCTTGTTGCGGAGCATGGACTCTAGGCACGTGGGCTTCAGTAGTTGTGGCATGCGGGCTCAGTAGTTGTGGCTCACGGGCTCTAGAGCACAGGCTCAGTAGTTGTGGCGCACGGGCTTAGTTGCTCCGCAGCATGTGGGATCTTCCCGGACCAGGGCTCGAACCCGTGTGCCCTGCATTGGCAGGCGGATTCTTAACCACTTGCACCACCAGGGAAGCCCTGGCCTATTTTAAAAGGACATAAAATTTGACTTTAGTGTGACTGAGAGATTATGCATCTCCAAACTCTTGCTGGATCCCAACCCGGTGCAATCAGAAAACACAGTGAAAGTTCTCTGTAGTGGGTTGGTGACCCCCCCACACCAAAAGATATGTCCAAGTCTTCATCCCTAGTACCTATGAATGAGATCTTCTTTGGGAAAAAAGGTCTTTGCAGATGTAATGAAACTAAGGCTCTAGAGATGAGCTCATCCTAGATTAAGAGGGTGGGCCCTAAATCCAATAACAAGTGTCCTGATAAGGGACAGAAAAGAAGACACAGAAAGGAGGCCATGTGAAGTTGGAGGCAGAGGTTGGAGATATGCAGCCACAAACCACAGAACTCCTGGAGCCGCCAGAAGCCAGAAGAGGCAAGAAAGGATTCTTCCCTAGAGCCTCACCGTCACTAAGAACTTCTGTCCTCCAGAACTGTGAAAGAAACCTCTGGGGGTGAGGAGTACGGTTAAATCCCCAATGCTTCTGATCAAATCAGTCTTGGGTGGGGTCCATGCATCCAGGATTTCAAAAGCTCCCCAGGTGATCCAAACATACAGCCAAGGTTTAACCACTACCATAAGGTGCAAATGTCATCTCTGTGCTCCACACGAGGAGCCTGAAGCTCAGAGGTGATTGCTGACTTACCCACAGTTCTCCAGGCCTCAAGCTCAGGTCAACCTGACTCCCAGACCTGGGCTCCCTGCTCCTAGACCATGTGGATTCTCATCTGAAATTCTGGCACAATCTGTCAGAAGGGGCTTCAGTCTCCTCATCTGCAGGATGGTGTTAATACTAATTCCCTTGTGGGACTGTTGCAAGGCTTAACTTGGATAATGTCGGTGAAGTCCCCAGCCCAACACCCAACAGGTGATGCATGACATACAGGAGATATCCCAGGGCTTTTAGAAGCACATGATACTGAAACATCCTTAAGAGATTTCAATTTCCTCAAATCTCAGCTCCTCAGAAGAAAGGCAGCAGGAATATCTTAAGTGCTGCAGGATTATCTTTACTTTATTGTTATCCTGTGGTTGAGTGTACAGAAAAATAAGTGCCAAAAAATATGGCTGCCCACCATAATGCTGGTGTTCTTGTGTCAGTGAGAGGCAGGGTGGGCATTTCCATTTTCTGGAAGCTGTCACCTGTCAGTGTCCATTAAGTATGGTGGTGGAAGAAATCCCAAGAAAAGGGTTTTTGCTTATTGGACTCTCATGACTAGGTTCTGGGCCAAGGACAAATGATAGTCTTCAATCTTAGAATCAATTCCTTTCCCTCTTTCTCTTATGTTTCAGGAACACTGTTCCAAGTTGACAAAGCAGAGAGCAAAGCAGATTGCCCTACTGTAGGCTGATCCCTTAAAGGAAGGGATTTTACTGATTTCACCAAGGTTCTGGAACCACATAGGGGCACACAAAGGAGCTGGTCCATCCAAGCTGGGAGCTTCCCTGGCAGGTGGACACACTGGGCAGCTATCTCCCCATGTCAGGATGGGCCAGCCTTGAAACCAGACAACTTCGAGCATCTCAGGCGTTATATAAAAGCCTTCCTCCTGAAGAGTTGAGAACGACACAGAGATAAATGCAATCCTTTCCTTCCAGTAATCATCCAAGCTAGGGTGGAGCTTGTTTCCCTAACGGGGAGCCTAGCTGTATAAGTCTGCTAGAGCTATCATAACAAAGTACCACCCACTTAACAGCCACTTTGTGGTAAGGCACCCACAAACTGGGTGGCTTAACAGAAATTTATTGTCTCACGGTTCTGGAGGCTAGAAGTCTCAGATCAAGGTGTCAGTAGAGCAGGCTCCTTCTGGGGCTTGTAAAGGAGAATCTGTTCCATGCCTCTTTGCTAATTCTGGTGGTTTGGTTTGCTGGGAATTCTGGTGTTCCTTGACTTGTAGGTGTACACCCTGGTCACACGGCGTCCTCCCCGTGTGTCTTCACATCGTCTTCCTTCTGTGCATGTCTGTTTCTGTCTCTAAATTTCCCCCTTTCGTAAGGACACAGTCATATTGGATTAGAGCGCACTGAACCTCATTTTCATTTGATTACCTCCGTAAAGAACATATTTCCAAGTAAGGTCACACTCTCAGGTACTGGGGGTCAGGACTTCAACATATCTTTTTGTGGGGAACCAGGCCAACCTCTAACACCAAGTCAGAGAGGTTTTCACAAGGGAAGTCTTCTAGATTACCCTGTAACTCTTCCACAGCTTGTTCACCTACTCGGTCAATGCTCTTGCCTTGAGGGCTCTGTCCAGCAGCTGGCTAGCTGGGAACGCACCAGGCTGCAAGTTCCTCCAGCTGGGGGGCTTCTAAATTCACCCCCAGTGAGAGCTCTGGCTCTGGATCCTATCGGTGCTCCCCAGGCTTGGCAGATGGCAACTTGGACCCTTGTCATTAAAGCCCATCTTTACGGAGGGAGCCGCACTGGTGCCAGGGCTTCTCCCCGGGGCCAGATGGAACCTCGCTGGTCACACTTCCTTCCGCGCGGGCGCATCTCTTTAGAAGGCTTCCTCTTTCCTCTCCCCGGGGTCAGTCACACCTTCAAATTTCATCCATCTCGCACTTGGACAAAGCAGAACAAAGGTGATGCTAAGGGCTTTGATTAGTGCAGCCCATGTGAAACTGTGTCCCTGGGTTTGTCAGGATCAGTCTCACACCTGGGAGGTGCCAGGAGAAACCCGCAGGAGATCTCAACCTGGCTGGAGCGCAGCTTGCATCTCAGAGGCAATATTATTAGCCAACGTTCACTGAGATATAAAGTCTCCGTGATTAATTACGCTTTCAATTTGAACCACAAAGGACTATAGCCAGCAGGGGCGTGCCCTGTTAACTGAAATTAGAAGTTTTTGATAAATGTTAAATGAAAAGGGGCTAAGCAGTAACTGGCTAGGAATTGCTATATTATGTAACCATAATGCTCAGCCCTCAAATAGAGATGAACTAACCAATCTGAAAAATACCAGATTTTTTCCTGCATTCAGGAACTTTTCCTGATGACTCCAAGGTGGTATTATTCTCATTCCCCTTCAATGAATGGCCGTTTCAACCAGCTAAAATTTAGCCGCAAATTTGGACAAACATTTCTTAAACCTGAATCCTAAAAGGGATACGCATAAAAATTACAGCACTTTCAAAGAAGCTAGTCCCAACAGACCACATATTAAAGGATCCCATTCATATGAAGCGTCTAGAACAGGGAAATCTACAGAGATAGGAAGATTAGTGATTGCCTAGGGCTGGGGTAGGATTGAGGATAAAAGAATAGGGGGTGTGATAGCTAAAGCATACAGGGTCTCTGGGACTTCCCTGGTGGCGCAGAGGTTAAGAATCCGCCTGCCAATGCAGGGGACACGGGTTTGAGCCCTGGTCTGGGAAGATCCCACATGCCTGTGGAGCAACTAAGCCAGTGCACCAAAACTACTGAGCCTGCGCTCTAGAGCCCGTGAGCCACAACTACTGAGCCCGCTCACTTAGTGCCCGTGATCCGTAACAAGAGAAGCCACTGCAATGAGAAGCCCACGCACCGCAACCCTGCTCTCAGCAACTAGAGAAAGCCCGCGCGCAGCAACGGAGACCCAACACAGCCAAAAATAAATAAATAAAAAAAAAATAAAATTCATACAGGGTTTCTTTACTGGGTTGATGAACATGTTTTCAATTTGACTGTGGTGATGGTTACCCACATCTGTGAAAGTACTAAAATCCACTGAATTCTACACTTTAAGTGGGTGAACTGTATGGTATGTGAGGTAGGTCTCATAAAGGTGTTAAAAAAAAAAAAAGCCAACAGCACTAAGGAGCTTTCATCACAGTGCACTTGAGAACTGGCCAAAAACTTTACTTAAAAGGTCACCTGCTATGCATCAGCTTAAAAAAAAAAAAAAAAATCCCAAATGCAAATTGTAGCCAGAAGCAGCCAATTCTTGCTTTGTTAGCAGTTAATACCTAAAGTGCTATTTTTAAAGCATTTGCTCTTGGCACTAGCGTGTACTGCAAACACGGAGTGATCTGTTAGTTCTCTGCAAAGCAACTCGTAAAGGAGCTTGACTCAGAAGGTGTGTCTGACATGTAGAAAGGCAGAGAGAAAGGTGGCTGGGCAGGGGGAGTGTTTTGGTGGGTGTTCTGAGCCCTTCTTGGTTCTAATTCAGGGCCGGGAGAACTCAAAACTCTCTACCTGAAGAAGAGGAAGATTAAAATGGAAAATTTGAGTACAAACCACAAAACCATTGAATAGTCAGCAGCCTCTAGCCCTGAGGGTGACCACTGGTGATGCCTTTTATGGGGGGCAGGGAGGAGACGAAGGCAAAAGAGAACCCTGAGAGAGGTGGTCAGGAGAAAGTGGAGGATGGAAGGAGGGGGAAGTCGCCACACTAGCTAATGTTCATCAAATGCTTGCTGGGTACCAGAGCTCGGGTCGAGCACTTCAGATATGCTCTCTCATTTAATCTTTGTGGTATAAGAAATATATGTGAGGTGACTTAGGGTGCAGCCCTTAGATAGCCTCACGATGGGGCTGGTTCCCAGAAAGATCAAGGGCTTAGACCGCTGACCTCTGGGGAAGGGAGAAGAGGGAGGCTGGCGATTGAAATATACAAATTCTTGACAGTGAGGTCTGGAGAGCTTCCAGGTTGGTGAACACATCACTGTGCTGGGGCGGGGGGGTGGTGGGGTGGTGGTGGTGCAGTGGGCATGCCTGGAGAGGACGTGCAAACTTGTACCTCCCTCCCTCATCCTTTGCCCTGTGCATCGTTTCCTTCTGGCTGTTCCTGAATTGCACTCTTTCTAAAAAACTAGTAAATGTTTGTTTGTTAAACATAAGTCAAGTGGTTTCCTGATTTCTGTGAGCCTTCCCAGCAAATTCTCGAACGTGAGGTTGACTTTATGGGAAGGAGTTAATACTAGTTAATACTGGTTAATGTGGTGGCCCTGGACTTGTGACTGGCAACTGAAGTGGGAGTGGTCTTGTGGGACTGAGTCCTTGAACTTGTGCTATGTGATGCTAAAGCCAGGTAGTGTCAGAACTGAAGTGAATTGTTGACACCGGGTTGGTATCAGAGAATTGGAGAATTTGTGGGTTTCAGGGCAAACACCCTGGAATTCTCCTGACTACAAACCTCCAAAGTATTACATTATTATCTTCATTTCATATAATGTCCAAAGGAACGTCCCCATCCTATTCCCAGACTCACTCTCCACAGCTCCATCTGAGCCCTTGCCATGGGCTCCTTCCACAAGCCTCCTCCTTCAGAAATCTCCAGATGGGCAGCAGGCATCAATCAATCTCTATGTTCCCCTACGAACTCCTGGGGCCACTTTGCAGCCTCGCCCCAGTCTCCCTGGATGGCGGAGCTGCGTGTGGACCTGCAGGTTCCCAGCTCAGCAAATAGTCAGCCTTTTTTTTTCTTTTGCAGATGCTCCAGTTTCTGTAATTAATTCTCTTGGAATTCTCCCATCACATGGCTTTGGGGTTAGGCAATAAGTATACCCCCAATGATTCTGAGAACTCCCCTCCCCCATCTTCAAATACAGACTAGGAATGGAGGGGAGATGGATGATGGGTGCCATGGCGAAAGGGCCAGCTGGGCCGTCTGGGCCAGCCCTGGGGAGTCCCTGGCCTCAGTGATGAGCGGCTGCCCGGGGAATGTGGCGTTGTAACTCCTCTTTGTCCCCAGCTTTGGGCCTGGTTCCCAATTTCAGAGCAACAAGAGGCGGCTCCCTAATATCCTGTTACATGAAGCTACTCTGTTCCTTCTGGCACAGATATGACTATATTTTCAAGATCACCTCTAATCAAAACCAATAAAGTTATTCAAAGACCCACTGGAGAGAACCCCGCCTTATGTTGTGTGACAGTGAGAGGCTAGGCACCGGCGTCCTAATAGCCAGGGAGCCAATCTCTTCCCAGAAAGGAGGGCGGTTAGGACCTGGCTCCGTTGGTAGACTCTGAGCTGGGACTTCGTGTTGTGGACTGTCCCTGCTCACTCTGATCTTAGCTGTGCTGTTTGGACACAGGCTATGAAGCATTAATAACCGTATCATATATCCATACTGAGGATATACAATTTTGCCCACAGATAGTGTAAGTTTCTGAAATCAGAAGCTGATAACAGGGGCTTCCCTGGTGGCGCAGTGGTTAATAATCCACCTGCCAATGCAGGGGATATGGATTTGAGACCTGTTCCGGGAAGGTCCCACATGCCGCGCAGCAACTAAGCCCGTGCACCACAACTACTGAGCCTGCGCTCTAGAGCCTGCGAGCCACAACTACTGAAGCCCACGTGCCACAACTACTGAAGCCTGCGCGCCTAGAGCCCGTGCTCCGCAACAAGAGAAGCCACCGCAATGAGAAGCCCTCGCATCGCAAAGAAGAGTAGCTCCCCCCCTCGCGGCAACTAGAGAAAGCCCGTGTGCAGCAACGAAGACCCAACGCAGCCAATCCATCAATCAATCAATCAATTAAAAAAATTTTTTTTAAAAAGCTGATAACAGACTAAGAAATATTCTCGATGAGTTGCAACATGGCAACAGTGATCAGCACTGGATTAACTGTCCCTGAATCTAGTTTGCTCCTCATGTATGGTATTGTTTTGGGAAACTTGGACCTCCAACTTGTTGAACAGAAACTGGGACAGAGATAGTCAATAAGCCAATCACTCTGTATTTGAAGGCAATAAAGGATTTCCATTTTTAAAGCTGGAATAGATTTCAAACTGATCTTAGCTTTAGAACTCATTTTGTTTTCCCAGATATAATTATTATTTGGAATCCCAACATATAAAGAAGGTAAAAATGATGAGTGGATTCCTTGGACTGTTTCAACCTTCATTGTTTGACACAATATATGTCACTGTTTACTGGGCTCAGAAGCACCTCTGTGGGGCCCGAGGTTCTGTGGAGCAGAACTGAGTGGGGGATCAAAAAAGCTTTGCAATGAGACACGCGTGGGTTTGAATTTCTGCTCCAGCGACTACTACCTGTGTGAACCTGGGCAAGTTATTTAACTCCAAGACTGCTGAGGGGATGATAAAAATGAGAAAAGGAATGTTTCCTAAACTGGTGTCTGTGGGTGTATTCTTTGGGGGCTATGACTTTTATTTTTTCTTTAACGGGTTCCTGTATTACTCTGCTGTGGGATGGCCACGTTTTGTTTTTTCCAGACCAGGTTTGTTTTGGCCAACCCACTATTTTCTAGAATGTTCACAAGGAGGAAAACTTTCCTAAAAGATGGGGAGTCGACTTCCATCAGATCATTAAACCTAAGGAGGGTAACCAAGGGACTGGAAAGGCCCTTCCTCTTACTTACTCTGTCTTTCCCTAAGATCCTCCATTCATATGGTCAGTGAGACTCCGGGTTAATGAATTACATTTTAGGAGGAAACAAATTTCCTAGAGTGCTTTATAAAGACAGACAACAGTGTTTGTAACTTCAGCTTTGCCTGAAGGGGCCAGATTGGTGGGGGAGGAGAAGCACAATCTTTGGGGTTTGAATCAAGGCTTCCTGAAACGTCAGCAAGCTACTTAGACTCTCTGAGCCTCAGTTTCCCTATCTATAAAATGGAAACAATATCTATTCTATTGAATGGTTAGCATTAAATGATATAACTGAATAAAATAACTTAGCAATGACCTTTCTTTTTCTCAAAAGTTAGTTCCTGTCCCTCTAAAGTCAGGTTTAGCAATTCTGTGAGAAATCTGTTGAAACGTATAAGGCCCAAGTTAATGAGCTGATAATTCTATGTCTTTCTTTGGGTCCCTTAACAATTAAAAAAAAGATGAAGACAAGCCACTAAATAGCACCTATTCTTTCCTGGATATTTTTGGAGCAGAAGCTGAACAGTTGTACTTGGAGTCTGAAACAATGGAAGTGGAGGAGAGAATCACTAGGTCAGGTCTTATTTCTCAAGAGAAAAAAATATCACTTCCATCATCCCAGAGTCACAGCCCTAGATTCTTAGAGCTAGTTGGGAAAGGGCTTGGGCAAGATCTAGCCAGAGGATCTGACGGACACTGATTACGGTCTTCAATGAAAGAAAATAAATTTGGATGAGGGTCGATCCTAAGCCAGCCCCCAACTCAGCAGCAACTTAGGAGAAAACTGCACAAATGTATATTATAAAAACACTGTTGGTTGGCAAGGAAGGCATTGAGTATGACTCTACAGATGACAGATGGTATCAGATTCTCAACAGATGGAATGAAAATCAAAGGTATTGACCCCTCCCTCGGTAGGGGATTGGGCAGTCTTCCAGGCTTACATTGCTGTTTCCTTTCACCTCTACAAAATTAAGTAACAATAAAATGGTTTTAAAATGTGAACACTGTAAATCGAGCTTGCTTAGGCAGAGCTTCCCTACCTTGAATGGATAAACAGGTGTGACAAGGTCCGGGTCCCCTTGGCCCCTGGGTGAGCAGACTGGGCCTCCTGACCCTGGGGGGTGGTCCTCTGTGACCAGGAGCTCCCTGACATGCCAATCAAAACCGATCATTTTCTATGTGCATATCATGGCATGAAAAATGTTGGGAAGCTCTCCTCTGAGGTTTTCCCCCAAACGTGATACATTCATACACAGATCCTTGGGTCCCACCTTACTGCATCTGGTTTGGTAGGTCCAGAGAGGGTCCCAGGCATCTGCACTTTTTTAAGCTCCTAAGGTGATTCTAATCTGATTTGGGAACTCTGCTCTAAGGGACAGGAAGTCCTGGTGTTTTAATAAGGCAAAAAATAGCAGGGGCTGATGTAGGTGGCAAGCTGTGGATTTAATGCCTGTTTTCTTGAACGTACAGATGGAGGTTCTCCATGAGATGGGACTGAAGAAGAGCTTGGTTATATCTGTTCACTTCTGGCTGAAAGCCTTTCCTTTGGATCCCGCTTCCTTCTTTTAAAGTATTAACTATTATTCTTCTAAAATACACCTGGTAAAAGGCTTGTGGTAGACAGTTGATAAAATGCCCAAACTGCCTTGGGTAGCATCCTGGGACTCCAGTGCTACAGACTGCCCCAGGTTGGCACAACAAACAGTAAATGCAACCTCTAAGGTTTCTTAGGGGTGAAGTATAAGAGGCACATGCCAGTCTGAATTCAGGTTAAACAATAACAGAAGTAATACGAACACATTTTTTAAAAGGTCTCAGCGTACAAATGGCTCCATTTTCTGAAGGATCTTGCTGTACCTGCAGCAAATTCTGTCATCTTGTGGACTGGAGTGATTGAAACCAACCCTGTGCTTCTCTTCTGCATTCATGCCAACAAGTAAAAAGCAATATGCAAACAAACTCCCAGAGCCCCACTCATGGCAGCCACTTTCCAAAGACACTTGGGGGACTTCCCTGGCTTTGCCTTCCAATGCAGGGGACGCAGGTTCGATCCCTGGTCGGGGAGCTAAGATCCCACATGCCTCGTGGCCAAAAAACCAAAACATAAAAAACAGAAGCAATATTGTAACAAATTCAATAAAGACTTAAAAAAAATGGTCCACATCAAAAAAAAAAAATCTTAAGAAACAAAGACACTTGGTTTCTACTGAGCAACCATCCCAGCGACACATCTGCAGATCTCAATGCCAGTGTCAAAGCAGGGAGAAGGGAACATTTATTAAATGCTAACTGTGTGCCAGTACTGTGCATTTTAATGCTTTGTCTTTCATCACATCATCTCATTGCATCTCATCTCATCTCTCCATATCCATCCACTCATTTGAACGGAGGAAGAGATTGAAGATGGTGAATCATCATTGGTGCTGATGAAGTGCAATGGCTGTGATCACCTGGGAGGCCTCCCAAAGCCTGAGCCCCTTAGTACATTAGGGTGGAGCTCCATCTACTCAAGGAAAGCATGGGCTGGGAATCCCCATCTGTGAATTCTAGAGGTTATCTTTTGCACAGATCCCTCTTCAACAAGCCCAATTGTTTCTCCCTTCAATGGATGTTTTGCTTGGTTGAATCCTCCCTTTGGGACATGGGGCCATTTCCCCAAAGGCTCTTTCTATTGACTCAATGACCCAGCACCACAATCAGCAACTCCACTCCTGGCAGAGACTTAGAATCTCTGGTTTTGATCTGATATTTAGGAATTCATTTGCCTCAGTTTTGTTTGATTCACATGGTTTGGCATTTCACTACCCAATCCAATTGGTAAGATTTGGAACTGCTATTCTGGGCACCAAGCTCTGGGGAACCTCATTCATGAAAATTATTGCAGCAGTTTAAGTTGGTTATTTTTCCCCTTGAAAAATTAAAAAACAAAAATCCTTTCTCTAGGGTGGAGTTGGGCACTAACGTTTTCCTAGTACTCCCAATAAAAATTGGCTTTGCTCACAACATTGCAGTAGCTCCACGTGATTAGGCCAAAAGAACAGTAGTGGTTTTAAACACCAGCACTAGGCGTGGTATTTCAGTAAGACTTGGGGACCCAGCTTTCTTTTACTTGGAAGAAATGAGAACTGAAAGAGAGTACCTATTTGTTATTGGTCTAAAAATGACGCAGCCAGGGTTGTTGAAGACTGGACTACTGTTTAGTGCCCTGTTATTTCCAAAAGTTTCTTTTCATTAACAAAGTTTTATTGCTGCCAATATGGCTGAAGGTGATTTGTTCATGAAAAGAGATAGCAGAAGAAGGAGACAAGTAAGTTGATGAGTTACAGGGTTCTAAACCTCTTGGTGTCCAGCGGTCTGCCCTCACCACCGCCCCCCCCCCCCCCGAGAAAGTCAGTTTCTCTGGTGTGGTCACAAATTGAGACGCCTTGCAAGGTGGCTGGTGACCCTGCTTTGAAAGTTCTCAGCTACTTGCAGAATAAAAGCCAAATTCCTTGGCTTGACATTGGAGGCTCTTCTTTTCTGCCCCGGTTACTTACTGACCCTTGAACGTGCAGCGGAATTCCCTACCTTTTCACCGCCTTTGCTCTCACTCAGTACACTGCCTTTCCAATCTCACTTCTTCAAAATTCAATGTGTTCCCACACAAGTGTGGATCAGAGAGTCATTTAATATAGCTTTGGAGTGGGGGGCAATTTGGCTATATCTAAAAAGATTTAAACCCACATGCCCACTGACACAATTTCACTTTTAGAACTTATTCTACAGAAATATTAAAACTATGCCAAAAAAATATATAGCATGAGGGTGTTGCCTGAAGTACTATAATAGCAAAAGAATGGAAACACTCTAAATGTCCACCAAATGGAGAATGGCATAATCATACACTGGCACATCATACAGTCATTACGAAGTCTGCTAGAGAGACATGTACTGCCCCAGAAAGATGGCAAGCTTATATCGTTATTGAGAAAATGCATGTTGTAAGGTTGCATCGTGTGAGCTCATTTTTATAAAATAATGTCATGTATGCGTTATGTTTAATTATAAGCCCCATAAACACCAACTTTAACAACGCCTAACTTGGGACTTCCCTGGTGGTGCAGTGGTTAAGAATCCGCCTGCTGGGCTTCCCTGGTGGCACAGTGGTTGAGAGTCCGCCTGCCGATGCAGGGGACACGGGTTCGTGCCCTGGTCCGGGAAGATCTCACATGCCGCAGAGCAACTAAACCCGTGCGC
This sequence comes from Orcinus orca, assembly GCF_937001465.1. Lineage (NCBI taxonomy): Eukaryota > Metazoa > Chordata > Mammalia > Artiodactyla > Delphinidae > Orcinus > Orcinus orca. The sequence continues at coordinate 35,020,403 of NC_064577.1, read as the reverse complement.
CACAACTACTGAGCCCGCGAGCCACAACTACTGAGCCCGCGAGCCACAACTACTGAAGCCCACGCGCCTAGAGCCCATGCTCCTCAACAAAGAGAAGCCACCGCAATGAGAAGCCCGTGCACCACAAAGAAAAGTAGCCCCCACTCACCGCAACTAGAGAAAGCCCGTGTGCAGCAATGAAGACCCAATGCAGCCAAGAAAAAAAAAAAGTTCTTCTTCCAATGGCTTTCCTTCTCATCTATTGCTCCGGCCACTTCCAGAGGCCACCACGTGCTTCCCTCTCTAATAGCACTGGCCTCATGGAGACCCTGTGAAGGCGCAGGGCCCTGCGATGCAGCAGCTACTGGAGACCCTTCCACTGACTATCTCCTTGCAGGCTTTCTGTGCCAGCTTTGGAGGCTATCACTGGGGAGCACTTTGGTGGTGGAGGCTTCGCCCCACACCAGTGGGCGCAGACAGTTCTTATTATCCCAGAGGTGCCCAGCGCCGCCAAATTGAAACCCATCACCAAACAGCTGCGTTATTCTCAGAAAGAAGCAGATGGACGGAGGGAAAAGGGAAAAAAAATGACAATAACAGCACAACAACAAACTGAACTCCACAGTGGACCCCAGCAGGAGGCAGCTGTGTTAAATCTGGCCATTTGGAGATAACTGAAAATTTTTTTTTTTTGATAACTGAAAAATTTGACCACCCTCAACCATCAAGATATAGACCGACATGAAAATATTCTTAATTTGAGGGAACAGAGTGGTTTGGATGAAGCACTTTGTACTGAAGGGTACAGCTGAGTATGACAATATTTACTCATTTCATCTCTCTGTTCCCTTTCTGGGGCCTGTTGTACTTAGCAAACAGCATTTAATCTCTTATCCTTGACAGTTACTGGAAAAGTTAGATGTATCTCTTTGTTCGCTTCTCTCTCCCTTAAGAGAGAATTCAGCAGATATTTAGATCGGGTGACCAATGAACTGGCTTGTAAGGATTCCTTAGTTCAGGAAAACTCTATAATCCAGGGGGCCTGGAGGCTGAGTTCCAAAAGAGTCCCCTCGTCACCCAACTCAAAGGGAAAGCTCTAAATCAAATCCTGCCTAAAAACTTGCCTGGTACTCTCCTACCTTCAAGCATACCACTTCAGGGGTACTTGCTTCTGAGACAGTCTCACATTCTCCTTCATTGCTACCCGAGTTCAAAACGTTGTAAATTTCCCTGATTTCTCCATTAGAATTATTATGCTTTATTTAACACTGGTAAAATGGAGACCTCTTTTACATCTTGCAAAATGAAGAGAAAGAGGAATTTCCTTTTTTTCTTAAAAAAAAAAGAAAGGATCCAGTTCAAAGGGTAGTGGAGACTAGACACGATTATGGCCTTTGTAGCCCTAGTGCCTAGCACAGAGCCTGGTACACAGTAAGCACTTAATAAATGCAAACGAAAGAAATTAATGAGTCTTGCTTCTAATAGGTTTTCCTGCATTTCCTGTCCTTGGATTGGCCTACAGCAGAGTTTCTCGACTTTGCCGCAGTTGGCATTTCGGGCTGGGTAATTCTCTGCTGTGGGGCTGTCCTGGGCATCGCAGGATGTTTATAGCAGCATTCCTGGTCTCTGCGTACTAGATGCCGTAGCAAACAACCCCTTGCCAGTGGTGACAATCGAAAATACCTCCAGACGTTGCCAGATGACCCCTGGGGAGCAAAACTGGCCTTAGTTGGAAACCACTGGTCTATAAACTCCCCTTTGCTTTACATAAATCAATGAAGATTTTTAAAAAACAAAGCACAACACATCCTCTACTTCTAAACTTCCTCTCCCAGAAAATGACATTTCTTTTTTCTTTTTCCCCTTTCTACTCAAGGCTGAACATTTAGAAACTGCGTATGACTCCACATTCGTGTCTCTGGGGGGGAGCTGCGGGGACAGACCCCTGGAAGGCCACTAGAGATGCCACTTTTTCTGGTCCCTCTTGATCTTGTAATGGAAGCTGAACCTTAAAAACGACTGCAGTGAATCCAGGAGGAAGAGCACTGGACTTGGGCCAACACCAAAGGCCTCTGAGTTAGAGCTCCCTAAGCCTGACTTTTGGAGACTGTCCAGGCTGGACCAGTCCTGGAGGCTGGGTGTTGAGATTTGTTCCTGCATCGCAAATGGCCAACTCAGCTTTGCAGGTGTGGGCTCACTGCCCGTGTCCTCTGAGGGCATGCTACAACTGATCGGCCTGAGTTCCTCCTTCCTGGGTTGGGATTTTCACCTTGAAATTCTGGCAGAGCATCAGAGGGATGGGCACCTTGGCAGAAGAAAGAACGCACATATCGACCACATAACAAGTACAACCTGCTCAGACACTGGCTTCTCTTCGTCTTTGCTGCTTGGGTGGTGCTGATGTGACTTGATGCAAAGAGCTTCATGATTCTAATGGGGGCAGGGCCTTGGTGGGGCCCTGTGGAGGTGCACCTGGAGGTGCTCTCTGGGCCCGAGAAATCACACTGTTTTCTTTTTTTTTAAACAATGCAGTGCTGCCCTGTGGAGTCCTGCCACAGATAGGAGAGAAAAACTTGAGATTAAGAGGTTCTTGGGAGCTGCAGCTTAGGCCCCTGATGTGGCTGGGAAACAACGGCACCACAAAATGAGAATAAAGAGAGCGCTGGGCTGAGCTACCGGCCGATGCTGAGTCTCCGGAGTCCTTCTGAAACTCTGCTTAGTGGGGGCCCTTGTGCCACCAGGCAGAGGGCACCCAGCGGAAAACTTCCAGCTCTGGTCACCTTAGTGAGAGAGGCATTCTTGCCTCATGTGGTTCGGAGGTTTCCAGGGACAAATGGAAAAAGAAAAGAAATTACTTCAATCCCCTGCTTCGGCCTGGATGGAGGGTGTGTGTGTGTGTGTGTGTGTGTGTGTGTGTGTGTGTGTGTGTGTGTGTGTGTGTGTGTGTGTGTGTGTGTGTGTGTGTGTGTGTGTGTGAGACGGGAGCTGAGTGGTGACCCAGATAACCCTGGTCTGAATGCATAAGCCTCAAAGTCTCAGAATAGACTGAGCCCACCAGCATTTCAGCTTTCTCTGCAGAAAATGCGTTCCTATTTACGACGCTGACATAGTCAACTTACAAAGATGGACTGGAAGAAAAAGCTCGTAAAGCTGTAGGCCTCAGATTAAAGGAAAAAAAAAATATATATATAAGGAACTCTGATTCACTACTGTTAGCTTAATGGCCACAAATGCATTTTCATTGATAGCGCTCACTCCGAAATTGTCACTGCTAGAAGGAAAAAATAAAGCCCGTGGCTTTCACTCATTCATTCAACAACCGTTTTGTGAGTGGCTGCTATGTGCTGGTTCTGTCCTAGCTGCTGGGGAATGGTGATGAAGACGACAACCCTTGTCTTCGTGGAGCTCAGGGTATAACTGTGAGCTAGCACGAGCCAGCATGATCTAGAAGCCACAGACCAGAATCCTTGCTGCCAGTGGGTAGGGAGTGGGGTGCCCAGGAGAGTCCAAAGAGGAGAAGTCACATTTGAGCTGAACTCTAAAGAGTAATGACTAGAAGCTTCCAAATTGAGAGGAACAGAGGTGGGGAGGGCTGGAGGGGAGAAGGCAGAGGACCATGCTAAGGGGACCAGGCTTTTAAGCAGAAAATGACAAGGTCAGATTTCATTTTAGAAGGAAATTCTTGTGGCAGGGAGGAGGATGTTAATTATTTACAGTGTGCAGAGGAGAAATGTATTTGGAAGTGGTTTGCCTTCTGAATCGGTTGTTTCCCTTATTCTCTGTCCCTGGCTACTGACACACAACCTAAACAGCCTAGGACACTCACTTCTCTCCCTTCTGGTAGGCTCATACTGCAGTGTGGATTCTGGAAGTCCAATGATGGTGGGTTTAGGTCATAAGGGAGTCCCACGGAACATACTTTTCCTATTATTTTATTGCATGCTCCCAAGTCTGCCTTTTCCTCTGTGGTCTAACTGCCAGGGCGAGTGAGAAAAAATTCTACCTGTAATGTAGGCTGGCGATCGTTTGGGAAGCAGGGCTTGACAGAGTGTGCAGGGCTGAGCCCTCTGGGGCCCCCTTCCTCCACATCCATTAAGTAAGACTCCAGGACAGGCAGGGGTGGCTCTGAGTGTGAGAGCTGAGTCCAGACCTCCATTCATCTCCAACGACCTTTACTTTCAGGGCAGGATTTCCCAGCCTTGGCATACTGACATTTGAGGGTCGATCACTCTTGTTGTGGCGGGCTGTCCTGTTCATTATAGGATGTGGTTAGTGGCTGGTAGCACTCCCAAGTTGTGACAACCAAAAATGTGTCCAGGGACTTCCCTGGTGGTCCAGTGGTAAAGAATCCACCTTACAATGCCGGGGTTGATCCCTGGTCAGGGAACTAAGATCCTACATGCCGTGGGGCAACTAAGCCCGAGCGCCACAACTACTGAGCTCTACGCCTCAACTAGAGAGCCTGCATGCCACAAACTACAGAGCCCACGTGCTCTGGAACCCGTGCACCACAAGTACAGAGCCCTCACGCCCTGGAGCCTGCGCGCCACAACTAGAGAGGAGCCCACACGCCACAACAAAAGATCCCGCGTACCTCAATGAAGATCCCGCGTGCCACAACTAAGATCTGACACAGCCAAAAATAAATAAATAAATAAATAAAAATCTTAAAAAAAAATGTCTCCAGACATTGTAAGCATCCTTGTGGGGCAAGATCGCCCCCAGTTGAAAACCACTGCTCTTAGAGACAGTTTTCCATTCTCATCTTATTTGATTTCTCACCAGCATTAAGCATAACCAATCCCTCTCCTCTCTTGAAACTTGCATTCCTTGGTGCTCTCTCCTTGTTTTCCTTCTAATTCTCTGGCCAATTCTTTGTAGATCCCTGGGGCCTCCTCATCCTCTTCCTGATCTCCAAATATTGCTGTCCTAAATTTAATGCTCGGACCCGAACCCCTTTCCCATTATACTGTACGCTTGCTCACTCTCATCCATCCTTAGGACTTTAAATTCTTCTATTTCCCAAATACTCTCCAATTTGTCTCCAGCCCAGATCTCTCATTTAAGCTCCAGACCCACTTCTATTTGTTCTAGATGTCTCACTGTCATCACAAAATCCATCCATCTTTCTCCAAAATCCACTCCTCTTCTCACCCCCATCTATCTGTTGCCCAAGCTGTAAACCTTAAGGTCATCCTGACTCTTCCTCTTCTCTCACCTTCACACCCAGTCCACGACCAATCCCTGTCAAGTCTCTCTTCAAAATATACCTCCAAGCCATCTGCTCCCAGCCCCCCACTTCAAGTTGCCATATAACTTCAATAATCAACAAGGTAGACAACTCCGATGACCTCAGTGGTTTCCTGACTTCCACTCTGCTCCCGGCCAGTCCCTTCTCCATCCAGAGCAATCTTTTAAAAGCACAAATCAGATCATATGATGCCCCAGCTTTAATTTCTTCGAAGGCATCCTACTGCATGTAAATAAAATCTAAGTGTCTTAACATGATCCCACCCTCTTTTCCAACCTCCCTTTGTGCCATTCTTCCTTCTGTTTCTGCTGCTGCAACCACACTGGCCTTCTTTTGTTTCCTTATAGGTAACACCTTGGGACTCCCATGCATGCTGTCACCTCCCCCTGGAGCACTGTCCCCCAGCTCTTTTCATCCTGCGGGTCCCAGCAGGCCATTTCTCCCTAAGCATCTCTCCTGATCCCATCCTCTTAAATTCAGTTTCCCTATCGTGGTCTCTCCCTGCAAGCTTCCTTATGGCACCTGTGACTTTTAACTCCATATGTGCTCATGTAGTTATTTCTTTGTTGTTTGGCTCCCCTGCTAGATTGGAAATGTTGTGGGGGAAGAGACCCTCAGTGTCTCTTCTGTTCATTGCCACGTCCCCATCTAAATATTGTCTGTGACACTCAGTGAGTACTCAGTACATATTTACTGGATGAATGACTATTCCCCTCTCATTTCCTTGGTCAAACTGCAACTAGAAAAGAATATTTTATGACCCAGGAAAATGAATGACTGTGAAACATGAAAAAATGGTCCTTGAATATCTGTGTCAATGAGAAAAAGCTTTCCAGTGGTGGTTCTTGGGAGCACAATGCACAGGGAGATGAGTCAGGTACACGATGACTAGAAATGAGACTTGTTGATTTTGTCATTAGTGTTCCATATCTGTCCTAAGACTTTCCTCCGAATCAGAAGGGAACTCCCCGAGTGCCAGTCAGGACCACACCAAAGCTATCTAAGAGGAAGAGCTGAAATCAGTTCAGAGTTTTCTGGCAACGCTGCCTTTCTAGAAGGCTTGAGCTACCAAAGAGGCCAGGACGTCCAGGTAAGACAGCAGCCCCCCAGGCCCAAGGAGCCACAGAAGCGACAGGGCAACAGCTTCACCCAACGCACTGCATGATGCTTTGCACATCACTGAAGCCCCATAAGTATTGGTGGCCTTGAGATGAAACCACAGAAGTACCTCCTCTAAGACAAGGGGAGGCCAAGCTTCTCCTCTTGAGCAGGTCCACAGTTATGCAGAGAGCATTTCATTTTGTTCTTCTGAAAATTCGCAAGTGTGGTTGGCTGCAGAGTGTAATGTAAATGGATGACGTTCAAAAGCTCATCCTTGAGTCCCACCAAGAGTAATTCACATCAGCCTCTCCCCGACTTTAAAGAGACAGCAGCTGCAGAGCCCATGCCTGCAATTAAGCAGCTAAGCATTTGCTAACATTGGGTTAGACTCTGATATCCAAACGAATCCCAAAAGGTGGAAGCAAAAAAAATCTGAACCACATTGGGAGCCCAGTGTGTGTCACAGTAGAATTCATTTTTACCGGGTTTATTTATTATGTCTTAAATCAGCCCTAACCAAGCTGAGGGAAGAGTTTCAAGGTCCATGTGTTACAGCTCAAGGACGAGACTGGGGCCCCAACTCCAAACATATTGTGATTGGCTGAATGTTGCTAAACAACAAAAATAGCCCAGCATCTGTTGTCATTGCAGGGCTGGGACGTTATTTCCAAGGGGGTCACCCAAGTTCCGTCAGCAGCCATTAATAAAATACTAACAGGATACAAATGGGGACTTGCACTAACAGTAAAATAGCAAGTTCGCACTGAGGCACACAATGGATTCTGGTAGGTGGGAGTCATACAGACACATATTCTCTTAAATTTATTCTTAGTCAAGATGAAAAAAAGAGAGGGCTGCATGAAGGCACTTCTGGTTTTGAGAGAAAGGTTCTGTGCAGAGATGAGCTGTCCAAGTTTCAATATGCACTCAGGGAGGATTGATGGAGCATTTTCTTTGTGTTAGACCCCAAAGGTACAAATAAAACACAGCTCCTGCAGAGGGGGGGAGACAGGCTGGGCCCAGGCCTGGCCAAACAGGAAGCCAGAGGTGGCTGCTGCATTTTATAGGCCAGTTATCGTTGGGTGGTTCAGCCTTGTGAGTATTTTGCTGCCCAGATTGATGGCAGAGCTGGGGAGATAGGAGACTACATTGAAATTGAGTGGCAGCCGGGGTTAACCACGGGCCCCAAGCAGTAGGGACTTCATTTTGAGACCCGCAGTAAAGAGTCCAGCAAGATGTGAAAGCAAATTGAATCAACACAAAGACAGATGGAAGTGTCCCAGGTCAGTGTGGACTTAATAAATGTTTGTTGAATGAATGATTGAATGACTCTCTTCCACATGTCACCCCATCTATTGCTCACCTCAGATTCTTTGTAGTAACGTTCTGGAATTTCATCGCAGGCAATATCGATAAAGCACACTTCTCTCTCCAGATCTTTGGCTTCATTGTCAAAAATCTGAAAGAGCACAGCAACAGTATCAAAGGTTAGTGATAGTGGGTGAGATCCTCAAGGTGCCTGCAAGTTGGCCCAACGGTGCCTGAGGCGGAATAACTCCCCACAGAGCATCTTCACATGGCTCAGTGCCCCCGGGGAGAGCTCTACGCTGCCCCCGAATGTGCAAGAATCACGAAAAGGTTTTATTCATCGCTTACACTTTGTCACATCAGAGGCAGGTGTAGCATCAATCACCACTTGGTTAGGGGAAGAAGAAAAACAGGCTGTTTTTAGTAGTTCAAGAGTGAAGAAATAAATCTCTTCCAAAAGTTTCTTCCAAAAAGGAAGTCTGCTGATTTTTGGCAGTTAATCTAAACAGGGGGAGGGAAGAGGCTAAAAAGGTTCTGGGTAGATAGGAGACAAAAAGCAGTAATACAGCCTGAGATTTAGAGAAGAAAAATGTGGGGTTTTTTTTTCATTACAATGTTTACATATATTTAATATCAGAAATAACACACACTCATTGAAGAAAATACAGATAAACGAAAAAGAAGAAAATAAAGATTGTCCATAATCCCATTACCCACTGTCTTATTCTTGATCATTTAAGAGCATGATTTCCTTGGTACACACAGTGGTAAGAAGATGGAGCTTGAAAAAGTACTGAGATGGCTTCCTGCCAAGCTACGCTTGATTCCACTGGCCCAGAATGTCCAACACTTGCAAAGAAATATGTAAGACAGTGTTTCCCTGGTGGCGCAGTGGTTGAGAGTCTGCCTGCTGATGCAGGGGATGCGGGTTTGTGCCCCGGTCCGGGAAGATCCCACATGCTGCGGAGCGGCTGGGCCCGTGAGCCATGGCCGCTGAGCCTGCGCGTCCGGAGCCTGTGCTCTGCAATGGGAGAGGCCACAACAGTGAGAGGCCCGCGTACCGCAAAAAAAAAAAAAAAAAAAAAAAAAGAAATATGTCAGACAGCCACATATATAGATGTACACTCTAGTGGAAAGATTAAGTTCCTCTACTTTTTCCCATTGCCACTTTTTCTGATCTAAAGGGATACACTTCTGAAGGATAGTAAACAGATTAAGTTTGCAAATCACTTGATCCTCGGAGAAAGTCTTAACTGTAGCCCTACCTCTCTGTTTAGCTAATTCCTACAAGGGAATCATCCACTAACACTAGTTAAATCTGACTCTCTAGAAGAGAATGCAATATTTTGAAAGAACAGAGTGGTTGACGCCGAAGAACATTGTCTTGACACAAATTTGGAGCCTATTAATAACACACTCTCCCGCAGGAGAGCATCTGGAGGGCTCTTTACAAGTTGAAACTCCTAGTCCTTTCCAAATGCTTTCTGAATAATATCTGTGCTGATTATTATCTGCCCAGTCTGCTGTTTGCTCTGTCACCAATTTTCTTCTATAATGATTAGATACTGGACTCTTCAGATTTATTCAAGATTAACTCCCCAGTCTGACTTGAGAAGGCCACTGCATTTTCCATAAAGGCAGAGAAAGACTGGTTCCTGGATCAGCTCTGACTCCTTCCATGGCCAGTTGAAGTCAAGAGCTTGGGGACACTCTCAATGTGTTTGGGAGGGACAGGTTGATTGCTTTGAAATGGAATGGAGAGACGGAAGGAAAGTAAGTTCAAGGTTGAGTGGAGAAATAAGTTGTGAAATGAAACACTGGGTCTCAGGGTGTTTGTGTGTTTCTCTCTCTTCCCATGAATCTCTTTTAAAGTGTGTGCAAGAGAAGACATGTGCCTCATTAAGAAAACAAAACAGAAGGGAACACCCCAGAGGCAAATGAGCTGCTAGAGAGTAAATTACAAGAGAAGTTAGAGAGCTTTGACATTTATTGGTGGTAAAATTTATGGGACTGAAAGAAGGGAAAATGAACAGGGGTTAAGGGAGTTATTGACAGATTAGGTGGCTTTTCCTAATTTAATTCAAATACTTTTGGATCACCCATTATCACATTATTACATTATTGCCCTTCTGCTCCAAGTTCACCCTTAAGTCTCTGCTCTGAGATAACAGACTGGACCCTGTAAGAAGTTCTCCTTGACAGCGAGTAGGACACTAAGTCATTTATTAGGGGGACCCTGCAGGAAGAAGGGTGCTTCTCTTCCTGGTTTGAATCTTATTCCTGCTGCAGAATCTGTTGGGGTGGGGGTGGGGGGGAGGACGGGGGACATGCGGTGCTGCTCTGTCCCAGCTGCATGCCCGGAGTACACAGTTGCCTGGTGACCTCGGAGTCCTGGCCTTCAACATGGCCCTCCTGATTTAGGCACCTCGCACTGCCAGTGGTGCCCTGACCCTATATACCTGCCCACCAGTCTCATCTCACCTGAACCCAGAGGGCTGTTTTCTGCTGCCCAGCAACTGTGGACAAGCTCTGGTCCAGGAAACCCAGCAAACTTCTCTGCCATCCAGTGGGCTACAACCACAACTCCTGCAAGGAGGTCTGAACTCCAGCCATGGAGGTGGACCCCTTTCAAGTTTGTTCTTGCTTGCGTCTACTCCCTTAGCCTTTGACTTCCCTTTACATCTTTATGGTTACTCCAATCAAAGTTTAATAATTCCTTATATTACTTACATACTCTTCCTGTTCAAATTACTGTGTGGTTTATGCCTCCCAATTGGGCCCCAACTAATACCTCCACTGCATACAAAACGGCGCCCTTGGCTTTGGGGGCTGCAAAGATAAGAAGGGCTGAGTTCTCTTACCACCAAACCCACCACTTTGCACCAGAAAATATCTCAGATGTAATATGGCAGCCATGACACCATCGCAGATAGGCAGGAATGGTGACACAGATGAAGGCCCACGGAGGTTACACAGTTTGCCCAATGTCACAGAGCAAATCAGCCATGGAAAATCAAATCAAATCCATATCTCCTTCATGTACTCTCTCCATTATATTGCTTTACCTTTCTACTCTGAGTTTTGGGCCCCAAAGCCAATAATTTATGGCATACATTGTCACTGGATACACTGAAAAATGTAGACACACCACATAGAGAGTGGAGTGTTGGAGAGAAACTCAATCTAAAGCCAAAATTAACTGAAGTGTCTCAGAATCTGACATTGCTAGAAGAAACACTGTAAAAAAAAAAAAGAAAGGCTGAGTTCCTGCCCTTAATGAGTTACCATCTAGTGGGAGAGAAAGACTGGGAAGCTACTCCCCAAAATACAAGATGGAAGAAAATATTTGCTACAAAAGAAAGAATATACTGTCAAGCTAGGGAGAGGAGTCATTTATGTTGACTCAACAACTACAAGGTCAGGATAGTATTATTATTTCCAGTTTTCAAATGAGAAAACCAAGGCTCAGAGAAGTAAAAGAGCTGCCTGCAGTCACACAGCCCGTCGGTAGAGAAGCTCTGATTCAGGGCAAGTCTCCAGGCTTCACAACCAGACTCCTCCAGGGATAAAAGGCTGCCTCTTGGCACCCAACCGAGAAGATAAATATCAATCAAGAGTACTTCCTATTTCTTTCCAGAAAGATGAAACTGGACTCTGATTCTCTTCCTGCTACCGAAAAATGTATGTCCTGAGTAGCTATTATTGGGAACTCCCCAACGACTTGGAGCTTTTCTGCTGAGGCTGCAGTAGAATCTACCTAGGTAGCTTTCAGTTCCAACTCTGGACTCCTTCTTCAATATGACACTTAATTCTTGCATCCAAGTCCATGAAATACCAAGCACCTTCACAGTCAACGTTTCAGGGTGAGGACCTGAAAAAAAAAGCTACAAAAAAATCAGTTTGAGGACCTCAACATCTTCTTCAGGCTGGAGATGACAAAGAGTCTTAATTTCCAATAAATAATAAATCTCCCAATGATTAAGAGCCTTTAGGAGATGCTCGTAGGTGCTCAACACATGACTGCTGAATTACCGGAAGACATCAGCTTCTACTTTCCAAAGAAGAACCTATGGCACGAATATTGCTTACTGATTGATCTCAGATTCCTTTCATGAACCCAAGTTCTATTTCTTTGCTGGTAAGCACCCTTTCTATAATCCCCAATATAGGGCTCAACATAGAGTGGAAACCTCGTAGTATTGGCTGATGGATCCCACAATGGGAATCAGGACAGCTGAGTTTGAATTCAGTTATCACCTCTGTGTAACCTTGGGCAGGACCCAGCACCTCTTTTGGGTCTCCATATCCTTATCTGCAGAATAAAAGGCGTCATCTAGATGGATGGGTAGCAGGGAGCTGTGAAATATCCTGGAATTGTACCCAACGTTTGAGGAGATGCTTTCTTTCCGGAGAGAGGGTTTGACCACTTTCATCTGATTATCAGGGAGATCTATGGCCCCAGTGTGGCTGAGATCAAGTGACCCACATGACCACTAGAATTCTTTCCAGTTAAAATGTCGGTGATGGTGAGTGACTTGCGGGTCATGTTAGGCTCCTACATCCTGTTCTTTGCCCCTTCACCCACATGCAGCTGACGTGGGTGGTGCACAGAGGGGCTGCAGCAGGGAAACAGGAAGTGGCAGTGGTCATGACGTAGCGTAATCAGAGGCCACAGCGGGGGTAAAACAGCCTCATCTTCATCCTTAGTTTAGGGCATGATCCAGAATTAAGCCAACACTATTACAAACAGAGGATTAGCCAGGCCCCAAAGGAAAACAGCAAGATTAACTATTCACTGGGGCTTCCCCAGTGGCAGCCGCAGCGGCAGCGGCTGCCGGAACTCTGGTCCAACCACCAGCTCTTTGAGGTGGAATGAGATCTGCTGAGATAGTTTAGGATGAGACACATCTTAATGTTGATACATTAAGCCAAAGCTCCACCAGGATCTCACCTGACACAGGTGCTGTGTACCTTCATGCTCTTGGGAGCTTCTTGGGCGGCATTTGTCCCTTTTTGAGATGGGAGTTGGGTTTGGGAGTCAAATATGGTACTTATTTAACATCTGTGGTTATTTATCAGAGACATACCCACCCACGAATCATCTGTAATGGATTTCAGTGCCAATCTGGTTGACTCTTCTGAACTCTACCCCCCAACTACACAATGAACACTCAATAAACAAACTCCTTTTAATATGAACTAAGCAATATTATAATGAGAAGGCAAATCTCCTGAGTAAAAACTATCTTAAAGATTCCAAAATGAAAAGGGAGTAATTTTCCCTTTTTTGTAAAGCACTATGAACATTAAGTATCAAGCATCTTTAAAATCTCCATATACTTTGATCTGGTAAATTTAAGCTTTGAGAATTCATCTTAAGAATATTAAATAAACGAAAAGCTTTATGTACAAAGATTTTCACTGTAACATTAATGTAACAGCAAGAAAAAACAGAGAGAGAGGGGGAAAAAAAAAGCAAACAGTCAAAATATCCCAGTATGGGAGAATGGCCAAGGAAATTATGATAAATCCATTCGATGAACTATTATGTAGCCATTAATAACTCCATTCTTAAAAAAGATTTTCCCAGGAGGGTAAACATGGGCGTGGGTAGGATGGAGAAGGGGACATGCCCCATATTTAATACAGACAGATGCTGAGTCATGTGGTTGTAACTCAGAAGGGAAAGGTACATTGATAAATATGGAATGTGTTTTAATGACGCACTAGATTTCTTCCTTGAACAGGGGTGCCTTTCTAGATTTTATTTAATCTCTCGTTTTGCTTTTAGACGTTTCTGGATTTTGTGATAGCCCAGCCAGGGAGAGCACTGTGTACAGCAGCTTTTCAGAAATCCACAATCCTGGGAATCATGGCTTCTGCAACCCCTTTCTCTATAACAGTAAGTTTGTGGTTTAAGATCCAAGTTTAGATGGGAACTGTCTGTACTTTCTGCGCGATTTTTCCATAAACTCAAAACTGCTCTAAAAAATAAACTCTATTATTAAAAAAAAAAAATGGGGGGGGGAGGAAGATCCAAGCTTAGTAGCTGTGTGGATTTTATCTTCCTGCCATCTGTCCAAACTACCAAGGATGCAAGGTAGAGGTGGCTGATTAGTAGGGATTTTGAGAAAAGTCTATTAGTCGTCTCATTTTATGCTTCACATATGATTAAGGGGACAAAGAATCCCAGCTAAGCTGCTGTTCTGCTCTAATTTTTTTTCGCTGTACTTGGGACGTTTCAGGGGGAGGCAACTGACTAACAAAGAATAGGTTCAGCAAGAAGGAACACTGGAAGCAGAATTATTGTTTTAACAATGCTTTCATTTCAGCGCTCTGGATTTGCAAAGTGGACAACTGATTTGGTGCAGGGCAGGGGATATGGGTCCCTGGTTCTATTGATTATTCTCTAACAGTACCATACCTGGTAGGAGAGCCTGAAAAGCACTTATGGCTGGGAAAAAAAATAGTCCAAGTTATTGACAAAGACAACCATCATTTAATTACCCCATCTCTACTGGTATTCCCACCGAGAACATTTTCACGCCTACACAATACAATCGTGACTGTTTCACAAATATGTAAGCTATATGATCCAATCCAAGAATATGCGACTTGTCTTCTCCATCGCCATTATGATAGAGATAAAAAAGGATGGTCTTCTTTGGTCTCTTGAAAAACATTTCTGCTTCTTTCCCACCCCCATCCGCAGAATAGAGTTGGGTAACTTATTTGTTCTGAAGGTGGACCTACTCAACGACAGTGCTCTGAAGAGAAGACACTAGGCTTACAGCAATCAATAAATCAGCAAATACTTATTAAGCATCTGCTATGTGGTCAACACTGTGCCTCTTAAAATGTGTGAGATAAGCTCCATTTTCAAGGGGCCTTAGGATTTTGTAGAAGACTTGATTCAATGCAAGATTTAATTAACAGCACCATATAAGATATAATCTGTTACTAAAGTAATAAGTACTAGGGCTTCCCTGGTGGCGCAGTGGTTGAGAGTCCGCCTGCCAATGCAGGGGATACGGGTTCGTGCCCCCGTCCGGGAAGATCCCACATGCCGCGGAGCGGCTGGGCCCGTGAGCCATGGCCGCTGAGCCTGCGCGTCCGGAGCCTGTGCTCCGCAACAGGAGAGACCATAACAGTGAGAGGCCCGCGTACCACAAAAAAAAATAATAATAATAATAAAAATAAAAAATAAAATAAAGTAATAAGTACTAAAAGGTATGTATCAGACAAGAAGTACTCCAGTCCAAATTCAGCAAGGAGGAATTACATATATATATATTCTTTTTCAGATTCTTTTCTATTATAGGTTATTATAAGATAGTGAATACAGTTCCCTGTGCTATATAGTAGGTCCTTGTTGATTATTTTATATATAGTAGTACGTATATGTTAATCCCAAACTTCTAATTTATCCCTCTCTCCCCTTCCCCTTTGGTAACCATATGTTTGTTTTCTATGAGGAGAGACAAAAGTTTAGAAGTTAACTTTAGGGGCTTCCCTGGTGGTGCAGTGGTTAAGAATCCACCTGCCAATGCAGGGGACACGGGTTCAAGCCCTGGTCTGGGAAGATCTCACATGCCATGGAGCAACTAAGCCCGTGCGCCACAACTACTGAGCCTGCACTCTGGAGCCCGCAAGCTACAACTGCTGAGCCTGCGTGCCTAGAGCCCGTGCTCCGCAACAAGAGAAGCCACCGCAATGTGAAGCCCGCGCACCGCAATGAAAAGAAGCCCCCTGCTCACTGCAACTAGAGAAAGCTGCGTGCAGCAACGAAGACCCAACGCAGACAAAAAAATAAGTTAAAAAAAAATTAACTTTACACGAAAGCTAGTGCCATCTTGTCATTCACAAAAAATAAAATAACTCAGCACCTTTAGAAAGGTGTTGATCCTTGTTTTTTATTTTGGACTCCCTGCCCCTGAAACAATCTTTTTTAAAATTGATTTTGGGGGGAGTATACAGTTCTATGAATTTTAACACATGTATAGATTCTTGCAACCACAACTACAATTAAGATTCAGAACAGTTTCACCACCCCAAGAAACTAATTTATCATCACAATTTCCCCACACCCCAACCCCTGGCAACCACTCATGCGTCCTCCATTCCTACAGTTTTCGTCTTTTCAAGAACGTCTTACAAATGGAATCATACAGATTTTAACACTTTGAGACTGGCTCTTTTCACTCAGGACCATGCCTTTGAGATTTATCCTGTGGTTGTGCAAATCGAAGCTCATTCCTTTTGCTTACTAAGTAGTATTCCATTGTATGAATGCACAGCAATTTGTTTATTCCCACATTAAAGTCTAGGGCAATTACGAAGAGAGCTGCTAAAAGCATTTGTGTGTACACAAATTTTCACTTCTTTAGGGTTCATACCCAGGAGTGGGATGGCTGAGTTATAGGGTATTATGTTGATTCTTCTTTATGAGAAGAGAAATCAATACTCCCATAGTGAATTGACTAGTGCCTCCCCCAAATTCATGCCCACCGGGAACCTCAGAATATGACCTTATTTGGAAATAGGGCCTTTGCATATATAATTAGTTAAGGATTGCTATGGACTGAATGTTTGTATCCCCTGCCCCTGGCCCCCAAATTCGTATGTTGAAAACAAATGCCCAGTGCAACAGTATTAGGAGATGGGGCCTTTGGAAGGTGATTAGGTCATGAGGGTGGAGCCCCCAAGAGTGGGATTAATACCCTATAAAAAAGACCCCCCCCAAAAAAAGACCCCATAGAGCTCCCTAGACCCTTCTACCATGTGAGGACACAGGGAGAAGTTGGCAGTCTGCAACTCAGAACCCAACCATGCCAGCACCTTGAAGTCAGCCTGTCTTCACCAAGTGTCATGAACAACTTTTTCTTTAACATCAGCCAGTGTTGGAGATTTGTCCTTTTCCTTTCTCCACCCACCTTAAAGCTTGCAGAAAATTCAAAAACAGGCAGGAACCTGATGATAACAGTAGAGAGAGAAGGACAGGAATAACGCAGGGCACTGCTCATCAGTGAAGTTTAAAATAAAAAGCTGCTGATAAACATACCTGGGGCTGAGAACACAGAGAGATATAAGAGGAAAGGATGCCTGGGGAAGGGGCAGGGAGGAGACCTAAGGGTCAAAGGGCATACATAACACAGTAGATATGAATTCACAGTGTGCTCCCTGTGAGGGAAAGAATACTTCTTTCAATTCCCGGATTTGTGTCTAGAAAGAGCGCTGGCAAAACAGTGGAGGGTTGACAACCATTTCGTGCTGTGACCTGAAGTCCCATGCAGGAAAACAAAGATGAACCCTGATTCATTTGGGTAATCAAAGTGACATGGTGACTGAGGAGAAAAAGATTCGGACTGGCAAAACAGTGTTCTTGTAAGGTGCTCTGATCATGGTAACTAATTAAGAAAGGAACAGAAAAGTACATTAAAACAACCCAGTAGGGTCACAAATGCTATGACTCAATTCATTTACTGAAAAGGCTTTAATGGCACAAAAATGCTTCTAAGTTACGGTTCCCAGGGCAGCTGTAACAAGGCTCTTTTCATAAGCTTGGTCTGATTTCAGCACAGAACAGCCTCGATTCAAATTCTTCCTGTGGCCGCAGCCCCCTTTGGACCCATGGGCTGTGTCATGAGATCAAGCCAACATGTCACATGGGTACATGTGGGTACTGGCTCCTTACACCCAAGAATGTGTATAGTTTCCCTGCAGTATGATCAATAATGCTTCCTAAAGTAAGTCTCAGAAGCCGAGCTTAAAATAGTTTCAATTTCTCCTTGTTCCTTCTGATTTCAATTCACAAGGTGGCCTCTGGGAACTAGAACTGCTGGTTTTCCTGCAAGTTGACGAATGGCTATTTCACCTGGAAATGCTCACGGGCTTGCGACGGGCCAGCCCTCAATAGCCTCAGTGTGTGAGGTTTGCTACGTCAAGGCGACGTTGATTCTGTCCTTCTCGAAAACTTCTTTGAGTCCAAACAATGAATCCTTTGCACAAGAAGTAATGTGCCTGACACCTGTCCTTTTCTTTTCCCTGAGAAGCTACTGACTCAGCCTTAAGGGAAGGGACTAAAATGCTGACGTAGGTGGCTTGCTGAGGCCTGTGCCTGGTGGGGCGGCCACACTGGGAAGTCAAAAAACAACGCGGAGAGTCCTGGAAGAAGGCTGCCAGTAGCCTTACTCTCAGAGGCCACAGAGGTTCCTCCTCTGGTTCACCAAACAAGCGGCCTGAGGTGCTTCAGGGCCTTGTGTCTCCTTCTAGCTCATTCCTGGCGTGCCTCTCTGGGCAACACAATGGAATGGACACCGGCCCAAACCCACTTAGGATTCGTGATAGATTGCATCTACTGTCAGAAAAAACAAAATCAAGGAACAAATGGTTACATTTTCCTGGTAGGTTGTGTTTTGTTTTGTTTTTCCTTTTGTGTGGACTGGTTCTAAATACCTCCCAAGGCAAAGTCGGGGAACTAGGCAAGGCTTCTGGCTGAGCTCCATAGACCTGCCCCAGGCAGCAGACCGGAAGGCTCCAGAAGGAGCTCTCCAGGCGTGGGTAAGACAGACATGGGCCAGGAGATGGGAGGGGGCTGCTTCCTGAGTGCTACCCAAGGTCATGGTGTAATTAGGCCCCCGTTTCTGTTTACTTCTTTATTATGTAAAACAGAGTCAGAAAATTGTAGAGAGAGGAAATATAGTGCAGTGGTGATGAGCCCAGACTGCAGAGTCAGCAGACCTGGGCTCTGCTGCTCGGCTGGGTGACCTGGGGTTGCTACTGAGGACAAGTAGACCTCACTTTTCCTCATCTGTAAAGAGCAGTATTAGTTCCTCCCTCATCCGGTAGCAGCGAGGACACGATGACATAAAGCAGTGATGACAAATGGAAATGAAAATGGAGTAATCACAGTTCAGGCGCACAAAAATGAGTCGGGTGGCCATTGAGAATCTGGTCTCAGACACGTCTCTGCACCCTGAAAACTTGAACTTTCTTTGAACTGTACCTGACCCAAGGACACCTCCAGCCATATTCAAAACACCACCTGCCAGCTGCAACCTTATGGTCTCAAGGTCTCCCTTTGTCCCCATGCAACCATTTCAGACCCCAACCAATCCTTACTTAACAAACACCCTTAGTCCTTGCCAGCTCCAATTATAATTCTTGAGGAACAATTCATGTAGCTGACCGTAACCTTGTGTTTTTTTGCCTTCATAAGCCTCCCCCATTTTGTAGTCCAGTGGAACACAATTCAAATGCTTCTTTGAATCTGTGCCTCCCAGGCCACAGTGTTAACAAATATCCAATAAACACCTTTTTATTTCACCTAGGTCTCTGTTTCTGGAATTTTGGTTAATGGAAGGTAAAGCCCACTTCATTTGGACCTGGTTAAAAACATATGGTTACCAAAGGGAAAACGTTGGGGGGAGGGATAAATCAGGAGCTTGGGATGAACATACACACACTACTATATATGATATTGGTAACCAACAAGGACCTACTGTATAGCACAGGGAACTCTACTCAATATTCTGGGATAACCTATATCAGAAAAGAATCTTAAAAAGAATGGATATATTTATATGTATAACTGAATCACTTTGCTGTACACCTGAAACTAACACAACATTGTAAATCAACTGTATTCCAATGAAATTAAAATTTTTAAAAATCAATGTATTCAAAATTACATTCATCGTCTTCATCGCTACCCCTTTGGGCTCTAAGGTTTGAGCCTACCCTTCCTCTTGTGGTCCAAGGTAGAAACTTGGGTGTCACCCTAGGCTCTTCTTTCTTTTGTATTCTTACATCGGGGCAGGCAGTAAGTCCTATGAATCCCTCTATGTCTACCTCCATATCTCACCAATCCATCTCCCTGACAGACCTTCTATTCTCTATCTCACCTGGACAACTGCAGAATCCTTAATACCCTTTCTCTTGAGATTCTGGTTTCCATCATGCATCCATCCGTCTATCCATCCACCCATTCATCCATCCACCTATATACACCCACCCGTGAGTTTTCTTCCCAATATGCTAGCATGGTTTCTTCACTGCCCCTGGAACATAGTTTATGGTGGAATGGGCCTAGGAGTCAGAATATCTGGGTCTAGCGCTTCCCTGGTGGCGCAGTGGTTGAGAGTCCGCCTGCCGATGCAGGGGACACGGGTTCGTGCCCCGGTCCAGGAAGATCCCACATGCCGCGGAGCAGCGGGGCCCGTAAGCCATGGCCACTGAGCCTGCGCGTCCGGATCCTGTGCTCCGCAACGGAAGAGGCCACAGTGGTGAGAGACCCGTGTACCTCAAAAAAAAAAAAAAAAAAAATAAATAAAAATCTGGGTCTAATCCTGGTTTCATGAGTTGTGTGTGCCTAGAAACTCCTCCATGCCTCCATTTCATCATCCAGAAGCAAGCAGGACCAGTCAGGGCCAGGTGAGATAACCAGGTGTGAAGGGGCTTTGCAAACTCCAAAATGCTACACAAATGCATGGAATTAGTATACCTGCTTCTACCTGTCAACTCACACTGCCTAGAATTCCTCCTTTCTCTCTTCCTTGCTCCAGGCAGGCCCCACTCACCCCTCTGAGCATCAAGCTTCCTAACAACTCACCCTTTCAACTTTCCACACCCTGGCTCTTGCTCATCCCTTTGCCTTAAAGGCTCTTCCCCACCCTATCTGCCTGGCTCACACCAACTCATCTTTCAAGGTCATGCCAAGCTGTGCCAAGCCCTTCTTGATCACCTTTTAGTAAAGCAATAATGTGTATAATTCATTATGTTGGGTAACATTTGGTTATGGTTAAATCCCTGGCCTCCCAGAAATCCCAATGCATATCTCCCTGATGGACTTGCCAGGGGAAACACTACCTATAGTAAGTGGTTTGTCTCAGCTGTTGCTACGTTGGTTAAATTAGAGGCTTATAAGTCATTAACACTCAAGGAAAGGTTGAACAATTATCTTTCAGCTCCAGGCTTTTGAAATCTCTCCAAGTAAAGCCAAATCAAGCAAGTGGCAACAGACTCATTGTGATTTTTGTTTTAAAAACTATCAAACTGGGGAATTCAGAGGAAATGTTCTGGTTTGGATAGCCGTCTGGACATGGAAGATGAAATAAACTTGACAGGTGACAGCAAAAGTCTTTTATTTCACTGAATTCTGCAAATCAGGACTGGTAGCACCCCAAGGGCTCTAGTAAGAGGATGGCCACTGCTTGGGTCCCATTAAGTGCCCCAGCACTATGAGCCCATGTGGTCCCCAAGGTAGTGGGCAAAAGGCTGTAACAAATGTATCTCATTCATCTGTGTGTTCTTCAATCTTTTAATGTCTCATATATAATCAAAGCTCAACAGTTAATTTTTTTGTTTTCTTATATTTTGCTGTTTTGGAACTGAACTGTTGCACTAAATACCACCAACTTTGAGTTTTGTTTTGTTTATTTTTTTGCGGTACGTGGGCTCTCATTGTTGTGGCCTCTCCCATTACAGAGCACAGGCTCCGGACGCGCAGGCTTAGCGGCCATGGCCCACGGGCCCAGCCGCTTCGCGGCACGTGGGATCTTCCTGGATCGGGGCACGAACCCGTGTCCCCTGCATCGGCAGGCGGACTCTCAACCACTGCGCCACCAGGGAAGCCCCCAACTTTGAGTTTTAACATTAGCATTTGTTTGCTGGTAGTTGGTTCATTTTGTTGACCGCCAGCAGATGACATCTTGTTAGCCAACAAGTAGTAACAGATGTCAAAGTTTAGAAAAAAAATTGTGCGAGGAAAAAGAAAAATTGAGAAAAATCCCATCCGTGAAATTTCCTTCTTCCTGCAAATTAGGAAAAATAACTGCAAAACTTTAGACGCTGAATCCCTAGGTCAAAGAATAGTTAGAGACTCATGCCTCAAAACCAACGACAGCAAGAGCCTGAGGGGCAACTTAAGAACTTTCCAGCATGTTCTAAATAGCACTTCCTATACTTTAATGTGCACATAAATCACCTGGGGAAACTTGCTAAAATGCAGGTCTGGTTCAGTGGGTCTAGGGTAGGGCCTGAGGTTCTAATAAACCTCCAGGTGATGCTTAAGATTCTATAAACATGTGGTATTTGGGGAATATGTTTGAGGCAGGGAGTATGAAATCAAGAAACTGTAGAGGGAAGTAGTGGTCAGATGGATTCCAGCCTGGCAACGGAAGCCGCTGTGAAATAATCACATTTGGGGTCTAAATGGATCCCCTCAGGCAGCTTTGTGGGAGATGGGTTTAGTGAGAGATGGTTCTAGAAAAGAGATAAGCAGCTGAAAAGAAGAAGATAGGATGGACGTGATGTTTAGGAGGAAAACCGTCCAAATGGAATTCTCTAGCTCAGCAACTTGGGTACAAAAGGTAAATGGATGGAGGGAATTTGGCCTCTTTTCCCTCAAATCCCATCAGACCCACTTCTGCTCTAAGTGAGTCTGTTAGGGCTCCATCAGCAGTTTGCAGAAGTTAGAGGCCACCTTAGAAGTCCTGCCACTCCTGCTTCGGGATTTTCCCTGTGCTCTCTCCCAGGGGGACTTCAGATCAGGGAGCCACTATTCCTTCTTCAGTCCTAGAACACGTCAGCCTGAACCCTCAGCCCACACAGAGCCCTCACACTGGGCCGCCAACTCCAGCTCTGTGATAAACACAGCTGGGAAAACCAAAGGAGGCCACAGTCTTCTCAAAGGCCAGAAAATAAAACACAGGGAAGACACACATGTTGGGGAAGGGCATTTTGAAAGTCCACCAAGACCCAGGGTCACTTCTATAGAATTTCTACCAAAGATGCCAGTCCGAATCTAATCATGAGAACACAGTTAGGAAATCACAAGAAAAAGGGACATCCCCCAAAATGGCCTGTGCTTTTCAAGATGTCAGTGTCATGAAAGACAGAAAAGTTGAGAAATTGCTTCAGATTAAAGAAGTCCAAAGAAAGTAACAACTAAATGTAACGTATGTGCCTGGATGAAAACACAAATCATGAAGGTTTTTATGGTTGTTCACTATAAAAGACAATTGGCAAAATGTAAATATGACTCTATATCAGATAATAGTATTGTATCAATGTTAAATTTCCAGAATTTAATCACTGCACTGTGGTTACATAAGAGAAGTCCCTGTTCTTAGGACATGCACACTGAAGTCTTTAAGGGTGAAGGGTCATGACGTCTGCAACTTACTCTCAAAGAGTTCTGGAAAAAATAATAATGTGTTAATATTTAGGGAGAGAGACAAAGCAGATGTAGAAAAATGTTAACCATGGGTGAATCTAGAATCGCTGTGTTATTCTTGCAACTTCTCTGTAGGTCTGACATTTTTTTAAGTTAAAAGTTTAAAAAAAAGTCACAACCAATCAACAGTTTCGCTGCTTTGGAGAAAGCAGCTAAAATGCCAGAAGAAACTGTTAACGGGAAAACCGGGTATGGTGTCCAGTCTCAAGAATTACCTGCAACAAAAAACCTCCACCTGTCTGCAGTGGTCCAGCTCTGAGCAGTGCTTGGTGCGTGCCCTGGAATGGGGCTGGCCGGTCCCATGGCTCTCTTAGAAAATGCTACCTCGGCTCTGCGGCATCATGAAATCCCGGGGCTGGCTCCCTCTCTCGAAATCTCAAAAGGCTGCATCCCACAGGGAGCACCTTGTGAGAAAAAAGCTGTCTTGAAAGAGGTCCTACTGGGCCCTATGACTGACGCTCACCCTTCCGGGGAGCCGCTTCCACAAGCTTCCACCCCCTGCACGTTTCTTTCCTAGAGCTCCTAGAGCTCCGTAGGGCAAGAAGGTAGCAAACCCAATTTTTGCTCAAATGGAGCTTCCTCCAACTCCAAGTGAAAAATGGACCTTGCTGACCACTATTTCCCTGATGCAGATAACATACCCCATTCTGCACAGGGGCCAACCAAGGACAGCCGAGGGGGTGCCGGTTGCAAGGGTTTCTGCCAAGACCATTTTAAGGTCAAACAACTGCCGAATTTTCAGACAGACAGCAGTTTGTTTCTATGCTTATCTGTATTCGCAGGAGAACCACCTGAAAAAGGGTTGCTAAATAAGTTCTCTTGCACCTTTCCTTTTTTTTTTTTGGTTCTTTCTTTCTTTTTATTCTTTTTTTTTAATGAAAAGAAAAGAAAAGAAAACGTCTCCTGGCTCAGAGCCTAAAATCTCTTACTTGTGATGCTAATCTCTCCTCCCTGGCTCCAAGCCACTTCTGCTGGCTCCGTGCCTGTTTAATATCGTGGCTGCTGAGAGCAGGTTGTGTCAGCGTTTCCATTATGAAGCTCAGCTTCAAAGATGTTTCTGAGATGGATGTACAGTCTTCCAGGCAAAGGGTCCTTATTCTACACCTGGTCATTCAAGCGTGGGCCAGGGGCCCCCAGCCTGCGTTTACATACCTTTCCTCTTCAGGGCCACTTGGCTGAATATAAGGGTGTTCCTTTGAGCTTTTTAGAAAAGGTGGTTGTCAATGCAATGCTTCATTCTCCAAACATCTCTTTGAAGGCATCCGAATTTGGGTTTGGGTAAAAAAAGGGTCACTTGTCTTAGTAATAAAAAAAAAAAAGAGAGAGAGAGAGAGAGAAATACCATGTTGGGTGTTTGAGGAAAGAGTGTTTTCCCCCAAGGCTTGATAAAGAAAACATTTTTATCTGTTACTCTCTTCTCTCATTTCTCTCCATCCCATTTTTCATGACTTATGTAAGACTTGTTTACACATTGAAGACTTGTTCAACCAAACTACTGAATAATTCCCTCATTTATCCCCCACCACCCACTGTTCCATTAATTCAGATAGCCAGTTTAGGCAGAAAGCTTCCATCTGATGCCTTCCCACTGAGGTCCACTCTGGCCACAGGATCTGCTTCTTGGCAGCTGAGGTGGAGTGTGGAAAGAACAAAGAACACACAATCAAAAGACTGAGGACCTCAGTTTTGTCTGTTATTAATTGTGTGGCCTTGGGCAATTTATTTAAACATCTCTCAGCAGCAGTGCCCTCATCTGCAAACTGATTATAACCATATCTACCTTGAGATGTTGTGAATGTTGACTGAGATTAATACACAGCACAATGCTCTCAAGTTGAAATGTTAGGTGTCAGGCTTGAGTGCTGGTACCTAACAGGAGCCCTGTGAATGCCAGCTGAATTCACTAGATTTCCTGGTAACTGCAGGAGCCATTTTCCTGTCTGGCGCTGGAGGGGTTTTCCGACCTGGTTTTAAGAGCTGTCGTCCTGCCCATTACTTATTATTTTATTGTCCATTATGACTCCCAGGCACAGCCCATGACAAATACAGGAGCTTACTGTACTACCTTCACTTACCACTAACATAATTGGGAAGGAATGACAGAAATACATGAGCCCACTAATGCAATTTCTCCTAACCAAAATCTTCATTAAGAAAAGTCTGGGAGGTTTTCAGGATGAATGTGCAAAACAGGGGAAAGTCACAACAAACCCAGTGAAGACTCCCCAGCCTCGAGGACAAGGTCTGTCCCCAGGCTGGAAGGCGGCTGCCAGTTGGTAGGTGGCATATATCCAAGGTCTCGCCCAGACTATGGAAAATCCATAAACAGTTCAGGACAAAGGCTTTTGCAGAGCTCTCTCTCTGCGTGGCGAGATATGCTGAGTAGTTTTGGCTGTGGGTATTTTGAGATGTCCTTTGGCACTGGATCTCAGCTGAGAAAGGCACGTGGGGACTAAAAGGTAGGGAAAATAAACTGTTCAGACATTGGGCTCTAGGAATAGAGTTCTCGGTTCAACTTTGTTCCTTCAAGGAGCCCTTTGGTTTATCATTGGCCTCAATTTATTTTTAACTTATTTCCTTTGCCTTTATCTCTGGGGCCATTCTCTCTTTCCCACCTAGATCTCCTTTTTCTCAGAATCTGATCATTTTTATCCCCTTCTGCATGTGCCACCAGCATCCTGCTACTGGCTGAACATCCTCACCTTCTAATCCCAAGGTATCTGATTGGAGCCAGACTCAAGATGACCCAGCTCTGTCCCACCACTCATACTGGCAGATATACAAAAACTGAACACATGGTTGGAAAGCAATTTCCCTGACTCTTCCAGTTGATAAACTTGCCTTATAAGGCTCTAAACCTCTGAGAAAATTCCTACTAATAGAGTTTTTTAACAAGCCAAGAGGACAAAGGATATCATTACCATGACAATTCCTTTTAGGAATATTTGCTGCCCTGCAAAACTTCGAAGGAGAAAAGAAAATTGTTTTTGGACATTGCTTCTATAACATGGGAGGGACTATTTCCCTTTCCTCACTATGAAAATTTAAACCTTCAACCAGGCTTAAAAAACCCAGGCAGCAGATTCCACATACAGTCTTATAACTCTATTTTTAGAGCCAAAGAGAGCATATTCGTTATATGAGAGTTGGTGCTTTGAGGCTAAACTAACCCAGAATCAAGTTCCAGGTCTGACACTTGCTAGTTCTGATCATGGGCAGACCACTTGCTCTCGTGAAGCCTAAGTTCTCAGCTGTAAAATGGGGATGATGATAGTTGTGAGAATTTAATACGACCATAGCTACAACAGGTTAGCAGGATGCTGGGCTCATGCTCAGTAAATATTCCTGCAAATAGCCATAGAACTATCATCACCATCGCTAGCCATTATCCACATCACTTTCATGATGATGATGATGGTGGTGGTGATGATGATTACTATTATCACTATGACCCTCCACTCTTGAAGAAGTTACTTGTGACTCTGATTCTGGACTTTGGAGCCTGGGGAAAAGGTGTGAGAGGACTACTGAATTCTGTGATTACTGCTCAGATTACTGGCTCTGGTTAAGAGGTGGCCCAGGGTCTGTCACGTAGCAAACACCACAGCCCCCGTGGGTTGGCACACATCTGGGATAAGCTGGGCATGAAGCTTATTGGCATGAAGCACAGGAGATGTCCTCCCTTAGGATACAGAGCTCAGTATTGAAGAGGCAGCATATTCAGAATCACTAATCAATCCACTCCCAGACAATGCTTGGGAGAAAAGTCAAAAGTCCATTAAAATTCCTAGAGGTTAGTGGTCACTTGTAGAATCATTGGCACTTTGGGGGACCCTCTTCCTTTCAGGCTCATGCTTTCTAGCCACATGGTCATGCTGACTGGTGTTAGTTACAGACCAGTGATCTGGACACCCCTGGCGCTTCACTTCCCGGAACACCGTGGACCGCATTCCAGGTTCTGCTTTATCCCAACTCACGTCCACGTCTCTGTGATCTCAGTGTCCATACGGACAGCCCAGGCAATGCCACAGGCTCAGCCTCCTAACTCCTTTTTTACTTCTCCTCCAATGACCTTTACCTCCATTTCATCTCCTCCCCACTTCCTCTCCCTCCCCAAACCCCACCTTGGTCTTGAATCTCCTGGAATTAGTCCACTTTTGAAATCTGAAAACTCTAGGTACTTTTTTTCCAATGTCCAACTCAATCCTCTCACTCCTGGTACCGCTTCTCCTTGACCTGGTTGAGCTCTCTGATCCCTGAGAGCCTCCACTGGACTCAAGGCTCACGATGACCTTCACTTTCTCACTCCACTTTTCCATACCCTGCTGAACCCACACTGAAAGCGAATCCTGAATCAATTCCACCGTTTCCTCTTCTGCTCCGACAGGCAGGCTGCAGAGCACAGCTGGGAAAATGACACCAACACATAGTAAGGCTGGTGGCACAACTTATTCAAAATTTCCCAAATCACCAGACTGCCAAAGCTTTCAAGTAACCCTTTTCCCCTTCTGGAGTTGGTTCCTTCATCCATTTCCCATTCAGGTTATCTTTGACCTTGATCCTCTTCTTTAAGCCCTCTTCCCTGTCTCCTTCCCTTTCAGTAGATGACCTTTCTTCTCACATTACTGGAAACTAGAGGCCATCAGGTGTGAGGCCGGTGACTTTCCCTTCCCCATAGACATATCCTTACCTGCCCTGCTCTCTGCCCTCTCTTTTTTTTTTTTTTTTTAAGGGGCTCATGAAGACCACTCACCCCCTGACTTCTGGGAACAGGCCCTTGCTCTTCTACTTCTAAACTCTCACTTGCCTGCTGGCTCCTTCCTCTCGGTACTTCAGTCAAGAGCTGATTTACAATGTTTTATCAATCAGTGGGCCCATGTTTGTTTCTTGTATCGCATGCCTTTCCCTGGGTTCACTTTTTAAATATAGCCCCTCATTAACTTCTTTTTAAAATTTTTTTTAATTTAATTTTTATTTTATACTGGGGTATAGTCACTTTATAATGTTGTGTTAGTTTCAGGTGTACAGCACAGTGATTCCGTTATAGATACACATATATATCCATTCTTTTTCAGATGCTTTTCCCATATAAGTTGTTGCAGAATATTGAGTAGAGTCCCCTGCGCTATATGGTAGGTCCTTGTTGATTACCTACATTTTTACATATAGTAGCGTGTACCTGTTCATTTCAAACTCCTAATTTATTCCCCACCCCCGTTGCGTCTTTGGTAACCATAAGTTTGTTTTCTATGTCTGTGAGTTGTTTCTGTTGTGTAAATAAGTTCATTTGTATCATTTTTAAAGATTCCACATAGAAGTGATATCATATGATAATTTATCTTTTCTGTCTGACTTACTTCATTAGTATAATAATCTCTAAATCCATCCATGTTGCTGCAAATGGAAATACTTCATTTTTCTATGGCTGAATAATATACCATTGTATATATATACCACATCTTCTTTATCCATTCATCTACTGATGGACATTTAGGCTGCTTCCATGTCTTGGCTATTGTAAATAGGGCTGCCAGGAACACTGGGGTGCGTGTATCTCTTCGAATTAGAGTTTTTGTCTTTTATGTATATATGCCCAGGAGTGGGATTGCTGGGTCATATGGTAACTCTATTTTTTGGTTTTTGGGTTTTTTTTGAATTTTATTTTATTTTTTTTATACAGCAGGTTCTTATTAGTTATCTATTTTATACATATTAGTGTATATATGTCAATCCCAATCTCCCAATTCATCCCACCACCACCCCCTTCCCCCCTTGGTGTCCATACATTTGTTCTCTACATCTGTGTCTCTATTTCTGCCTTGCAAACCGGTTCATCTGTACCATTTTTCTAGATTTCCCATATATGCGTTAATATACGATATTTGTTTTTCTCTTTCTGACTTACTTCACTCTGTATGACAGTCTCTAGATCCATCCACGTCTCTACAAATGACCCAATTTTGTTCCTTTTTATGGCTGAGTAATATTCCACTGTATATATGTACCACATCTTCTTTATCCATTCATCTGCTGATGGGCATTTAGGTTGCTTCCATGACCTGGATATTGTAAATAGTGTTGCAATGAACATTGGGGTGCATGTGTCTCTTTAAATTATGGTTTTCTATGGGTATATGCCCAGTAGCTGCGATTGCTGGGTCATATGGTAATTCTATTTTTAGTTTTTTGGGGTTTTTTTTTGTGGTACGCGGGCCTCTCACTGTTGTGGCCTCTCCCGTTGCAGAGCACAGGCTCCGGACACGCAGACTCAGCGGCCATGGCTCATGGGCCCAGCCGCTCCACGGCATGCGGGATCTTCCCGGACCAGGGCACGAACCCATGTCCCCTGCATCGGCAGGCGGACTCTCAACCACTGTGCCACCAGGGAAGCCCTATTTTTAGTTTTTTAAGGAACCTCCATACTGTTCTCCATAGTGGCTGTACTGTTAGCTATTTATTTTTTAAAATTCTTTATGCTTCTGTGCTATAAACTGGGTTGTATTCCTCAATACTGTCTTCCAATTTACTAATTATCTCTTTAGCTGCGTCTAGAGTTTGTCTTATCTATGGAGTCTTTCATTTCAGCAACTGGGTTCCCAAATTTCCAATCGCTTCTTTTTCAAATCCTCAGTCACTTCTTTTTGTTTGTTTTGTTTCTTAATTTCTCATTCTTTTATTTTTATTTTTAACTTTTTTGCCTGTGCCATGCGCAGCTTGCAGGATCTTAGTTCCCCAACCAGGATTGAACTGGGGCTCTTGGTAGTGAAAGCGTGGAGTCCTAACCAAAGGACTGCCAGGGAATTCCTTCATTCTTTTAAAATGGATATTATTTCCTTATTTCCCCCTTCAAGCAGCACAAACATACTATTTAAATCAGATACATCTATAAATTTTTAAATTTGCATTCAATTTGTGTTTTGATTGTTGATCATACTGGTTGTCTCTTAACAATTGGTTTGGGGGTATTTTTGAGTAGTAAGCTTCTCTTTCTTATTCTTTTTTTTGGTTGGTGCTCTGTTTCTCCGTCTCCAACCCATTCCCCACTCCTTGCATCAGTCTTTAGGTTTTACAGTTGCCTCCAAGAGCAAAACCAGTTCTTTTATGCCGTGGCCCAGGCAACGGTCATAGAAGATGCTTTCAGTTTCCTTTTACCAATGGAGATGCTTTCAGCCTCTTCAAACACTGAACCTGGCTCTGGTCCTTTGTTTTTTTGTGTGTGTGTGTGTGTGGTATGCGGGCCTCTCACTGTTGTGGCCTCTCCTGTTGTGGAGCACAGGCTCCGGAAGCGCAGGCTCAGCAGCCATGGCTCACGGGCCCAGCTGCTCCGCGGCATGTGGGATCTTCCCGGACCGGGGCATGAACCTGCGTCCCCTGCATCGGCAGGCGGACTCTCAACCACTGCGCCACCAGGGAAGCCCTGGTCCCTTGTTTTGCATGAAACACTTTTAGTTCCATTGCCTCATAAGACCCACAAACACCTGCCCCCAGACTCACAGACCAGCCACTCCATGCATCCCAATCCTCCTGAGTTTCTGTCCTGTTTCCACAACTCTAGCTATATCATTTTGTTTTCTCTTTTTGTATTTTATCTGTTATTGCTAACTGTTTGGAACAGAGGAGAGGCATTTGAACATGAACTTGTTTTCCACCAAGATGGGAAGTCTTCCATAGGCTTCTCACCTCAACCCTGAGTCCCATTCTGATTCAATTTCTTTTCTTCCTTTCAGAGCCAACCATCTCAAAATTCTTCTTTGGTATAATGCAAGCTGGGTTCCACCACTATCATTTCACTCGTTTTCATAAAGGTCACCAATGACCTCCTTATTGCTCAATCTCACATGACCTTTAAGTTCTATCTTCTTGAACTCTGTTGCTACTGTCACTGGTGACACTTTCTTTCTTGGCATTCTCTCTTTCCTGAGCTTTTGTAACCTCCTAGCTTCCCAATTCTCCTCCTAACCTCTGAAGGATCCCTTTTCTCATCCATCTTTATGGGATGCTCTTCCATTTCCTTCCCCTTAAATGTCAAAACTCCCACAAGCTCCATTCTTACCCCTCTTCTCTCTTTACTCCTCACATATCCTTTGGGTAATATCCTCTATTCCTATGGCTTCAAACTACCTTTGCTTTATGACTTTCAAATCTATATCTCTAGGTCTCAGCTTTGGATTTATAGGTCCAATTTCTTACTGGTTATTTTCACTAAAATTTCCATAAGCACTTCAAACTCAGTTGGACCAAAACTGAACTCATCAACCTCTCCTAAACTACTTAAAACAATTCCTTGTCTTAGTTGGTGGCACTACCACCAATCCATGACAAAACTCTGAATCATCCCAGACCCCTGAGCCAGTCGTCCCAACCCATTCCCAAATCCAATTAGGCACCGATGCTCCTCTCTCTTCCTAATTAATCCTCTCCCATTTCTTCTGTCAGTGCTTTAAATTTTGGGCTGCATTCTCTCTCATCTGATCTACCGCAAGTCTCCTGTTTTCTCAGCTAGTCCCTCCTTGCATGATCACCCTGCCTTTCTTTTCAGTCTTGTCCTCCACCCTGTGTTCTCTGGAATACCTATCACATCATGCTGCAATGACAGTACTTGCCTCCCCAAACTGACAACTCCTGGTACAAAACAGATGCTCGACAAACATTTCCTGTATAATGAATTAATGCATTATTGAGATCATCCTCTCCTTTCAATGCAAAATAAAGGACTTCTCAGATTCCCACTGGGAAGTTACGACAAAGGGATCAATGAAGAAAATTGGTATTTACTAAACCTCTATTACTGGTAGGAACTGGGATAGGTGGTTTATATCAATTATTTGGTTCAGAACATTATCATTCTAAAACTGATCCAAGGGGGTAAGGAAAATCCAGGGGGAAGAATCTTTAAAACATAAGAATTTACTGCAGCTCTAGGGAATAAGGAACACCCAAGGGAACAGTCTTTAAACCAGAAGACTTTACAGCCTTGTCGGTTTAGAATAATGATTGGGAACAACACGAGTAAATCTAGGTCTGTTGAAAATGGTTACAACTCCATCTCTCAACGCTGGTGCTCACTGCCCTTGAGACACTGTCGGACTCTTCCGACAACTTGGCAGCAGGAGAAACCTGTTAAAGTCCCTGAATCTTTTGACCAAAGAACCACTTCTAGACTTTGTCCAGTGTAACAAACACCTGTTATCTGTAGGGGCACTGGCTTGGTACAAGATAAAGCAAACAGAGTTGGAAAAGTCCTTTACATTGGACATTCCTGTTTGTACATTGAGTAACGATAAGTGTCACCCATTGTACATTCTGTTCCTCAACACCCCATGGTGTAAACTTACAAAGTGTGTGCTAGAAGGCAGTTTTCAGGGCAGCTAGACAACAAATCTGGCACAAAAACATAACTCTCAAAAATCTCTACCCAGAGGGAGTAACTAATTTTTATCCTTAATTGTATAAGAAAGAATGTTTTTCCCAATAGTAAGATTTTTTGAATAAAATCTTAGAAATCTTGGGAATTCCCTGGCAGTCCAGTGGTTAGGACTCTGCGCTTTCACTGCTGAGGGCGCGGGTTCAGGCCCTGGTCAGGGAACTAAGATCCCACAAGCCTCGCAGTGCGCCCCCCAAAATCTCTGTGTGTGTGTGTGTGTGTGTGTATATATACATATTTATATATATATGTATCTTAGAAATCTTAGAAAGAAGAAGCAATGCAATGATACGAACTCTTAGCCAAAGCAGAATATTAAGTCACCCTGGGTATCACATGAAACTACTTTTTATTTTAAAGTAATTTTTTCTATTTCAAACTGTTACAAAAAGTCTCAACAAAGGCATACCATGTGTGCAACTGGTGTAGCTGGTTTAACATCATCTATTTCAAGAGACCCAGATGGTTCTAAGCAAATTTAGCTGGGTGCTGAAAACAAGGCTTCACCCATAGATCAAAATTAAGTTACTAGGGTTTCCCTGGTGGCGCAGTGGTTGAGAGTCCGCCTGCCGATGCAGGGGACAAGGGTTCGTGACCCGGTCCGGGAAGATCCCACATGCCGCGGAGCGGCTGGGCCCGTGAACTATGGCTGCTGGGCCTGTGCCTCCGGAGCCTGTGCTCTGCAACAGGAGAGGCCACAACAGTGGGAGGCCCGCGTACCGCAAAAAAAAAAAAATTAAGTTACTAGAAAAATCATTCTTTCTAGTGTCCTTCATTGCTGAGGTTCTTCCCTAATACGCTTCATATTTTATTTCAATACTTCACTCTGGTTTTGACAAGCCAACCAAGGTGAAGTTGAGTTAATAACAAACTCAAACTCATGACAGATTTCTGATTTCCTTTGAACTTAGGTATGAGTGATAATAAAACTCTTCAGCACCAAAAAGCCAATTATTCGGTTTCACCCCTGAGTATCTACTCCATGACGGCATTTAGCTGATGCTTTTCAACATCTATTCATTAATAATCTGATTGGCATAGCCAAAGAAAATTATTACTCCACATAATGGTCTGCATATTCCAAAGGTATCTATGACTGTCTCCTTAAAGGGCTGGAAACAAGATGAAAGATTTTCAGATGCAGCTCCATGAAGTTTGTATTTACTAAGTTTATGTACCGAAAGGCTGTAAAGCCTGATGGACTAGAAACAGGTTTTCAATAGGTATTAGTGGGGAAATGTGATTTAAATTTGATTTAATAGCTTAGTATCGTTCAGACAGAATTACTATCCGTCTCAGAAGATCAAGTACAGAATTTGGTGGGCAACAGCTGACACGCTGCTTGGTTCAAATACAGAGTCTGTGTACAAGCAGAGGAGCAGATGGAAGCAATGCTTTCAGTGCATCAAAAGGAAAAAATTGCTTTGAAACCATGTCCATTGGAAATCATTAACTTCTTTTCTGTAAGGTCAGCTATCATCATCCCCTTGCCTCTCTTTTTTTTTTTTAAAGACTAAAATACTAGTGGAGACTTTTGTCCTTGGAGGTGTTAATCAGATAGATAGCACCCAGGGATTTTAGAGAGAAATTCATTTTATAAAGATGAAGGCTCTGAATCTAAGAGTGGGAAGATTCAAGTGATCCTTTTTCGGACCTCTATCAAGTCCTTTGCGTCATGAGGAAGCGGATCAGTGCCCTGGAAAAAGTTAAGCAACCTTCCAGGCCTGGATGACTGAAGAGCTTCTTTATTCAATGCCTTTTCTTCAACAGAATCCGGAACAGTGTTCACACTTCATATGCACACAATCTTCTGGGCTTAAGTTCACTATTCAGACGTCTCAACATCCTGTGCAGAAGGAGGTCTCATGCTCAATTCATTGAACCCAAGACACTACCAGTTATACCACCAAAAAAGAAAAATGTTGCCACTGATCACTGCACGATGCCATCGACTAACACACGTTTCATTTTTAGGGCTGTTAAAGATTGAAAACAATGGCCACCTTGGACTTGATGAAATATGGGAACACCAATAACAATAACACGTTGAGTACGACGGGGTGGACCACGCACTGTTCTGAGTGCTTTTCATGATTAACACATTTAATCTTCACAAGTACCTGATAAGTAGGGACTATTATTATATCCATTTACAGGGGTACAAAGAGGTGAATAACATGCTTAACTAGCTGCTAAGTGGCTGACCCAGGAATCAAACCCAATTGGTCTGACTCCAGTGCCTGCAGCCTTCACCTCTTCACCATTCAGCCTCTATGCTGTTGATGACTACTTTGGAGCAGTAGGACAGGTGGCTTGTCACCTCTTGGGGTCAAGATGTGCCAATCAGGATCCCCTCCAGGTGACTGAGAGCCAAGGAAGGATGGGTTCTGAAACCAGAACTTCCAGGCAGGAGGCCAACAGGTCGCAGGTCCAGGGCTCTGACCAGTGACCACTCCCCTCCTTCACCTTGGAAAAGTGAACTCAAAAGCTCCCAGAAACATGTGACTTCCCAACTTATGTCTGAGGATGCCCCTTCCTGGATGGTAGAAAAGGAGTAGGGACTACAGGCTTTGGAAATGTGAGAACTCAGCACCTTCACTCCAAAAGAACTAACCTGATTAATTTCCCCACTTGCAGATCTCGTACTTGCCAAGGGTCTAACTCTGAAGTGGTTTCCACAAAGCATAACTGAAGTTAGAGAGAAGAAAAGAACAACTGTTATGGAGTATATGACATGCATCCTCTCACTGAATCCTCCCAGTCATCCTCTGAGGTGGGCATTGTTTTCCCCTTTTCACTGCTGGGGAAGTTCAGGACAATGAAGTCCCATTATCACTGAGCTCCAGAGCTCTGCTTTGGATCCTGTTTGGTTCAAGGCCAGTGAGTTCTCTGAATCTAGTATATTATCTACTAAATGGGCCTGGCCAGCTGCGAGCTTTTGGCAGGTTCCTAAAGTGTCCTCATTCAAATGGCTCCAAGACCCAAAGGTTGTCGGTCACCATCTGTTTTAAGCAATCCATTCACTGAGCTACCAACAACTGGGCTCAACAAACATAAACACAAAGCTCTAGGTAAATAAACAGGAAAGCTGTGCCTTTTTTTTTTAAAGTGAAGTGCACTGTTTTCCCACAGTAATTAGGTCTCTTCTGAGGGGGAAAGAAAAAGCCAAATATTTGGGAAGCAACTGCAAAGTGACAGGAACTGAGGATGGATTTTACAGAAAATAGAAGAGGTTTGAGTCTCATGGAACAAAAGAGTTGGATGAATATCTTTTTCAAACCTCAAAAGACCGACATCCAGGGAACTATATTCAATACCCTATGATAGAGGTTGGTTCAAGATGGAGGAGTAGAAGGACGTGTGCTCACTCCCTCTTGCAAGAGCACCGGAATCACAACAAACTGTTGAATAATCATCGACAGGAAGACACTGGAACTCACCAAAAAAGATAACCCACATCCAAAGACAGAGAAAAGAGAAGCCACAATGAGATGGTAGGAGGGGTGCAATCACAATAAAGTCAAATACCATAACTGGTGGGTGGGTGACTCACAAACTGGAGAACATTTATACCACAGAAATCCACCCACTGGAGTGAAGGTTCTGAGCCCCACATCAGGCTTCCCAACCTGAGGTCCGGCAACGGGAGGAGAAATTCCTAGAGAATCAGATTTTGAAGGCTAGTGGGATTTGACTGTAGGACTTCGACAGGACTGGGGGAAACAGAGACTCCACTCTTGGAGGGCACACACAAAGTAGTGTGTGCATCGGGACCCAGGGGAAGGAGCAGTGACCCCACAGGAGACTGAACCAGACCTACCTGCTAGTGTTGGAGGGTCTTCTGCAGAGGCGGGGGGGCGGGTGGCTGTGGCTCACTGTGGGGACAAGGACACTGGCAGCAGAAGTTCTGGGAAGTACTCCTTGGCTGAGCCCTCCCAGGGTCCACCATTAGCCCCACCAAAGAGCCCGGGTAGGCTCCAGTGTTGGGTTGCCTCAGGCCAAACAACCAACAGGGAGGGAACCCAGCCCCGCCCATCAGCAGACAAGCAGATTAAAGTGTTAACTGAGCTCTGCCCACCAGAGCAACACCCAGCTCTACCCACCACCAGTCCCTCCCATCAGGAAGCTTGCACAAGCCTCTTAGATTGCTTCATCCACCAGAGGGCAGGCAGCAGAAGCATGAAGAATTACAATTCTACAGCCTGTGGAAGGAAAACCACATTCACAGAAAGACAGACAAAATGAAAACACACAGGACTTTGTACCAGATGAAGGAACAAGATAAAACCCCAGAAAAACAACTAAATGAAGTGGAGATAGGCAATCTTCCAGAAAAAGAATTCAGAATAATGATCGTGAAGATGATCCAGGAACTTGGAAAAAAAATGGAGGCAAAGATCAAGAAGATGCAAGAAATGTATAACAAAGACCTAGAAGAATTAAAGAACAAAGACCTAGAAGAATTAAAGAACAAACAAACAGAGATGAACAATACAATAACTGAAAGAAAAATACACTGGAAGGAATCAATAGCAGAATAACTGAGGCAGAAGAACAGATAAGTGACCTGGAAGACAGAATGGTGGAATTCACTGCTGCAGAACAGAATAAAGAGAAAAGAAGGAAAAGAAATGAAGACAGCCTAAGAGACTTCTGGGACATTAAACACAACAACATTTGCATTACAGGGGTCCCAGAAGGAGAAGCGAGAGAGAAAGGACCAGAGAAAATATTTGAAGAGATTATAGTCGAAAACTTCCCTAACGTGGGAAAGGAAATAGCCACCCAAGTCCAGGAAGCACAGAGAGTCCCAGGTAGGATAAAACCAAGGAGAAACATGCCAAGACACACAGTAATCAAACTGACAAAAATTAAACACAAAGAAAAATTACTGAAAGCAACAAGGGAAAAACAACAAATAACACACAAGGGAACTCCTATAAGGTTAACAGCTGATTTCTCAGCAGAAACTGTGTAAGCCAGAAGGGAGTGGCACGATATTTTTAAAGTGATGAAAGGGAATAAACTACAACCAAGATTACTCTACCTGGCAAGGATCTCATTCAGATTCGATGGAGAAACCAAAAGCTTTACAGACAAGCAAAAGCTAAAAGAAGTCAGCACCACCAAACCAGCTCTACAACAAATGCTAAAGGAACTTCTCTATGTGGGAAACACAAGAGAAGAAAAGGACCTACAAAAACAAACCCCTAACAATTAAGAAAATGGTAATAGGAACATAGATATCGATAATTACCTTAAATGTGAATGGATTAAATGCTCCAACCAAAAGACACAGGCTTGCTGAATGGATACAAAAACAAGACCCATATATATGCTGTCTACAAGAGACCCACTTCAGACCTAGGGACACATACAGACTGAAAGTGAGGGGATGGAAAAAGATATTCCACGCAAATGGAAATCAAAAGAAAGTTGGATAGCAATACTCGTATCAGATAAAATAGACTTTAAAATAAAGAATGTTACAAGAGACAAGGAAGGACACTACATAATGATCGAGGGATCAATCCAAGAAGAAGATATAACAGTTATAAATAATTATGCATCCAACATAGGAGCACCTCAATACATAAGGCGACTGTTAACAGCTATAAAAGAGGAAATTGACAGTAACACAATAATAGTGGGGGACTTTTAACAC
This sequence comes from Orcinus orca, assembly GCF_937001465.1. Classification (NCBI taxonomy): domain Eukaryota; kingdom Metazoa; phylum Chordata; class Mammalia; order Artiodactyla; family Delphinidae; genus Orcinus; species Orcinus orca. The sequence continues at coordinate 34,982,440 of NC_064577.1, read as the reverse complement.
CTCACTTACACCAAAGGACAGATTATCCAAACAAAATTAATAGGGAAACACAAGCTTTAAATGACACAATAGACCAGATAGATTTAATTGATATATATAGGACATTCCATCCAAAAACAGCAGATTACACTTTCTTCTCAAGTGCACACGGAACATTCTCCAGGATAGATCACATCTTGGGTCACAAATCAAGCCTCGGTAAATTTAAGAAAATTGAAATCATATCTAGCATCTTTTCCGACCACAACCTTATGAGATTAGAAATCGATTACAGGGAAAACAAACCCGTAAAAAACACAAACACATGGAGGCTAAACAATAGGTTACTAAATAACCAAGAGATCACTGAAGAAATCAAAGAGGAAATCAAAAAATACCTAGAGACAAATTACTACAAAAACACGACGATCCAAAACCTATGGGATGCAGAAAAGCAGTTCTAAGAGGGAAGTTTATAGCACTACAAGCCTACCTCAAGAAACAAGAAACATCTCAAATAAACAACCTAACCTTACACCTAAAGGAAAAAGAGAAAGAAGAACAAACAAAACCCAAAGTTAGTAGAAGGAAAGAAATCATAAAGGTCAAGAGCAGAAATAAATGAAATAGAAACAAAGAAAAAAATAGCGAAGATCAATAAAACTAAAAGCTGGTTCTTTGAGAAGATAAACAAAATTGATAAACCTTTAGTCAGTCTCAGCAAGAAAAATAGGGAGAGGACTCAAATCAATAGAATTAGAAATGAAAAAGGAGAAGTTACAACAGACACAGCAGAAATACAAAGCATCCTAAGAGACTACTACAAGCAACTCTATGCCAATAAAATGGACAACCTGGAAGAAATGGACAAATTCTTAGAAAGGTATAACCTTCCAAGACTGAACCAAGAAGAAATAGAAAATATGAACAGACCAATCACAAGTAAGGAAATTGAAACTGTGATTAAAAATCTTCCAACAGGGCTTCCCTGGTGGCGCAGTGGTTGAGAGTCTGCCTGCCAATGCAGGGGACACGGGTCCGTGACCCGGTCTGGGAGGATCCCACATGCCGCGGAGTGGCTGGGCCCGTGAGCCGTGGCCGCTGAGCCTGCGCATCCGGAGCCTGTGCTCCGCAACGGGAGAGGCCACAGCGGTGAGAGGCCCACGTACCGCAAAAAAAAAAAAAAAATCTTCCAACAAACAAAAGTCCAGGACCAGATGGCTTCACAGGTGAATTCTATCAAACACTTAGAGAAGAGCTAACACCCATCCTTCTCAAACTCTTCCAAAAAATTGCAGAGGAAGGAACACTCCCAAACTCATTCTATGAGGCCACCATCACCCTGATACCAAAACCAGACAAAGGTACTACAAAGAAAGAAAATTACAGACCAATATCACTGATGAATATAGATGCAAAAATCCTCAACAAAATACTAGCAAACAGCATCCAACAACACATTAAAAGGATCATACACCATGATCAAGTGGGATTTATCCCAGGAATGCAAGGATTCTTCAATATCTGCAAATCAATCAATGTCATACACCATATTAACAAACTGAAGAATAAAAACCATATGATCATCTCAATAGATGCAGAAAAAGCTTCTGACAAAATTCAACACCCATTTATGATAAAAACTCTCCAGAAAGTGGGCATAGAGGGAACCTGCCTCAACATAATAAAGGCCATATACAACAAACTCACAGCCAATATCATTCTCAATGGTGAAAAACTGAGAACATTTCCTCTAAGATCAGAAACACAGCAAGGATGTCCACTCTTGCCACTATTATTCAACACAAGTTTTGGAAGTCCTAGCCACGGCAATCAGAGAAGAAAAAGAAATAAAAGGAATACAAATCAGAAAAAAAGAAGGAAAACTGTCACTGTTTGCAGACAACATGATACTATACATAGAGAATCCTAAAGATGCCACCAGAAAACTACTAGAGGTCATCAATGAATTTGGTAAGGTTGCAGGATAGAAAATTAATGCATAGAAATCTCTTGCATTCCTACACACTAACAACGAAAGATCAGAAAGAGAAATTAAGGAAACAATCCCATTCACCATTGCAACAAAAAGAATAAAATACCTAGGAATAAATCTACCTAAGGAGGTAAAAGACCTGTACTCCGAAAACTATAAGACACATGAAAGAAATCAAAGGTGACACAAACAGATGGAGAGATATACCATGTTCTTGGATTGGAAGAATAAATATTGTGAAAACAACTATACTACTCAAAGCAATCTACAGATTCAATGCAATCCCTATCAAATTACCAGTGGCATTTTTTACAGAACTAGAATAAAAATCTTAAAATTTGTATGGAGACACAAAAAACCCCAAATAGCCAAAGCAGTCTTTTTTTTTTTAATTTTTTATTTATTTTATTTATTTATTTTTGTCTGCATTAGGTCTTCGTTGCTGTGCGTGGGCTTTCTCTAGTTGCAGTGAGTGGGGGCTACTCTTCGTTGCGGTGCACGGGCTTCTCATTGCAGTGCCTTCTCTTGTTGCGGAGCACAGGCTCTAGGTGCGCGGACTTCACTAGTTGTGGTGCGTGGGCTCAGTAGTTGTGGCTCACAGGCTCTAGAGCGCAGGCTCAGTAGTTGTGGCATACAGGCTTAGCTGCTCTGCGGCATGTCGGATCTTCCCGGACCAGGGCTTGAACCCATGTCCCCTGCATTGGCAGGCGGATTCTTAACCACTGCACCACCAGGGAAGTCCCGCCAAAGCAGTCTTTGGGAAGAAAAAGACTGAGGGAAAAAAATGGAGCCGGAGGAATCAGACTCCCTGACTTCAGACTATACTACAAAGCTACAGTAATCAAGACAATATGGTACTGGCACAAAAACAGAAATATAGATCAATGGAACAGGATAGAAAGCCTAGAGATAAACCCATGCACCTATTGTCAACTAATCTATGACAAAGGAGGCAAGGATACTCAATAGAGACAAGACAGCCCCTTCAATAAGTGGTGCTGGGAAAACTGGACAGCTACATGTGAAAGAATGAAATTAGAACACTCTCTAACACAATACACAAAAATAAACTCAAAATGGATTAGAGACCTAAATGTAAGACCAGAGACTACAAAACTCTTAGAGGAAAACATAGGAAGAACACTCTTTGACATAAATCACAGTAAGATCTTTTTTGATCCACCTCCTAGAGTAATGGAAATAAAAACAAAAATAAACAACTGGGACCTGATGAAACTTGAAAGCTTTTGCAAAGCAAAGGAAACTACAAAGAAGACGAAAAGACAACCCTCAGAATGGGAGAAAATATCTGCAAACAAATCAACGGACAAAGGATTAATCTCCAAAATATATAAACAGTTCATGCAGTTCAATATTAAAAAAACAAACAACCCAATCCAAAAATGGGCATAAGACCTAAATAGACATTTCTCCAAAGAAGACATACAATGGCCAAGAAGCACATGAAAAGCTGCTCAACATCACTAATTATTAGAGAAATGCAAATCAAAACTACAGTGAGGTATCACCTCACACCAGTTAGAATGGGCATCATTGAAAATCTACAAACAACAAATGCTGGAGAGGGTGTGGAGAAAAGGGAGCCCTCTTGCACTGTTGGTGGGAATGTAAATTGATACAGCCACTATGGAGAACAGTATGGAGGGTCCTTAAAAAACTAAAAATAGAAGTACCATATGACCCAGAAATCCCACTACTGGGCATATACACAGAGAAAACCATAATTCAAAAAGACACATGCACCCCAATGTTCATTGCAGCACTATTTACAATATCCAGGTCATGGAAGCAACCTAAATGCCCATCGACAGATGAATGGATAAACATGTGGTACATATATACACTGGAATATTACTCAGCCATAAAAAGGAACAAAATTGGGTCATTTGTAGAGACGTGGATGGATCTAGAGACTGTCATACAGAGTGAGGTAAATCAGAAAGAGAAAAACAAATATCGTATATTAACGCATATATGTGGAACCTAGAAAAATGGCACAGATGAACCCGTTTGCAGGGCAGAAATAGAGACGCAGATGTAGAGAACATATGGACACCAAAGGGGGAAAGCGGCGGGTGGTGGTGGTGGTGGTGGTGTGATGAATTGGGAGATTGGGATTGACATATATACACTAATATGTATAAAATAGATAACTAATAAGAACCTACTGTATAAACAAATAAATAAAATAAAATTCAAAAAAAATTTTTAAAATCCTCTGATAAACCATAATGGAAAAGAACATGAAAAAGAATATATATGTGTATAACTGAATCAATTTGCTCTACAGCAGAAATTAACACAACATTGTAAATCAACTATATTTCAATAAAATTAAAAAAAAAAAGACCAATGGCCAGAAGAATACCAAGGATCATATAATAAAGAGTCACTACTCACCGCTCAAAATGAACCCATGTAAATGGTTTGCCATATTTGATTCTGCCCCTCCTTTTCTTTCTTTCTTTATTCAAAGAAAGTTTCACATTTATAAAGTCCTTTTCCTTCCTATTCCATGCTGACAGCTATCATAAATTTGTTGTGAATCTGGTCCATATTTTCATAAACTTTATATTTTGTACAATATGTAAATGTATCCATAAACAATATATATTTTAAAATTAATTAATTAATTAATATTCGGCTGTGTTGGGTCTTTGTTGCTGTACGCGGGCTTTCTCTAGTTGTGACGAGCGGGGATTATTCTTCATTGCAGTGTGCAGGCTTCTCACTGCGGTGGTTTCTGTTGTTGTGGACCACAGGCCCTAGGTGGGTGGGCTTCAGTAGTCGTGGCTCACAGGCTCTAAAGCACAGGCTCAGCAGTTGTGGCACACAGGCTTAACTGCACCACGGTATGTGGGATCGTCCCGGACCAGGGCTCGAACCCATGTCCCCTGCATCGGCAGGTGGATTCTTAACCACTGCGCCACCAGGGAAGTCCCAACTATATATATATATATTTAGTGTTTTATTTATTTATTAACATCTTTATTGGAGTATAATTGTTTTACAATGGTGTGTTAGTTTCTGCTTTATAACAAAGTGAATCAGCTATACATATACATAGATCCCCATATCTCTTCCCTCTTACATGTCCCTCCCACCCTCCCTATCTCACCCCTCTAGGTGGTCACAAAGCACCGAGCTGATTTCCCTGTGCTATGTGGCTGCTTCCCACTAGCTATCTATTTTACATTTGGTAGTGTATATATATGTCCATGCCACTCTCTCACTTCGTCCCAGCTTACCCTTCCCCCTCCCCGTGTCCTCAAGTCCATTCTCTATGTCCCAACAGTATATTCTTAAATGACTTCCCTCACTCAAGTTTATAAATTCCTTTAGGAGTTTTTTGTTTTTGTTTTTGTTTTAACATGGCGAGAGGTAGGGATCTAATATTTTATTTTTTCCATATGAAATGTCAATTGACCCAATGTCATTTCCTGAGAAATTTATCTTTCCAAGCTGCCTTAACTACTATGTATCAAACTCTCCTTATCAGCTTGGGTCTATTTCTATCTTTGTGCCAATACCACACTTAACTATGGTTATGCTATCTGGTATGATGAATCTCCCTCCTTGTTCTTTATTCAAAAATTATACTGGCTGTTTTTGAACTTTTATTCCTCCATATGAATTTTACATTCAATTTTATGACAATCCTGTTGGGGTTTTGATTAGAATTACATTTAATTTGGAGATTAATTTAGGAAATAATTTACTTCTTTATTGTATTTAGTCTTTCCATCCATGAACATGGAGTATTTATCATGTATTCAGGTCTCTGTTATGCCCTTCAACAAAATTTTGTCTATAAAAATTAGATTGTTCCTAGGTGCCTTAAGGCTGTGTTGGTATTAATGATGGTGTCTGCCTTCAGAGAGCTTTGAATGGGTTAGAGAGGCAGTTAAATGAGCAATTACTATATAGGTTGATAAGGGCTGTACTTGGAGGGATGCAAATAGGGTAGTATACAAATATCTATGGTGGTACATATCCTGGGCTCTAACCCTTAGGAGGGTTGTACACTTAGAAGTCTAGTCTGAATCATCTCCATCTGCCTTTTCAAAACTTCAAGACACAGCCCAGAGTGTGAAATTACAAGACAGAACCTAGGGCTTCTGCAATTCAAAAAAATCTCCTCTTTGTAAACATCTTTTGGATGAATAGAATCAGTGTTGATGCTGATAATATTTATGATTAGGCTAATTATTTTGCTGTTTCATTAATGAAATCAGGATATCACCAAAAAGAGAGAGAAAACTGAAAGCTTCTGCTTCGTGACTACAAAAAAAGAAAAACTCACTGTGTAACTTTAAGTTATTTGACATCTCATTGTAACATGTGAATAGTTCCTCTATTTTTATAAGACTTTTTTTTTTTTTTTTGCGGTATGTGGGCCTCTCACTGTTGTGGCCTCTCCCGTTGCGGAGCACAGGCTCCGGACGCGCAGGCTCAGCGGCCATGGCTCACGGGCCCAGCCGCTCCGTGGAACGTGGGATCTTCCCAGACCGGGGCATGAACCCGTGTCCCCTGCATCGGCAGGCGGACTCTCAGCCACTGCGCCACCAGGGAAGCCCCCAAGACTTTTTTAAAGAAGGAAAAACATACACATATAAATTGTTTTGGCTGAACCATATGAGAGTAAAAGTATGTTGCATGGTACTTCCTTCCTAAATATGTCAGCATGTATTTCTAAGAACAAGGACATTCTCCTATATATCTACAATATAATAATCACAGGCAAGAAATTTAATATTGACTCAATACTATACCACACTATTAGGTAATATAGGGTCCAGATTCATTTCCCAATTGTCTTATAATATCTTTTCTGTGTCCTACACAAGTCCACCCCTTTTGTTAATCCAGAATCTAATCAAGGATTAGGTGTTAAATTCACTTGTCGAATTCCTTTAGACTCCTTTAATCTAGGGCAGTCCCCCAGGCTTTTGTTTTGTTTTGGTCTTTGGTCTTTGATGACACATTGTGTTTTGAGGATTTTTGGCTAGTTGCTTTGTGGAGTGTCCCTCAGTTTGGATTTGTCTGATTGCTTCCTCCTGATTGGATTCAGGTTAAATATTTTTGGCAAGGATAATCCATATTATGATTTGTGACGTTGTGTCCTCAGTGTATCACAATGGGAGGCACAGTATGTCATTCTGTCCTATTATTGGCAATGTAAAATTTGCTTACTTGATGGCATCCACTAGATTTCTCCACTGTTCATAATTAATAAATAATCTCTGGGATGATACTTTGAGGCAATGTAAATTCCTGTTCCCAAATACTGTTTCACTCAATGGTTTTAGCATCCATTGGTGACTCGTGCTTGAATCAATTATTACTATGGTAGCTGTAAAATGGTCACCTAGACCTTGACACTTGGTATTGCTTCTCTGGCTCTGTCCACTGGTTTCCTAACCATGAATTCAGGCTCGTCCCTTTGATGTTGCTGCTTTTGACCAGTTTGGTTAACTGTCTTCTTAACCCTTAGTACTAACTGGTCAGCACAGTCAGGTCTTTTTTAGATTTACCAGAGCACCAGTGAGCCAGGCCTACACAGAAAGCGAATACTACTTTGAGCTATATCTATTAACAATAATGATTACTACCAATAAGCTAGAGATTATTATAAGCTATAATAATAAGCTAGAGCTTCCCTGAAGGCAGAGATAACCTGCATCGTGATTCTCCTCAATCAGAGAGCTAGTCCTCGTGCTGGATAGATGCACTTTTTGCCCACATGTTTGTTTGTTTTTTAACATCTAGCTCTCAGATGGCAAACTGTACCACAAAGAGCAAAGGCAACATCTTAAGGAATGAAATATAATGTTTTCCATTGTCCTCAAAATGATACTATTAGACACAGACTGAGTAAGGACACTGACTTTTCCACTTCATGTACCAAAATGGATAATAATCCTTCAAAACTGCAAATGGGGGTGTTTTGTGCAAACTTCTTTTCAGCATGTTCTGATGACTTATTCGAGAAAACTGCAGATTTTGTAGGTGGCTGGTTATAATAATCTAAGGTTAAGTTGAAGACATCATGTCTAAAAATAAAGCAAATGCTTTTTCCTTTCTATAATCCTCAATTAGAAGCCATTTAAGGAAGGCTTGTAAATATGGATTCTACGGTTCTCATGGGCTCCCCTGCTTTACAAATTAATTTTAGTACATTTTGAAATGTGTAGATAAATTATTTTACCCTACATCCATCCATACTGCCCTCTTGATTTTAACATCAATACAAATACTAATACTAATGAAATGAACTTCATGACGACTATTGCAATAACAAATCCTCAATAAATAGAGCTCTCCTTAGATGGTGAAATTCCCTCTTTGTCGGTTGGTAACTTCCAGTGGGAACTATTTGTGGTCAGGAGGAGAACTCTTTTGGCCATCTCTCCAAGGCAATGCAAATTGAGCCAAGTCAAAATATTGAAATGTTTCCTCAATTCATCCAAAGAAGACACCCATCCAGGGGAAGAAACTAGATTTCTCAGGTGGACCTATGTAGTTGACTAAATGAGATAATCTAGCTCCCTAAAAGCAAGCACAACTCAGTGACTGAAAATGACTTGGTCTTAACCAAGGAGAAAAGAAAATAGTCAGAAGCTGGATTGAAAGCCATGGGAAAGTCCTTCTCAGGGCCAGGGTGCTCTCCATCCTGGAGCAACCAGAACTTTCCTTTTTCTGTCACTCCTCTTCCTAAATAACCTCACTTATTTCTATCTCTGAATCATGACCTTACACCTCTCTCTGAACTCCAGATTCATATATCCAACTCCTTACCTACCATTTCCACTTGGAAGTCTCATTGGTATCTCAAACTGATTGTGTCCCTGCTGGGGCACTTGACTTCCTGCTTCTCCTGCACTGTTCCCTACCACCCACTCAGGGTCCAAAGACAAAGCTAGAAATCCTGAGGTCATCCTTACTTTGCCCCCATCTGATGCATCAACCCCCAAAGAAAGTCAGTCTGTTTCCAAACTATACCCATCCCTATCCACTGCTGTCTCTCCAGCCCAAGCCACCATCATCTTTGGTCTGCATTCTTGCACTTGCTGCCAACTGGAATCCCTGCTTCTATTCCTGCCGTCCTCCCACCACCCTCCTCAGAGTGGCCAGAGCAAACGTTGAAAGACATAAATCACACACTGTAATTGGGCATCCTAAACTGGATGCTGGAACAGAAAAAGGACATTAGTGGGAAAACTGGTGAAATCTGAATCAAGTCTGCAGTTTTGAAAAATGATTCATGGTTATATAAGATGTTAACATTTAGGGGAAGCTGGGTAAAGGGTATATGAGAACTCTCTGCACCATCATTGCAACATTAGTGTAAATTTAAGACAATTCCAAACTAAAAAATTTATTAAAAAAAAAAACAAACCCTAAATATCATGTCTCTCCTTTGTTTAAAATCCCCGCATAACTTCCCACTGCAGTAAAATCCAACCTCTAGCTACGGCCTCATAGGTTTTACACGATCTGGCTTCTGTTACTTCCTCCATCTCATTTCCTACGTCTGCTCTCATCCCTAGTGCTCTGGCTGCTGGTTTTCTGACAGTTCCTGGATTATGCCAGGCTGCATCAGGGGCTTGGGCCTTTGCCCTTCTTGTCCCTGTATTAGTGTGCTAGGGTTGCTATAACAAAATACCACAGATGGAGTGGCTTAAACAACGCAATTCCATTTTCTCAGGGTTCTGGAGGCTGGAAGTCCAAGATGAAGGTGTTGGCAGGTTTGGTTTCTTCTGAGACCTCTCTCCTTGGTCTAGTATGGCCAGCTTTCTGCTGTGTCCTCACATGGTCATCCTCATGTGGTCTTTCCTCTGTGCTTGCACGTCCCTGGTTTCGTGTATCCAAGTTTCCTCTTCTTTGAAGGATAACAGTCAGATTGGATTAGGGCCCACCCTAACGGCCTCCTTTTAACTTAATCACCTCTTTAAAAGCCTTATCTTCAAACACAGTTATAGTCTCAGGTACTCCAACATGAATTCTGGGGGGACACAAACTCAGCTTACAACAGTCCCCTTGCCTGGACAACCCTTCAGAGGGTCGGCTCCTTCCCAGCCTCAGGTCTCACATGGATTTGTCACCTCTTCTGAGAGGCATTTCCTGACCACATGGCTTCTAGCTGAGCTCCCCTCCATCCTATTTATCGCCTTCTTAGCACTTCCTACAACTGGAATCCTTTGTTTACTTGCTTATTATGTGCTTTCCCCCATTCCATGAGTAGTGGAGACCTTGTGTGTCTTATTGCTGTATCCTCATTGCCTCTTACAATGCCTGGCACATAGCAAGTACTCAAAATTTGTTGACAAGAAATGGTTAATTGACAATTCAGACAAAAGCAGAGTCTCATTAGAAAATCATCGGTAACATAGTTAATCCCAAGGTAGGACCATAACTGAAGCAATACCTAATATTTGTATAGCACTTTACAGTTTATGAAGTGCTTCCAGGTAAATTAACCTGGACGAATCCTCCACACTGTGATGCAAGCATTATTTATTCTATTTTCTCGATGAAGAAGCCAAGACTCCATTGCTTAAGTCATAGAGCTGGGGTTTCAATACATATCTTTTTGTGTTTTTTCATTATGACATAGCTGAACTAGAAACTAAATAAATTCCCCAAACTTGGGGACTTCCCTGGTGACGAAGTGGTTAAGAATCTGCCTGCCAATGCAGGGGACACGGGTTCGAGCCCTGGTCCGGGAGGATCCCACATGCCGCGGAGCAACTAAGCCCGTGCGCCACAACTCCTGAAGCCCGCACACCTAGAGCCCATGCTCCGCAACGAGAGAGGCCACCGCAATGAGAAGCCTGTACACCACAACGAAGAGTAGCCCCACTCGCCGCAACTAGAGAAAGCCTGCGCGCAGCAAAAAAGACCCAACACAGCCAAAAATAAATAAATAAAATAAATACATTTATATAAAAAAAAAATCCAAAAACTTTTTCTAGGCAATTTCCAAGGACAGCTCTGTGAAGGACAGAGCCTCATGCTTCCAGGAACTAAACTGGACATGCTTTCCATCTGGTCAGAGAAGTTTCACTGCTAAGGAATAATGGCTAATGAGAAGAAATATAGTGCCCCCCGGCCCCTTTATCTTGTGTGTGGGGTGGTGGTGGTTATAAATATGCTTTTTGTAAACTGTTCTGTTTGCAAGGGTATGAAGAAGTGAAGAAATTTGGAGAACCTGATTTCCTAAGTATTCACTGTTGGTTTTAAATAGCACTTAATATTTCATTTAAATCTGTAGTTCTCAGCCTTGATGGCTGTTAGGTTCCCCTGCGGGAGCTCTACAAATCCCAGTGACGGGATCCCAATCCCAGACAAATGAAATCAGAATCCTGGGGAGTGGGACGGTGGCATCAGCGAGTCTAAAGCTTCCCACGTCACTTTAATATGCAGCCATGATTGAGAAACATTGGTCTAGATCCTCAGATGGGGTGGGGATGGCATATCCTACGCCCTCCAAAAAGAACATATCAGGTTTGACTGGAGGGTAGACTCTAAAAGGCCACACACACTTCTATGTGGAATCTAGAAAAATGGTACAGATGAACTTATTGACAAAGCAGAAATAGAGTCACAGATGTAGAGAACAAACTTACGGTTACCAAGGGGGGAAGGAGGAGGTGGGACAAATTGGGAGATTGGGATTGACATACATACACTACTAAGTATAAGATAGATAACTAATGAGAACCTACTGTTTAGCACAGGGAACCCTACTCAATGATCTGTGGTGACCTAAATGGGAAGGAAATCCAAAAAAGAGCAGATATATGTATACGTATAACTGAATCACTTTGCTGTACAGCAAGAAACAAATACAACATTGTAAAGCAACTATACTCCAATAAAAATTTTAAAAAAAGAATAACCATAAGAGCTTGTTAAATATGCTCATTCCCGATTACTCTGCAGATTACTTATTAATTTCAAAGGAAAAATGTACCTTTGCAATGAAGAGTTCTAGAAGACACCACCTTAAATAAGTGATCAAATTTAGCATCACCAATAACAGGGCAATGGCATATGAACCTCCTGATGTGACGCAATGGGAAGTAAACAACATTACTTCTGTAGTATTCTTGCCAAAGATGTTTGTTATGAATCTAATCGCGAGGAAACAATCAGACAAATCCAGATTGTAAACAAGACAACTGACCTGGACTCTTCAAAAATGTCATTATCATTAAGAAAAAAAAGCCAAAGGTACTATTCTAGAATTTAGATTAAAAGAGACTAAAAAGAAGAGATAATCAAATGAAATCCATGATTCTTGATTGAATCCTGTATCAACACAAATAGCTAGGATGTTTTGGAGATAATTTGAGAAATTTTGATATGGACTCATATTGAATAAGATTATTCTATCAATATTACATTTCTTGGATGTGATATGGTATTATTATTATGTAAGAGAACGAGAGAACGCTTTTGTTCATAGGAGATAACGTGCTGAAGTATTTAGGTGCAAAGTGTTATGCTACCTGCAATTTAATTTCAAATGTTGTAGCTAAATGCATACATTTTCACTAAAAAAAAAAAAAAAAAAAGTCCACACACTTCCGATTGGAGAATTCTGTGCTCCTAGAGGGATAGTGTCAGAAGCACTGCCCTAGACCAGTCTGCACCCCAGACCAATTAAATCAGGATCCCAGGATGGGTGGAACCCAAGCAGGAGCCATTGTTAAAGCTTCTCAGATGAGTCCAACGTGCAGCCAAGGCTGAGAACCACTGCTTTTAAGTGGTACCTGCTTTGTTTGGAAGAGGAAGTGGACGCAAGGCTGCCCCCCATTAACCACAATGAACAACAGTAACCTGGCAGCAGCTGACACTCGAATGATAAGCACTGACTCTCCCAGATCTAGATTTATGGCCTTGGACAAACAACAGAGCCTTACTTTTTGGCATGGTGCCATCCTCCTCAGCACTAATTAAGGCCTAAAGAATTCTCATCAGTATGTGCATAAAACAAATGGGCCTCGATTTAAGACAACTTCCCCATTGTGTCCTGGTTAATGTAATCACAGTTTACAGGTTTGCTCAATCATAAATATACTAGTTTTATTTTAACAAGGAGAAGATATTTAAATCTAGATATCCCAATTTTTACACTAGATGTTGGGTCATGTAAAAAGATGACTTAGGTGGTAATTGATAATAGAATAACAGCATGTACTCTATTCGATCAGTAATCAATATGATTATCACTAGCGTCTTTCAATTTAATTACTGCTTCTTATCGTCATCCATTTCATTAAAGTTTTGGCAGGTAGGGAAGGAAATAGGGTGCAGATAGCAGTATGAAGGATGGTAGCTGAATGATAAGACTATATACCCAGAAAATGCAAAGAAATGGCCTGAGTTTATTAAATAATTTGGCAAAGCAGTGAGACGAGAGAAACACCCACCACTGCACTGCTTTCTTTAGCAATTCTGCCTCCCACCAGAAACTCCATACTCATCCCTGGACAGAAAAAGAGCATGCCAGCACACACCATCTGCTTAAGGCTCCAGTTTTGAACCCCTGGACAAAGCTATCTTTTAATGAAGTATTATTACATAAATATATATTTCTCAAGTTCTGATTTGGAAACATTAACAAGTGTGAATGAAAACCAATGGAGTCTTCCTTTTCTGCCTCCAGGGACCAAGCTTGAACCAGCTGGGTAACCAACAGCTGCTGCTGAATATGGAAATTAGAGGAAGACGAATTGGCAAAGAAGAAGTCTAATCACGCTGGGGCTGGCCTGTCTGGTCCAATAGCTCAGAAGCAAGACCTGGGGATTTATGGATCAGAGCCAGGCAGAGGCTGGGCAAACACATGCAGGGCCTCTTCAGTGAACTCGGACTTGGGCAAGTTGGGTGCCATGACAGAGAGATAAGGAGCTGGCTCCCCCGGGCAGCCTCAGAGCCAGCCAGTTGTGGAGGTGGAGGCAACACAGGGTACACTAGCTGGCATTTCTCCCAGAGGAAGCAAATTGTGTTGACATGGACTGCCCACAGGTGCCCTGGGGTTCAGTGCTTCTCCTGCAGGCCAGCCTAAGTCTCAGAGAGAACTGGCCTTTGGCGTGGGTAGAGGGTGCTGACTCTAAGCACGGATCCTGACTTTAGGGTGACTAACCTGGTATTTTAAATTCCTAAGAGAGTAGTGACAAAGCTAAATTCCTAGGAGAGTAGTGAAAAGACCCTAGCACTTGCCAAAAAAGGGGATACAAGACAGTAAATGATAACCATGTGATTTGTTTTTTTTTAGATTAGACCTGAGCTGAGGATAAACCAGAAGATTACGCTGGTCCTGTAAGGATCAAGGCGAGGCCGCACATCCATTCCATACCTCTACAAACGGAGCGGGTTTTAACTTCATGAAGACAGGACAGAGCGACAGAGAAAAAGAGAAAGCAAGGCGATTTGTCTAGAAAGATTAAAAGATGTTTTAAACCCCTTTGCCTCCCCCGCACCCCGTATTCTTTAAATTGTGACAGGAAAGGCAATTCAGGCATGTCTGATCTCTATCACCCTTTTCCTGATGGTCTACAGCTACATCAAAATGGTCAAGACCACTTCAAGATCCAGTGACTGTCAACTGTTCAAAGAAGTACATTTAAGTAGGGAATGCAGCGCAGCCATTAAATATTACTGGGAAGGATACTTCATGACATGGTAAAAACAGGATGTTGTATGAGTCAATTTTAGGGAAATTGGCTGAAAAGTAAATTCATTAACACTTTGCAGGATGGACCAAAATGCTAACAGCAGTTATCTCTGAAGTATGGGATTACTACTGGTTTTGCTTTCTTTGTGTGTGTTTTCCAAGTTTTAAGAACCATGTTAATTTTCCAATCAGAAAAGAAGGGTTCAAGGTACACTGTGCAACACTATTTTAGACAATGAGGCTTTGACGCAGTTGGCCAGCAAAGTACCTCTGATTTCAGGCTGTTGACAAGGACACGGGACTAAACGGCTCTGTTAGGTCACCCACCACCAGGGGACGCTAACCATTGAGGATCCTGAACTTACTGGGGGAAGAGCACCCTCGCAGGTTGCATTCTTCTCTGGAAAGTTTCAGGAACTCTGGAGAAGGCATTCAGCTGGGATGGATCTATCAAGGGGTCAAATTTGGAGATGTGGTGCATGCCATTCTGATCTGAGTCTCTCTGACCAGGGGTTAGCAAACTCTTTTTTCTGTAAAGGGCCATGTAGTAAATATTCTAGGCTTTGCAGACCACATGAGCTCTGTTGTAGGTACTCATTCTGCTGGTGTAGCATGAAAGCAGCTTAGATATCCACAGATGAGTGAATGTAGCTGTGTTCCAAAATAACTTTATTTACAAATAATGTCGTTTGTCAACCCCTGATAATCTTCAGGTTTCCTAACTTAGTTCAAGAAGCTGAAGTGACCGGGCACAAGCCACGGCAGTCCCTGTGAATAGATGGGTCATTATGGAATGTCACTCCTCAAGCGCTTTCCATTCCAAGGGTTGACTAGTGGTGACTCTTCACACCGAAGGAAGGGACGCCCATTAACGCGCTAATGTTTTTAGTCATTTAATATGTTGGTTCCCCCCCAAACTAAACCATGAGTCCCTGGAGTTTGAGAAACAGGTCTGAATTTTTAACACCATCCATGCAGCTCACACAGTGACATCTAAATAGTGCTGGATGTGCTCTTGTTGAATACTGAGTGAATGAACCAGTGTCCTCCCTTTCCATGCTGGTATGAAATGTAGTTCTTGGGTGACTCCTCTTGGGAACCACTCAAGCTCTGTCCAGGCAGACTCCACCTTGAATGGGACACCCTGAATTCTGCACAAACACACCCATACTTTCTAGAAGTATTTGTTCTTGCCAAGGGCAGGAAATTTCTAGAAGATGTCAACATGAAGAAACAGAGCCTGGCCAAAGCTGTCCCTTCTAGAGAGTTTCTTAGTTTATCTCAGTGACTGTCTTCACAAAAAAAGGTTTTCAAATTGACAACGTTTATGACCTTAGATAGTTCTTCTGGGCACTTAGGTATCTCCTTGGCCTCCTGCATCTTGTTTTGCATCTCCTTGGCTCAATGACGGCACCAAAGGGGTCACCTTGTCAGAACTCTCTTACTCATTTTGCCACAGCCTCAATTTTCATCTTTCTCAACAAATGCAAAACATGAAAATGAAGTAGAAATTAATAAGTGAAGCCCTGCAGCTTCTAGATACAGGTTCTTCCCTCAATGCGTCCTGATGGAACCCACAACCCAATGTCAGGGTGAGGTTCTTGTAGGTCAAACCATCCACTCCCAAGGGGATGGGGATTTAGAAATGTATCACCCCGACAGAAAGAGGTGGGGCAAAAGCCAGGTCAGAAGTGAATTTTAAGCAATACTAATAAAGTTCCTGGCTAAAATTTAGCGAGAGTCAGAATGCCTCACGAGGTAAACATTTGCTGGAGGGTTACGCTGATTTTTTAAGGTGGGATTCGTGTGCGTGTGTGTGTGAATATGTGAACATATGCACAGCCCAGAAAATATGTGTATCCATGTATGTGTGCACACATACACCTGATTGCATTCATTCTTCTAAGCAAATGTCATTGAGAAGATTTGTGTTCAATCCAATGATCTAGAGTTCCAAGGTCCCCATCAACCTTCTTGATCCCCAGAGACAATCACTCCAGATGATAGAGATTTCTGCACAGAGGCCATGGAAAGTACAGAATGATGAGAAGAAAAGCCAGAGCTTCACTGAGGTCCCAGGCACAGATCGTGCTGCTGGCCCTGGCCACACAGGAGCTGTGAGGGGCTCTCAGAGTCCGTGAGGGGAGAGCGCGGTATGGATTGGGGCGGGGCATGGGGTGGGGTGGCAAGGGGGCTACTCACGCTGTTGTTGCTTCCTTTGTTGTCCTCATACTTGGTTTCTATATGAATGGAGAATTTTGGCAGAAAGGAACACTACGGAAAAAAAGAAAAGTTTCATCAACACACCGTCCTTTCTCTCTTCACATCTTCAGTTTAGCCTCCGGCTGCTCTCCTGACCGTTTGGTTGCGAGCACTGTCCACAATCAGAAATGTTAAGATACTAGTTCCATGTCCGTATGCAAGGAAAGCCACCTTTTTGGCAACGTGAACACGATTTCATCCAGGAGTCAGGCCGGAGAGAATAACTAAGCAATCAGGCAAGTCGCCGAAGAGGACATTTCCCAAAAGAATATGCTTTATGAGTCCGACCACAGGCTTTAGAAGAGCAACCCCCTGGAACAGAGACAATTCCAGTTCCAGGGTGCTTCACTTCAGGGAGTAGCCGCCACTGCTGGATGCCTGGGAACCAGCCTTAACCATGATGTACATATTCATGTAAAGCTAGAGGCGGTAGCGTAGAGCTTTAAGATTATAAGTTACTTAGGCCTACCCAGGTGACCCAGGATAATCTTTCCAAGGTAAAGTCAGTTAATTAGCAACCTTCATTCCATGTGCAATCTTAATTCAGGTTCCAGCAATTTGAACATATACATCTTTAGGGAGCCATTATCCTGCCTAACACAGGGTGGAATGTGTGTGTGTTTGTGTTCTGTCTTTTTACTCTTGAATAAAATATCTAGAATTTGGTGTTAAAAAAAAAAAGATTATAAATTACTGAAGTCAGACAGACTTGTTTTAGTTTTGGATTTATCACTTGATAGCCATGTGACTTTGGACAAGTCATTGAACTTGTCCGAACCCCAGCAATATTGAAACAGGTAAAATAACGATTACTTAACAGTGACATTGTGAGGGTTAAATAAAATCATGTGCATAAAAGGTAACAGTGCTGGGCATCAAGCCAACTTTGCACAGAGGGCAGCAAATCAGTATGAGGCTGCAGCTGAACTTGACATGAAATGCGGCCTCTCTTTCTGTCGGCACAGGGGAGAAAAACCCCAAATGCACACCATCCTGGAGTCCCCGTCTCCTTGAGCTCATTCTATGTATTCAGTAGACTATAAGGGTTAGCATAGCTTGAGAAGAGGATTTTTTTGGTTTGTTTGTTTTTTGCGGTACACGGGCCTCTCACTGTTGTGGCCTCTCCCGTTGCGGAGCACAGGCTCCGGACGCACAGGCTCAGCGGCCACGGCTCACGGGCCCAGCCGCTCCGCGGCATGTGGGATCTTCCCGGACCGGGGCACGAACCCGTGTCCCCTGCATCGGCAGGCGGACTCTCAACCACTGCGCCACCAGGGAAGCCCGAGAAGAGGATTTTGATGGATGTCGATGTAGCCTTCCTCCTGCTGCCACTGAGCAGGGCATTCACCTTCTCTACCACCAGAGATGGGATTGAAGACTACCGGCTAAAATGACCTAGCAACTCCACTGGGAGCTGCTGGTGTTGGAGGAGTGAGGCTTGGGCCAATACGCTCACAGTCCAAGAGGTTGGCGCCTTTATTTATTTATCCAACATACATAGAGCACATATTCTACACCTGGCACTGGTCTAAGAGCTTCCAAGTTCTAATTCCTTTATTCCTTGTCACCACCCTATGAAGTAGAACTGTTATCATCAGCCGTGTGTTAAAGATGAGGAAACGGAGGCACAGAGAGGGTAAGTAAATGGCCCATGATCACGTAGGTAGGAACAGTAGAGTTGGGATTGAAAGTCTGGTGGCCTGGTCCCCGAGTCCATGCTCTTGATGACTACCCCACTGGTTCTCAGCATGGGATCTCTGAGCCAGTAGCAGCAGCACCCTGGAACTTCTCAGAAAGGCAAATTCTTGGGGCCAATGCCAGACCCAGTGAATCAGAAACTCTGGGGATGGAGCCCAGGCATCTGTGTTTAACAAGCCCTCCAGGGGTGCTGATGCAGGCTTAAGTTGGAAAACCACCTCACTATACCATGCATGGGAAGGAAAGAGAGAGAATGCATTATCTAAAACCCCGAGGTCCACAACATGCACCCTTGCCCCATGCGGTCACCCCACCGTGACCGTGACCCCCTTTCAGCCCAGCTGAGACCCCCCAGTGGCATCCGTGCAAGAAGGCAGAGGCCTTCGATGTGCCATTGGTAACTCTGCTGGCGTCACATGCCTGTGTGCACTCGGCGTGCATCTGTCTTAATCTGGGTGAAACAAGCAAGCTGAACGTGACTAAGGAAACGGAAACAATCAATCCCAGTACCTGCTTTTCTGGGGAATGAAGCCCTGCGATCATTCAGTAACACTTTCTTTGCTGTCTCCTCTCAAACCTCTCACTGCACAACTGCTGCCCTCACACCCAGACCCAGGGAGTTCTCCAAGGAGGGGCCCCCCATAGTGAATCGAGATGGAGCGGCTCAGAGCCCCACGGCAGAGCTCTCAATCAACACGTGAACTTGAGGACACACACCTGCAGAGACCCTTTTAAAAATAACAAGCTTCAGGTGAACCGATTTGTCCTTTTTAACCCATAATTCATGAGGCTAAATCCAACGTGTGCACAGTACAAGGTGGTGAGAGAACAGAGCTGTTCAGGGTGGGGAGGTGGGTCTGGGTGCGTCAGAGTGGAACCCCGCAAGGAGTTTTTATCGGTTGAATCTCTAAACCACTTAACTAAGGTCAAACAAATGAATTTTAGCATTTGGGTATTAAACCCAAATACAAAATGCAAAACTCTTATGCAAGGTAACAGATGTTGTTATTTTTGAGTCAAGGACTTAGGTTATTTTCATGTCAGAATGGTAACCCTGCCAGAGGCTAGAAGTGCACCTGGTTTCCGCAAGGCAGTGGGCAGACCTGGGTCAGCCAGGCCAGCTCCAGGCTGGTCAGTGCTGTGGGATCTTCCCAGACCGGGGCATGAACCCGTGTTCCCTGCATCGGCAGGCGGACTCTTAACCACTGCGCCACCAGGGAAGCCCTCCTTTATTTTTTTTTTAAATTTATTTATTTAATTTATTTTATTTTTGGCTGTGTTGGGTCTTCGTTGCTGTACGCGGGCTTTCTCTAGATGTGGCGAACGGGTGCTACTCTGTTGCGGTGCACGAGCTTCTCAGTGTGGTGGCTTCTCTTGTTGCGAAGCACAGGCTCTACGCACGCGGGCTCAGTAGTTGTGACTTGCGGGCTCTAGAGCTCAGGCTCAGTAGTTGTGGCGCACGGGCTTAGTTGCTCTGTGGCACGTGGGATCTTCCCGGACCAGGGCTCGAACCCGTGTCCCCTGCACTGGCAGGCGGATTCTTAACCACTGTGCCACCAGTGAAGTCCTGCTTATTCCTTTATGATGCTTCTTATTCTTCATGAATCAGAGAAAGATGCTGCCTTCTTTATCCCAATGGAAAAATAATATAATGATCAGAACTGAGACATAGGAGTCATCAGACCTGAGATGTATCAACTGGGGCAAATTATTTTCCCATCCCCAGCCTGTTTCCTCATTTACAGAATGGGGACTCTCCTTCTCTACTCTGTAGGCATGCTGAGAAGATCAATGAGATAATTCAGGTAAACCCAGCACAGTGCCTGGCACAGAATAGGTGCAGGGTTAAAAATATATGTAAGTCTCTTCTCCAGAAACTTGTTTCATTGATTATTTGCATCTTCTCCCTGCTTCCTTTCTACCATCTAAAAATATAATGAAAAGTATCACATTCTTTCTCTCTTCCTTTCTTCCTTCCTTCTCTCCTCCCTCCCTCCCTCCCTCCCTCTCTCTCTCTCTCTCTCTTTGGCTGTGCCGGGTCTTAGTTGCAGCGTGTGGGATCTTTTTAGTTGCGGCACACGTGACCTAGTTCCCTGACCAGGGATCAAACCCGGGCCCCCTGCATTGGGAGCGTGGAGTCTTAACCATTGGACCACCAGGGAAGTCCCCAAAGTGTCATATTCTTAAAAAAACAAACAAGCATCAAGTTCCCTCAGTTATGTTTCTTCCTCAAGCTACAACCAATCCCATTCCTCCTCGTCTTCACAATCAAACTCTATTAAAAGAACAGTCGATGCTTGCTGGCTCTACTTTTTCATCTCCTACCATTTTTTTCTCAACCAGTGCAATATGGTATGGAAATGACTGATGATCAAAGAATTTCCAAAGCAGCAATTGATTCTGCATCCACACCCTGTAGGGCTCTCTACACTCTTCTATGTGATGAAGCAATTCCTCCTATGATAGCAGCTCCTTCCCAGCCTTCTCTTCCCTCCTCCATTCCTTCAATGAAGGCGGTCCCTTAGGTTCTGCCCTCCACCCTATTTTCTTGCACCAAGTGATCTCATCTGCTCCTGACTTTTCCATGACCCTTTTTTATGAATCCTCCCAAATTGACATCTTTCACCCCAACTGCCCTTGTCACATGTCCAGTTGCCCACTGGCTGTCCCCAACAAGGGTCCTCTAGGCCCACCAAACTTGAATGGTCCATACCGAACTCAAATGTTCTTCTGCACTGCACGAGTTTCCCAGGGCTGTCAAATTACCACGAATGTGGCTTAAAACAACAGAAATGTAACCTCTCACAGTCCTGGAGGCTATAAGTCTGAAATCAAGGTGTTGGCAATGTCGTGCTCCCTCTGAAGGCTCTAGGGAAGCATCCTTCCTTGCCTCTTCCGGCTTCTGGTGGTCCCAGGCGCTCCTTGGTCTGTGGCTCAACTCCAATCTCTGCTTCTGTCTCCATTCACCTTCTCCCCTCCGTGTGTCTCTGTGTCCTCTTCTTGTAAGACATAAGTTATTGGATTTAGCTCACCTTAAATCCAGTGTGATTTCATCTCTCATCTCAAGGTCCTTAAGTAATTACACCTGCAAAGACCCTACTTCCAAATAAGGTCACACCTGAGGTTCCGGTGGACATGAATATTTAGGGGGACATTATTCCATCCACTACAGTCACCCATCACATCCAGTGAACCCCCAAGTTCTGCTGACTCAGTTTCTCTCCTTCAGGGGAAGACCTGGAGTCTTCTGTATCTGACCCGAATCTTCTTTCCGGCTTTGCCCTGTATTCATCCCATGGCCAGTCACAGAAGACCGCTTTCCATTCCCTGGAACACTTCTGGCTACCACGCTTTAATGCCTACAGTTCCCCCAGCCTGACATTTCCTTCCTAAATTTTACCCATCAGCCATCTCAAACCACTTCAGAATGATTATCCCTTGTACACACGTAGCATTCTCTTTGTTCCTTTGTCACAGCACTATCTCCTTTTCCATCATCACAATGAGTTGTCTATGTGTTTGGCTCACCAAAGAGATGATAAGCTCCAATACTATTCCAACACCAGGATCCCTCCCCTACTCCCCACTGCCATCAGGAATGGCTTAAGTCACTTTCCCTCCAGTTATTCAGGCACCAGAGCATCTACTTTAATTTCAATTTGCTTAAATCTGCTTTCTGTGACAAAGGGCTTTGCTCCAGCTGGGAAGATACCACCTAACCTAGTCATTCTCAAATATCCAGGGGGTGGAGAAGGGAGCACCCCACCTTCCAACCCTGGACTTTCTCAAAATATATGCCAGCCCCTAAAGATTCTGACACATTTCCTAGGGTGAGGGGGATTCCATATCACTGAAGGAACTGTCAGAGTGTAGGAGCAGAAAAAAAGTTGGGAATCCTGACACAACCAAACTGTTACATGATGCAAGAAGAGAGACATCAGGAGTGCCACCAACTGGCTAAAACTGTAAGATGTCCAAGGGATTCAGAGGATTCTTATGCTCTCCATGTCATTTGGGAACACTGAATGCTTAAAGTTCCATTTGGCCCATAGCAACATGGAGGAAAGACTAAAATACCTAAGGTAGGGACCTCCCTGGTGGCTCAGTGGTTAAGAATCTGCCAGCCAATGCAGGGGGTCACGGGTTTGATCCCTGGTCTGGGAAGATCCCACATGCCACGGAGCAACTAAGCCCGTGCACCACAACTACTGAGCCTGCGCTCTAGAGGCCGAGAGCCACAACCACTGAGCCCGTGTGCCACAACTACTGAAGCTCACGTGCCTAGAGCCCATGCTCTGCAACAAGAGAAGCCACCGCAATGAGAAGGCTGCGCACCGCAACAAAGAGTAGCCCCCGCTCGCTGCAACTAGAGAAAGCCCGCGCACAGCAACAAAGACCCAGTGCAGCCAAAAATAAATAAATAAATTTAAAATACCCAAGGTAGACAGACTTCTAAGATGGTCTCCAAGATTCCCAGCCCCTGGTATAATCTTGCACACTTTGTATAATCCCTCCCCTTAAGTGTAGACAAGACCTGTGAATATGATGGGATAGTTGCTCTTCTGATTAGATTACAAAGGTGATCAGATTATGTTACATTATATAAGACTTCTTTTTAGAAGAAGCAGGTTGATTTTGAGGAAGTAAGCTGCCATATCCTGAGAGGGCCACGTGGCTAGAACCTGAGGGAGGCCTCTAGGAGCAAAGAGCGACCCCTGGAGGCCAGCGAACTAGAAAACCAGACTTCAGTCCTACAACCGCAAGGAACAGAATCCTGCCAACAACCAGAGAGCTTGGAAGAGGACCCTGAGCCTCAGATGAGATTGGAACCGTGGCTGAGACCTTGATTTCAATCTGACTGAGACTCTGAACCAAGGACCCAGCTAACCTGAGCCCCAGTGGAAACTCTGAGAAAATGTATGTGTGATGTTTTAAGTAACTAAGTTTGTGGGAAATTTATTATATAGCAATAGAAAACCAATATAACACCAAACCTCAAGAATCCAACCATTGCTTCCCTGCCAAATCACCCATTTGGTTCTTATGTGAGGAAAGTATCACTGACTTTGAGGTTTGAACATATCTAGGGAAATGGGACGGGAAATCTGTACTCTTTCTTAGTTGTTCCACCTGTGATGTCATCCACTTTGTCAATGGCCACTACTTATTGCCCAGGGCGATATTTACTAGGAACTGATGCCACAACACTTGCCATTGACTGGTGTCCAGATGCAGCAGTGTGCACCTAGCCCACAGGGAGCGAGTAGGGTTGTTCAGTAGAAAGAATGCAGGTTTTGGAGTGAGACAGCCTTTAATTCAAACGCCAGCGTCTTTTCACACAAACTGAGACTTTGGGCAAATTCCTTAATCACCCTGAGCTTCAGTTTTCTCATCTGTAAAATGGATACAATACCAACCTCACAGCTGTGGGGTGAGATAACAAATGTCCAAGGCCAGGCAGTATCTGGCTGAACAGATACTAGAGAAATGTTGGCCCACCCCGTTGTACCCCTCCCCATGGAATCCCACAGACTATATGGAGAGTAAATAGAGATGGTATGCCTGTAGGGGGACCCTTCCACTGTGTATGTGCAAGGATGTCTTGGGAGGTTGTGGGTTTGCTGAAGTGGTAGCAACACAACACCTGATTGGTCCTTCCCATGACATGGATGGTGGCCAAGCCACAGAGCAGGCTTGGGTTCCTCCAGCCTTGCTGTGACCCCTGACCTGCTGTGTTTTGAGGACATGTCATCACATCTTCCAGGTCCATCCTCTTACTGTCCTCCTTTACCTAAAGGCCTAGCAGCTCCTCTTTCTGCACAGGGGTCCTCTCCCCTCACCTCTTCTCAGATTTCCTTGATCCCCTGCCAACTACATGTAGGGAAACAAGAATACTACCAGAATCTCAGTGAACTTTCTTCTTTCCTAGATCTACAGGCTTTGTGCCTGTTGGTTCACTCAGCCTTATTTTAAAAACCGAGGCTCAGAAAAGTTAAGAAATAGCATCAAAAAACAACATTTGGGAACCCCAGGGGGTCCCATGAGATGAGCCTGCTTACAGGCAGAGGGTTGGGCCAGTGACTCCCCCGGAGCCTGGGGGACATCATGAGTCATTTCGGCCCCTCCCTGCCCTCCTTCCTCCCCTGGGCCCATTCAAGATCTGGAACCTTCTCTCTCATGAAAAATCTTTTTCTCTCTCTTGTTAACTAGAAAAGCAGCTTGGCCAGGAGAAACATAACAAGTATTCACTTTATTAGACCCAGGGTTTATTTTGTCCCTAACCCTCTAAAAATAACACTGGTATCATGGAGAAATCAGATAAAAAAGGCAAAAGATCTCCTATCATCCTCTTTGATTTTCTAGCTTAGATCTTCCCAAGCCAGAAGAGTCTCACTAGTACTGCTTTCATCTGCTCCCTACCAGGACCAACTTCCTTTGTAGCCAGTATCTGAGCATCTTTAATTTGCCTTTCAAACATAATGTTATCCACTGGAATGAACCTCTTATTGCAAAGTGATCATCGGGTACCTGTGAAATCTCCAGCACCTAAAACCGATGTGCAGAAAAGCAATGTTCTCTGTTGAAGATTAAACACGTGTACTTGTATGTATTGGAAGTGATGGGAGAATCTGCAGTCGGGAAGAAGAATGCCAGGAAAGACGAGTGAAGTACCTGGGCCCCTGCAAGAATAATTTCCAGACACAGGCACACCCAGGTTCCGTGTTGGGAAAGGAAAGTAGCATATGCAAAATACATGGCAGAGCTGAATTTTCAATTCACTACAGCCATGCTTTGGAAAAGTGAAAGAGATATTTTTAGTCCAGTGATTGATTAGGGTTGCCATGGCAATAAGAAACACTTAAGAGAAGGAAACTGAATGTAAGCAAGTCTTAAAGAGAAAGGTGCAAGTGCACTGGGAATTTCACAGTCAGTTTCTGGGTGGTGCTGGCTGCAGTTTCCACACCTGCCTAGGGCGAGAGTGGATGGTGGCTGCAGAGAACGGGCCAGGGAGACAAGTCTGAGGCTCTCCGGGGGCTCTGCACTTCAAAAACACGCAGTGGCGAAACTTCTGGAAGAACTGCACCATGCACTTTGATGATCATCATTATTGTCACGCTATACCCGCCATCGCACCTAGCGCATGGTGAAAACTGTAAGCTAAAGGGTACTAATCCCTCCCCATACCAGTAAAGTAGCAATCATATTCTAACAGTGTGTTTCAAAAACTTACTTAATGATGCTTCATCTGGTGGGCTTGTTAAAAACAGATCCCAGGCTCCTCTCCTAATGACTTGCTTTCAGAAAGCTGGTGGAGTCCCAGAGCCCACACCTGAACCTAGAACTTGATTTTTCTTTTCTTTTTAAAATAACGTTATTCACATCCCATATTATTCACCCATTTCAAGTGTACAGATCAGTGTTTCTTAGTCTGTTCACAGAGTTGTGCAACCATCACCATGATCTGAGTTTAAAACATTTCATCACCCTAAACAGAAGCCCTGTGCCCGTTAGCAGTCACTCCCACCTCCCCCTTACCCCATGCCTGAAGAAACCACTAAGCTACTTTCTGTCTCTGACTTGTCTATTCTGGACATTTCATACAAATGGAATCATATAATATGTGGTCTTTTGTGTTTGGATTCTCTCACTTAGCATCCTTTTTTATGGCAGAATAATATTCCATTGTATGGATATACCATATTTAACTTACCCATTCATCAACTGATGGACATTTGCTTCCAGTTTTTGGCTATTATGAATAATGCTGCCATGGACATTCTTGTACATGTTTTTGTGTGAACATATGTTTTTATTTCTCTTGGGTATACACTTAGAGTGGAATTGCTAGTCATATGGTACCTCTACATTTAACTTTTTGAGGAACTGCCAGATGGTTTTCCAAAATGGCTGTACCATTTTGCATCCCCACCAGTAGTGTCTGAGGGTGCCAGGTTCTCCACATCCTTGCAGCACTTATAAGTGCCCAGTGTTTCTTAATCCCAGAAAGTTCTGAAATACCTTTGGGTCAAAATGATGATCCCAGGTAACCATTCCTCATGTCCAACTGAGACACACAGACATGACTCAGTACTGAGGTAAAAATGACAACAGTATGGATACTATACTAACTATCATCAGGCACTCTTCCAAGTACATGGTATATAATAATTAATCTATTAACTCCATAACCCTCATATAACTCTATGAGGGATATACTACTGTTACCCCCATTTTACAGATAAGGAAACAAAGGCAGGGAAAGGTTGCGTAGCATGCCCCAAATCATAACATTTACATGATAGAGCTGGGATGGATTCAACTCAGGCTGTCTGGCTCTGAGTTCAAGCTCATGACTCCACATCCTGCTGCCTGTTGAGTACTAGGAAAGCACACGAGTGTTTCCAGTGGAGTCGAGTGCTCAGTTGGGGGTGATGGTGGCTAAGGCCCCTCAGCATGCCCTGTGGCCACTGAGAGCAAAGAAAATATGTCCATGTGTATCCATTCAATGAGAGACGTGCCTCTTTTAAACAAGCCCAAAGAAGGAAAAACAGGAGGTACCCGAAAGATAAATTGGGGAAATATTCATTTAAGAAATTCACGGGACTTCCCTGGTGGCGCAGAGGATAAGACTCTGCACTCCCAATGCAGGGGGCCCGGGTGTTTGATCCCTGGTCAGGGAACTAGATCTCACATGCATGCCGCAACTAAGAGTTCTCATGCCACAACTGAGGAGTCTGAGTGCCACAACTGGGGAGCCCGTGTGCCACAACTAAGGAGCCCACGTGCCGCAACTACTGAAACCCGCGCGCCTAGAGCCCATGCTCCGCAACAAGAGAAGCCACCACAATGAGAAGCCCGCACACTGCAACGAAGAGTAGCTCCCATTCTCCGCAACTAGAGAAAGCCTGCGCACAGCAACAAAGACCCAACGCAGCCAAAAATAAATGAATAAATAAATTTATAAAATAAATAAATAAAATAAAATGGTAAAATGTTTTGTTTTTAAAAAAACAAAACAAAAAAAAACAAATAAAATGTTATGCAGGGTCGCGGTGGCCAGTGAGGCGTGTCCGTGGAACTTCCTGGACCAAAGAAGAAAAGTTTGAAAACCGCTGATTGAGCCCAATAATTCAATGCTTTGTTTCTGGTTAGCAGCCGGAATCCTTCCATGTCTGAGAGCAACACTTTACAAGGAGGCTTGGAGTCAAGAAAATTAAATGGAAGAGTTGAGAAGCTGGCTTGGGGTACACGAAGTATTTATAGGCTTTTAAAAGATCATTTCCTTTTAGGACTTCCCTGATGGTACAGTGATTAAGACTCCGTGCTCCCAATGCAGGGGGGCCAGGTTCCATCCCTAGTTAGGGAACTAGATCCCGCAGGCCGCAACTAAGAGCCCACATGTGGCAACGAAGATCCCGCGTGCCACAATTAAGACCCAGCATGGCCAAATAAATAAATAAACATTAAAAAAATCATTTCCTTTTAGCTTTTATCTGGAATTCAATGCATTCCTCTCTGACCATCTTGTTCTGACTGCAAGCAACATGTGTTCCCTCCTATCAATGAACATAAAACTCTATATAGACTTGACCTTCTCTCTAATGGAACCCCACTGAAGACATCGATTCCCTGGTACTATATTCTATATTATCATATTAAATGCACTCCAAAGCCATACAGGGAATTTCAGCTTGAGGTGGGATCCTTAATAAAACTGGATTTGCAAATGCTTCGTCCTGTCACTAACAGAAGACTTACATCCAGAATGTTCCAGTGAACCTGGTGAAATAGGTGTAGAGTTTAGGATTTATTACCTTCTAGGAATCTGGGGCTGGAGCCTCTGCTGTTTGTAAAACAGGAGACTGTGGGTGATGAATCTGTATGTAGAGGCAGTAGACAACCTAGATTTTAAAGTACCTTTCGACTTTCTTTATTCTTCATCAGAAAAATTTTATCCTTCCATTTGGACAGAAAATTTGCCCCATAGTTGGAAGGTAATATATATATACTCTTTTGTGCATAGAAAATCTTCAATAGACACAACAATTTCAAGAAGGTGTATGTCTGGTTGTCCCACATCTACTCAGAATCTCAGTCATCCTGCAGGGAACGATGCAAAGGAAAGAAGGGGAGATATTTGGGCTTCCTTGGCTGTTCTGGGTTCCGAGGGTCACATATGATTTTATACATCTGGGTGGGTGGTCCTAGAGACAGGATAGTTGGAAAAAAATTGCAAAGAAGATTGGTCCGGAAAAATGAGATGAGGAACCCAAGTGGAGAAAAAAAGTGGAAGAATTTTAAAGCAAAGAGAAGGCAAAAAGGAATCACATGTAAATAATAAAGATAAGGATGAATCAGAGAGTGATTTCCCAAATATAGGCTGCATCGGAAGAAAAATGGGGCCAAGAGGAGCGGTGGGGCCTGAAAGAGAAGTTGGGGAGGGTGAGAGGAAGGCAGTGTGTAGAAGGCAGAGCATGGAAATACAGCAGGAAACAGCTGTTTGTATTCCAGCCCACAGTGAGGAAATGAATGACAGCCTCTCCACTGCTTCTCACCAGCCTGCACCCTACACTGAGGCTTCTGTTCATTCATTAGTTCCTCCATTGATGAAGCCTCGTCCCTCTTCTGACATGCTGAGTAACAGCCACTCACTGGAGAAGCGAGGCCAGGAGGGAGAAGGAGCAAATGCATGAATGAAAGCATGTTTTCTCAACGGGGCAATGTTTGCTACTGGCGCTTCTATGAAAATTGAGGAGGGAAACTAAATTCAGGCTCATCCAATCTAGAGCTGGACCTGCCAAGGCAGAAATAAGCCCAGGATGCTTGTGAATACCAATAGCTACACACGACAGAGGCAGGATGAGTGAAGGAGCAGGCGGAATACATCAAATGAAAAGGAACTGTATGTAAGTAAGAGAGATTGGAACGAATCAGTGACTCCCCAAATACAGGTTGGCATATGGCCAGGGAGGAAACTTCCAGATTACAAGCCTTCTCAGTTAAAAATGGTAAGAATCACCCCTCTTAACCAACTGGGCAAATTCCTCACTTAAACACATACTATCATGTAGTTCTGAGTATCTTAGTGACTAGAAAAGTTGAAAGACATGGGGGCAACTTGCATTCACTTTATTTAATCACTGAAATGTACTATTTCAGTATATCCATATTTATATGTGTTTTATTTTATTTTTGCAGAAAGAAAGCTGTCCCACAAAATCTTCCAGGTTGTATTACTTTGATCTCACCAACTTGAACTGAACACAAATTCATAGGTATCAATAAATTGTAGAAGAGAAATCTAATTTTCAGTACAAGTAGAAAATAGAAAAGAAGGAAAGGAGTACTTCTTAGGGAAATCGTCTATTGAAAATACCTTTAAACAAATATTTTTTTCTTTGGGGATTATCCTCTGCAAAGTCATTCTTAGCGGTGTTTAAAAAGATGCAAACATGGACCTAGAGATTATCATACTAAGTGAAGTAAGTCAGAGAAAGACAAATATCATATGATATCGCTTATATGTGGAATGTAAAAAAGATACAAATGAACTTATTTACAAAACAGAAACAGACTCACAGACATAGAAAACAAACTTAAGGTTACCAAAAGGGAAAGGCGGGGCGGGGGAGGATAAATTAGGAGTTTGGAATTAACAGATACACAATAGTATATATAAAATAGATAGGGCTTCCCTGGTGGCGCAGTGGTTGAGAGTCCGCCTGCCGATGCAGGGGCCACGGGTTCGTGCCCCGATCCGGGAAGATCCCACATGCCGCGGAGCAGCTGGGCCCGTGAGCCATGGCCGCTGAGCCTGCACGTCCGGAGCCTGTGCTCCGCAACGGGAGAGGCCGTGAGAGTGAGAGGCCCGTGTATTGCAAAAAAAAAAAAAAAAAAAAGATAAACAACAAGGTCCGACTGTATAGCACAGGGACCTACATTCCATATCTTGTAATAACCTATAATGGAAAAGAATCTGAAAACAAATATACATATATGTGTATAACTGAATCATTTTGCTGTACACCTGAAACTAACACAACATTGTAAATCAACTATATTTCAATTTTTAAAAAATGCAAATAACTTTAAAAGCTACATTATGGTAGAGAAGCATAGTTTAGCTTCTGCTCTCCCCCCCACCAAAATGGCTGAATGAATTTTCTTTGATGTACAAAGAAGAGCTTGGGAACACCTAGAGCAAATGGAACTGGGATAAATCGGACAAACAACACTGTCTGTTCCAAAGTCTTCCCCAGGCAGCAATCAATTGGGTTGCTGAGATGTGGAGACAAGTCCTAGCCCTGCATAAGGACAAAGGCACTTCGGCGAATGAGCTTGTTTGTAACTGGTTCACCCATGCAACCAAGTTCATTTTCTAAAGTGAAATAAATCAGAATGCATAAGCTCACTGTCATCCCCATGTACTACTGCCTTGGCTGTTTGGTCTAACAGAATTGACTTTGCTTGAAAAGAATTTGCAGGTTCTGTGTCACCTGATTCTTAAAAAAAAAAAATCATTACAGTTGGGAGTTCTTCAAAAAAAACTCTGGTATTTGAGTCATAGTAATCTTCAGGCAACACATTAGCCCACTAAAATTTAGGGAAAAAGTAACATTTACTGAAATAGCATTGGTCCACTGGCCTATTTAGTGGGCACGTAATAGCTCTGACCCTGAGAGAACCTTCTGGAGCATCCCTAAGTTTTAGAAGACTGGCTTTGCAAAATCCGAGGTCTCACGGACAAACAGAGTGTGGGAAGTGTTGCACACTACAGCCTCCTTTTGGAGATTCACAACGATACTGTTATTCTACAATAACAAAATGTGGTAAAATCAGTATAACCCGGCGTTTCCTTTACTTAACTGGCTATGAACCATCTTAGTGATAGTTATAAACGGTTCCAGACTGTTTCTAAGTTTTCTTGAACCTGGAAGACTTCTGAACTTGGCTGCTCTGACTCTATGACACCAGCCTCATGCCATGACCCATGACTCACCTGACTTCACCACCCTCTCTGGGAGGATGGCCTGTGCCTGGCTCATCATCCAGCATCCCCAGCTGGAAGACTGTTTCTATGGCCTGGTCCCTAATAGGTCCCAGCTCATACGGCCCCATTTCTAAGAAGGGATACTTTCGTTGCCCCCTCCACCCCCAAATTACATACTGCCCCGGATACTCAGGGTTAACTGTGATGCAGAGACTTAACTCCCATCATTACCCCATCTCCATGATGCCAAAAAAGGAATATTTAGGGACCTCCATTCTATCTTAGCTCACATAGTAGCTGAGATGGCCAGATTGCCTTCTAATTTCCTTCCAGACAAGACCACTCCTAGAGTTCAGGTGTAATAATGTATTTGCCCTAGACTTGTAACTATTTCCTGGTTATGCAATTTAGGGGTTTCTACTGCCCTTGGCTGGCAGTCAGTGGAAGGTGGGGGAGGGGGAGCTTAAGAAGGACGAGAGGCCTGAGAGGAATGGAGGTCGGTCTGTACACACAGCACCCATCAGCTCTTTCTATTATCGGGGAAGCTGATGAGGTCAAGATTGAAAGTGAAATTCCTATCCAGGACAGTTAGCTGCTTTCAGAAAAATACCTCTATCTCCCTAGTGCCACTCCTGGGAAGATAACCCGAGTTCACCTTGGGTTACTGACGACTCAATTGTGAGCATCCTGACTTTCTTCCCCAGCAGGACTAACCCAACACTGAACAAACGCATCTCTCACTGTGGCTCAGTACCATTTGAGGTTCTCATGCAAGAGTCATTTCCTACCCCCTGGTTTCTTACAGTTGACTTTTTCTACCTCTTTCAACTAAATAATTAAAATGTTGGGTAGCACTGGACAGCCCACTACTATCTTTGGGGAACGGCTAGCCCTTCCAACTAACAGAAGGGTGCTCTCCATTTGTCATCACTTCTTCTGCGGATTCGAATTAAAAGATGTTTTGCTGGAGTGGGTGCTCATGGCAGCAAAATACATACAGCAACTGTATATTCTAGGTCACTGCTATCGACTTATAATAGCTTGAGTTTTCAATTTCTTACAAATGAGAAGAAAAGCCTTTTCTTCCCCCCTTCATTACTACTGAGGTTGAATTGATGCTGCTGAGCTATGTTCATACTCCAGTGAGGCCTTTTTTTAGCCCTAGAAAAACAAAATCGGCAACTTTGGAAAGCAGCCAGTCTCCTTGGGCACCTTCCTCTGTGACTTTATAAACTTCAGAAGAACCAGCAGGTTTTGAAGAACTGGTTAGATGGTCTGTCCTCTGGAAAATAGCTGTTGTGTTGTTCTTTGTTTACTGTACAATTAAGATTTTTTTTCCTATAACCGAGCTAAAGATATTTTTTTTCACTTCCTGGGCAAATGGCATTTCCACATAATCCTAAACACACACGGTCACTCACGGTGATGAAAAAGCTTTTACGTCTTAATAACTGTGATAACACCGAAGCCCTAGATGACCCTGAAGAGAAAGTTCCCTTAGCTGGATTTTCTCACAAATGAGGGCAGCGTGAGGTCTCAGTAATAAGCTGGGCAGTCAGAAATAAGACCCAGGGGATCCTAGGAATAGACATACAATGCTCTGGACTAATCATATGAGAAAAGACACCTGTCCGGAGTATTACTGAGCCCCTCTGCCTCCCTGAGGGAGGGTGGAGTATGGTGACCCCAGTTGGGAATTTGGCTTTGGGGAAGTTTTGCTTTGGGGCACAGATAGGAAATATGGGGCTTAGAATGACATCAAGAAGAGGTATTTAGGATTAAAGGATCAGTGGATAAAGAGCCCAGTGAAAAAGCATTCAAAAGAGGGGAAAAGATGAAGACAATTGAAAGCCTCTGTCCTAAATCCTGGGAGCAGACCCTGTAGTCAGAGAGAAGAGTGGGCTCTTCCTCCCGGGTAGAGAGCGTGAGAACACGGCTGAGTCCTAGTCAGGAGGAGGCAGGCAGCTTCAAAATGAACACTGCAGGCCTGAAAGTGTGCACCTGCAGCCAGAGAGAAAAAAACGCAGAGGTCCTCACTGGGGAGATGGAAAGAAAAGCTGTGCTATATTTGGGATGGAAAATAAAAGTGGACTAGCCGGGAACAATGTTGCTTCCCTATGGAGAATTAAATGCAGACCTTGCCCTGAAACTCAAAGCTACCATCACCTGGCCTCCACATGTCTGGGCAGCCAGGATCCAGCAACATCACATGCCCACTGAGCCTGGAATGACCACATGGCGGACTAAATGTTTGTTCCCCTCCATTCATATGCTGAAGCCCCAACCCCCAAATGTGATGGTATTTGGAGATGGGGCCTTTGGGAGGTCATGAGGTTTAGATGAGGTCATGAGGGTGGGGCCCTCATGATGGGATTAGTGCCCTTATAAGAAGAGACCAGAGACCTTGCTTTTGCTCTCTCTCTGCCATGTGAGGACACAGCAAGAGGACTGTCAGCAAACCAGGAAGAGAGCTTTCATCAGGAAATGAACCAGCTGATACCGTGATTGCGAACTTCCCAGACTCCAAAACTGTGAAAAATAAATTTCTATTGTTTAAGCCACCCAGTTTATGGTGTTTTGTGACGCAGCCCAAGCAGACTAAGATAGAACAGGTATCTACAGGTGGGAGTTCTACTCTCCCCAAGGTCCAGCTCAAACCCCACCTGCTCCAAGAAATCTTCCCACAATTCTCCCAGGCAGAATTTCTCTCTCCTTTGCACAATCCTCTGTTTGCACTTTGACTGTAACACATAGCACTGGTCTTCCTTGAATTACTGACAGCTATGTATTCACCTGCTCTCACTTTATTTTCCCCTACTCTGTCCCATTCATTCCATTTCACTTCCTGAGTTAATCCTAACTGAGGCAGGAAGTACTTACGTTGTTATGACATATCACGTGATTGGCCCCACCATTAATGTGGTATGTCAACTGCAGGACAGTTTCCTGAGTTATACAATTCTCTCTCCTCCGTTTCCCTTGGCCTGCCAATATGCCCCTGTTCTTATAACCTGATTTTTGTTCATTAGTCTCTGAGACCAGTTCTGCCCCACTGTCACCCCTCCCCCTAACAGGCTTGCCAGATAAAATATGAGATGAGGTGACTTCCCTGTGCCACAACTGCTGAGCCTGCATGCTACAACTACTGAAGCCTGTGTGCCTAGAGCCTGTGCTCCGCAACAAAAGAAGCCACCATAATGAGAAGCACGTGCACTGCAACAAAGAGTAGTCCCTGCTCACCGCAACTAGAGAAAGCCTGCATGCAGCAACAAGACCCAGTGCAGCCAAAAATAAATAAGTAAAAAATAAATTGAAAAAAACATGAGATAAGCCCTCTTTTAGTATAAGTATAGCCCATGTAATTTTTGAGACATACTTATACTAAAAATTACTTGCTGTTAATCTGAAAATTCAAACTTAACTGGACATTCTGTATTTTTACTTGCTAAAGCTGGCAACTTTATCAGCCCAGCATCTCATGACCAAGTAACCTATGTAAGAGGGCTGTGTCCTATTCTCACCTGTACAGCTTTTTGAGGACTCTAGTCCTGTCTCTGAAGCAGGGACAGGGGCCAGGGCCTTCCCTCTCACATTGCAATCGCTTTTCTGGCTGGATGCCCAGTGCCATTCATTCTGCCCAGATTCCCAGTGCCGTTCATTCTGCCCTCTGGTCTGAACCTCTGCTGTTAGCCCAGCTCAGAGCTCATCCAGGTCTGAGTGCCAGCCCGTCCCCTGAGCTGTGTGATGGCCTGTCCCACCTTGCCTCCAGAAAACTCCAGGAC
Source organism: Orcinus orca (assembly GCF_937001465.1). NCBI lineage: Eukaryota > Metazoa > Chordata > Mammalia > Artiodactyla > Delphinidae > Orcinus > Orcinus orca. The sequence continues at coordinate 34,947,029 of NC_064577.1, read as the reverse complement.
TTGCAGATGACTCCCAGGTTTTGACTGGAATGTCTAACTATCTCCCACCAGACTGTGACTTCTAAAGGGCAGGGGTTATTGCTTAATGAAGCCTAGCATCTAGCAGGATGCTTTACACATTGTTGGTGCTCAGTAATAAATTACTGTTAACCTAAAATTGAAAGATGATGTTATGGGTTGAATTGGGTCCCCACTAAATATATGTTGAATTCCTAAACCCAGTTCCTCAGAATGTGATCTTACTGGGAATTAGGGTCATCACAGATGTAATTAGTTAAGATGAGGTCAAACTGGCATAAGGCAGGTCCTTAATCCAATATGACTGATGTCCTTATAAGAAGAAGAGAGAGACACAGTGAAGAGGATGCCATGTGAAGATACAGACACACACAGAGGGAAGACAGCTATGTGAAAACGGAGGCAGAGATTGCAGTGGTGCTCCCACAAGCCAAGGAATGCCAGAGGCCACCAGAAGCTAGAAAGAGGCAAAGAGGGATTCCTTCCCTACAGGTTGCAGAGAAAGCATTACCCTGCCGACAACTTGATTTAGACTTTTAGCTTCCAGAACTGTAAGACAATAAATTTCTGTTGTTTTAAGCCACCCAATTTGTGACACTTTGTTACGGCAGCTCTGGGGAACTATCCCAAGGATTACATTAGGGAGGAATTGACCAAAAACATGAGGGCCTAGAAGAAATCAAGTAATACTTAAAGAGTCAGAAGGCGCTGAGTATGAGACTATACAACTCTAACTTCTTCATGTTTTGTCTCCAAATTTCCTCAAGCAGAAATAATTTGTGTCCCTTTAAAAGTTTGAACTGTATGATTAGAACTGCAGCAGTACTGTGGGGCAGAGACTGGGCAGAAGTAAAGGCTATGAGCCCCTCAGAAATCCTCCATGGCCTGCACAGAGGTGGGCACAAGAGACCAGGGTTCATGGTGATGGAGACTGGCGGGAAAGGCTTCCATGGGAGGTGCGTCCCTGTGGGGAAGGCTTTGTCAGGAACCATGGTTTCCATTCTGTTGCCTTCTGTTTTCAGTACTTTAATACATAGCCTTAAAAAAATGAGCACAATACCACTAAACATTTTTCAGACTTCATTTCTCTGTTAATCACCCCCATATTTCACAGCAGTCATGAATTTATGGAGAATAAGTACTATCAGTTTCGGGTCAAGTCAAGGCGACCCAATTCTAAAGCAGCAAATAACTGCCTTTGCAAAGTTATAGGGACAAGCATTCTCTTGGCCTTGCAACTACGGATTATGTTTCAAATGAAAAGTCCACATACAAGCTTAGGGAGACTGTGGGAAATGGGGTCACATCAGCTATCAATAAAATCAAATTAAATCCTAGAAAATTAGTACCATCCAGTCTAACGAGCCCAGTCTGCCTTGAGGGGCACCAAGATATAGTCCCATTTATTTGTCCATAGAACTTCCATTTTAATGATGGCAGCTTCCAGCACTGTATGATATATAATAATAACAGAGGATTTACCATGTACCAAGGACTAGGCTGAGATTTCATGTGGATTATTTGATATAATCTTCATATCACCCTCACGGGAAAGTTATCATATTTTCCCCTCTTACAGATGAGGAAATGGAGGCTTAAAAGGAATTAATCTGCATGACTGTTAATGGAGGCGGGATTCAAAAGATTCCTAGAAGTCTTCCTCTTGAAGACGGTGCAATTGATGGGGCTGGGGAGTGCTGTCCGGGAACCACTTAATTGCCTGCTATTTATAGGCAACTTGCTAACAGTTTTCCATACATTAGATCAGGGGTTGATAAACTATAGCCTGGGGGCCAAATGCAGCCTACTGCCTGGGTAAACAGGACCAAGCCCATATCTCTACATATCATCTCTGGCTGCTTTCTCAGAGACAGAGACTGGCCCACAGAGCAGAAAATATTTACTAGATGACCCTTTACAGAAAAAGTCTCCTAACCCCTGTGTTAGATCATTGAATCTTACTACTAGTAGCTCTATGAAAAAGGGATTATCCCAATTTTAGAGAGGAAGAAATTTAGGTTCACAGAAGTTAAGTTCCTTGTTCTAGAACAGTGTTTCTCTGACCTCTAAATTGTAAAGATTGTATTTTGCCACAGAACTGCCTTTTTTTCCCCAAAGATAGGGACATCGGGGAGGGTGCTATATATATTCCTTCATTTCATAAAAGAAAAGACATTTTAATACCCAAGAATGATGGTTCTAATTATCAACAGTCCTTTAAGTGGAATAAATTTAATTTTATGAAAAACTTTTTTTTTTCTTTCATTTTGCACAGGATGGGTGAGAACACAGTAATGGACCAGCATGAGTTCAAGAACTGGCAGTTGTGGGTCATTTACTTAAGAACTTCAGCTAGTAAGAGCCAGAGGATATTCAGGCCTACCGGACTCCAAAGCAGGTGACACTCTTTTATCTGTTGGGACTACCCATCTACCTTTGACCCATGCATTCCTTCTGTCATTCAATAACTATTCATTGAGAATCTACTATGTGCCATGTATGTACCATGCTCATACCAAGGACATGAGGAATCATTTTTCTCCCTGTAGTTCTCACCACTCTCTCCCCTTTGGCTGTTTTGATTAAGACTAAAAACTCAACTCCATCACAGCTCAGTTAACCATTTTCTTCTTATGACAGTTTGACCTGTTTGTCATTGGGGGAAATGATCCAAATGAAAATACCACAACACAATGACCTTACAGACATTTTTTTTTTAAGTGTAAGTAATGACTCTACAGGCTCTTAGGACAGGTAGAAATTAAACGACTTTATCAAGCCACCGAGACTGTCCAATCTGAGTAAAATAGTTTGAACGTACCTCAATAGTTTGACCTTTTGTTTCAAGGTCTTTCTATGAGGGATCAGGTCACAGACTATAAGGAAAAGCCTCACCTTCCATTGATAACTACCACCATCTCTTTAATACCACATTGCTAGAAACTGTTCTATTACAGTGAACTATCACAAGTAGAGCAGTCAAGCTATTTAAAAATACAAGCCAAAGTTAATTATGTAAAGGCATTTTAAATTAACATTCATACTCTTGAACAAATGAGAACATTCAAATTATTGCATTATATATAACTATGTAATAGCCTACATTTAAATATTTCTGATTCTGAATTATTCCTCTATTTTTTTTTTATTACATCGATAAGATGAGAAGCACAAGGGAAGTTCCAATTACTCCACTGATCTTAGGCTGAATATTTTTAAATGATTAAGTGAAACTTACTGTGTATTCTGGTCCCAGATGTTCATTTGGACAAGAGGGAAAAGAAAAAAGAGAGAAAAGGATGATTTAGACCACACTTACATGCAATATAAAACCACAGAACTAATAAATATTGCTGAATTATAATTATTAAAATTGTGGTAAAGAAACCTTCCGAGGATTAAACCTTCATAAATACTAAGTGTCTCCATGTTTGCTCTCGAAACTCTTTCACATACTTCTGTGGCTGGGTAGATAAGGAGTGTAAGATAAGATTCAATTAGCCTATAGGTTTGTGGCTAATTAAAAACCAAAGAGTTGGCCTTAGAAAAGCAGAATTAAAGACTAATAATTCCAGTAGAGCATTTCATTAACCACAAAGGAAATCTTTTAAGTGGAAAAGCAGCTTTTAAAACCAATAAGACCCTGTCAGGATGACATTCAAATAGGATCTTGAATTTTCATGTGTTCGAGGGCAGGAACCAAACCTTCTAAATTTTTGGCCACAGTGTCTAGTTCAGTACCAACACTGAGTGTTATTATCACTCCACTACAAGTGAGGAAGAAAGTGATTTTCATATTATCCTATTGCAAAGGAAGTGCTTTGGAGCAGAGAGACCCAACAGAACCTTTTATATAAATTACAGTCAGGTTTTGTTTTTGGGGGGGGGGCATTTGCAAAGCAAACAAGTCAAAATAAACAACTTGTTTATGAACAAACCCCAACTCAACATTATTTGGGGATTACTGAGAAAAGAGGGAGAAATAAGAATCATGAAATCTCTAGAAATGTCACTAAAAAGAGTTTCCCTTTTCTTCTCCATATGTTATTTACTACAATCACTTTAAGAAGGAAGATGGAATAGTTTAGCTTAAGCCCCCCAACCCCCCGCTAGGAAGAGTGCTGACCTAAAAGTATGGAGGCAAAGGGTCAGGGAGATATCACAGCGTTCCCACCAGTCCCTGCTTGGATAATCCACCCTCAGTCAGTGAAATCTGAATCCTCCTATGTCCTTGCATGGATACATGCAACATACTGGGTGTACAAGGACTTACCTGTAATCGTGTAGGGATAATAGTTCCACGCCTTCTCTGTAACATAAAATATCTTGGGAACAACAGCTCTAGCCCAACTAGGCAGTTTGCTAAGACGAAAGAAAGAAAAAAAGACAATTAGAGTCTGTCCAGGGCCTCACCCTGCTACCACATTTTTCCAGAGAAACTGACTGCTAGAGAAATCAGAGGACTTCTATTTCCGCTCTTCTCTCTGTAGCCACTCGGTCCCCACCTCCCTGGTCTTTACCATAGTTAAATCGTCCTCAGTTCATATTTAGGACACATAGGATGGCCACAGACACTAGAAGGCAGGAGAGAGGCAGAGAACGGATTGGTTCCCCAGAAAGAACCAACACTGCCAATACCCTGATTTCAGGTATTTCAATACCCTGATTTCAGGCCTCCACCCTGGGAGGAGATAAATGTGTGTTGTCTAAAGCCACCCAGTTCACAGCCATTTGTTGCTGCAGCCCCAGGAAACTAATGCAAAGACAGAGTCATTCCTCTGGAACAGGCACCCGGGCAGCCATTTGCAGAAAACATTCTCAAAACAAGGAAAACCCAAGGGCACAGGTCCCAAGACCCTTGGTAAACAAAGGACGAATTAAGTTTTGCTTTGCTTTGTTCTGTTTTCCTTCTGAGGCAAACTCTACAGCTCACTGCAGGCCCAGAGAATTCCTTTAAATATTATATTTAAATATATAGAATGATATACCACTGAAGTATGGCTGCATGATTTTATTCCCCACCCAGCACTCTACTGTGGCGTTTTCTGTCTTTCCAGATGCTACCATTTTGTTTCTTTCCTATGCTGGTGCCTACAGCTAAGTGTCTGGGACACCAACGTCTAGCAGTACCTCACACCCAGAGCGATGACGCAGACTCCCAGCTCCTGAGGGTTGCGTGTTGGCAATAAAGAACATCAAGAAGTGGTTGTGAGTTGCAAGCTGATCTAGCTAAGAGAGGGGGGACATCAAGGTAAAAGAACCCCAAACCCCCAACCCCTCTTGGACATGGGGTTTAAATGACAACCAGAGCCAGTGAAATACTGTGCACCTTGCATGTCTTCCCAAATTGTTTCTCTTATTTCTGACAGTATCCAGTCCCTGCTTTCTAAAAGGCAAATACGTATTTTCGATGGCTGGTCAGACCTAACCCAAAGAAAGCTCCAGGCCGATACTCAGCGCTAAAACAAATGGGGAAATCAGAGCTGCGTCCCCCGCTCCGCCCCGCCCCCCCCGAAGCCGGGTGAGTGTCAGATGGAGGCCACTGCTCTCAGGTGTGCTATGAGGGGCGCACGGAGCAGTTTTATGATTCACAGGACAATTCTTCTTGCTGATCTAACGCAGAATGTCTCACTCCCATAAAATCATCTCTGCAGTAACTGCTCATTTACCTTAGAAGGAAGGGGCTGCTTCCCAACAGGGGTTTTTACAGCTTTCGCCTAGGATTTATTCTTTCAGTCACTGAAGCTGGAGGGTAACTGGGGTCAACACTGAGTGGGAAAGTCGCGTTGGGCTGGCTTGTGGGAAGTGGTCACAAGCATACCGTCCCCCAGGTGCCCTCCTGTTTGCCACCACACCCCAGAGTGATATGCCAAAGTGTCATACAGGGAGGTGTGGAGCTACTCACAGGCAAGTGGTTTTCTTGTGCTTTTAACGGGACCGAAACAGGATTGTGGAATTTCCCCAAGGTAAGTTAGGCATTGTTCAGTTTAGACAAAGTACTTATGTCTCCTTACGAGCATTAGAGCCCTTTCTCCACTGTTCTCTAGTGCGGGGGGTGTTCCGTCTACACTGCACCCCTCCCCAGATTCACCAGCCTCCTCTTGATACCACTTTGGGACCCAAGTCTTCCTCCCTCCATAACTCAATCCCTCTGTCATTTAAAAAGTCTCCCAGCAGAACCACATCCCTAAGCAACAATCATTTTCTGGAAGGAAGATGACAAACACTGGCCATTTTCCACTCATGTTGAAACTTGTCCTATTTGTAAGTGGTCACGACTCCAGGCTCTAGAATCTTTATCTTAGCTGCTTCATCCACCAATGTATGCAGAACTATAATCAAATACCTTTTCCAACAAAACGCCCGAAAACACATAACATTTAGCCAAGATGGCTGATACAATTTTATGTGACTTCTAAACAGTCTGGAAAGGAGGCCCTTCTGGTATAATCCATTTACCAGGCCAGGCACAGGAGGTGTTGGAACAAATTCTGTGATATGCCATTTAAATATTTTTAAGTCCACTAGAGACCTTCTCCTAGCCCCTGACTTCCCCAGAGCACATTCAACATTCAAATCATTTTTGTCTGAGAAAGTAAAATTCGTTTTTCCATGCAGCAATAATTTATCAGGTCTGCAAAGGAAAATGGAATTAAATTAGACCCCACTGCTGCTGTCCCTTTTGTGATGTATACTGCCTACAATTCCAAGGAGAAGCCTGTCATTCAAACTCACTACCTGGCATCAAACAAGAACCTCTCTTCTGGAAAGGTGGCATGACTTGAATCACGTCCTCTTGGTCCAGTGGCCGAGACTAAACCTCCCAAGACCATCTCACCATGGCTCAGGCTTTAGGGACACTGAGGAAAAAGACAAAATTCTAAAACCTTTAAGGAATTAGGAAATGTGCTGACATGGAATGCTACCACATTTCCCCAAAACCTTTGTCCATGCCTACCAAAGATAAACTTTTCAAATTGTTTTGTTTCTTACTTTTTTACTTCACATGGAACAGAACATACATCAGTGACAGCTGGTCAACTTGTCTCAGGTTAAATGGGACTGTCCTGGTTCTGAAACAGGAGAGAAGGGGGCAGGGTACAACCTTTGAAAGAATGACACAGCCCGAGGACATGACATAAACTGATTAGAACCAAATGGGTCCAAGATGGTGGACAAGTCGACTGCACTAGACCTTGAGCCTTAGTATACGCTCACATCAGTAAGCTAAATGACACACCCACAGGCACCGTGACAGTTCCAAGACCGACCATAAGGATCAAAAAGTGGGCGGTGACCCAATTACTGGAAATCCCCGCCCCTTCCTGAAATAGCTGGAATACTCCTCCCACTCATTAGCCTATGAAATTACCCACCCCTATAAAAACTGACAACCCCATACCCTGGTGCCTTTCTCACCTTCTGAGGTGGCCCACACTCTGTCTGTGGAGTGTGTTTCTCTCTAAATAAATCCATTTCTTACCTATCACTTTGTCTCTCACTGAATTCTTTCTGCAATGAGATGTCAAGAATCTGAGCTTCATTAAGTCCTGAAACCAGGTGTGTGATCTCAGTTGGAAGACTGGGTGTTGGCCAGGTCTGAGTCCCAGCCACGAGGGTTGGAGTCCCAATCAGGGTTTTGGCTGGGTTTGAGTCCCAGTCTGGGTTTTGGCCAGGTTCGAGCCCCAGCCACATGGGTTCGAGTCCCAGTCAGGGTTTTGACCGGGTCTGAGTCCCGGCCACGTGGGTTCAAGTCTGTATTTGACGTGCACAGTTTCAGCTGGTGACCACAAAGAGACAGTGATAAGGTAAGAAAATGTTGAGAGTCAGCTCTTGGTCCTAAAGAGGCCCGTGGGATGCCACAAGCCATGCATACTGGGGAAGATGCTCTGCCAATGTCTGCTCATTTTTTTTTTTTTTTTTGCGGTACGCGGACCTCTCACTGTTGTGGCCTCTCCCGTTGCAAAGCACAGGCTCCGGACGCGCAGGCTCAGCGGCCATGGCTCACGGGCCCAGCTGCTCCACGGCATGTGGGATCTTCCCGGACCGGGGCTTGAACCCATGTTCCCTGCATCAGCAGGCGGACTCTCAACCACTGCGCCACCAGGGAAGCCCTGTCTGCTCATTTTTGACTGGCGGGTCAACCCCGTATACTTATGTACATCCAACAGCAGGTCCAGGACAGAATTATTAATCTCTATACTCTTCTCCTTGACCCTGAGGTTTTTCTCCTACATTCTTGTATTCTTGTTCATTCCTGCTCTATTTCTTTCTTTCTTCTGTTAACCCCAGAAGACCTGTGTGACCACCAAGGTGTACTTTTTATTGTTTTTACTCCCCTCCCTCTGACACTCACAAGTGCTGACCCTTTATTCCCAGCTTATAGCTAGACCAACTCCTGTTCATCATCAACACCATTGGGGACGTCTTCTGTGCCATCTCTTTGCGACTTCTGGGGAACTAACACCTGGTTGGGAGACTACCTTGGAAGGGATAGCATCTAAAACTAAGTGCAAATCTTGACTAAATTGCGTGGTGGATTTTGACTTAAGAGTGGAATTTTGGATAGCTCAGGAGTTAGAGACGTCACCTCAGGCTTGTCTGAAATGGGTCAGGGCTGCATCAATCCCAACCAATACTCCTCTGGGCCATATACTCTGGGGTCGGGAAAGATTTGGACAACAGGAATTAAAAGGAAAAAAACTTAGTGCGTTATGTAATCAAGTTTGGTCACAATATGAGTTAGGAAATTTAAAATGGAGTGAAGTACCCTATTTTCATCAAATTTTCATGGCCTTGTATCTAGGCAATGGAACCCAAAATGAATTTAAGGCATGTGTAGCTCGGGAGGGATAACTCTAGGAAGGACACAAAGGACTTAATAAATGTGATTAGGGCTTCCCTGGTGGCGCAGTGGTTGAGAGTCCGCCTGTCGATGCAGGGGACACGGGTTCGTGCCCTGTTCCGGGAAGATCCCACATGCTGCGGAGCAGCTGGGCCCGTGAGCCATGGTCGCTGAGCCTGTGCGTCCGGAGCCTGTGCTCTGCAGAGGGGGAGGCCACAGCAGTGAGAGGCCCTCGTACCGCAAGGAGGAAAAAAAAAAAAAGGACAGTTTGTGCTGTGATTCTGGGAAAAGAAGCCTGCCTCGTGTCAGTTCTTGGAAGGCTCTGCATGTGGCGAGTGTTAGGGTAATGTGGCAGGGGTGTGGGGAGCACCCAGGGGAGCCAGCCACATGTGTCAACATCATCAGGCAGGAGCGAGGCACAACCAAGGTGGAAATCACTTGACGAGATGCCCTGTAAGATCCCAACCAGGCCAAAACATTCTGTTTCTGTGATGTTCCATGGGAGTAGCTGAGGGGGCAGAAGGCAGGGGACCCGGCAGCATGAGACGCCTTGGCGTGTTCTTAAGGATTGAGATGGGGACCAAATAGAAGAGCATGGACTGAAAGGTATGTTGGGAAGAAGGCTCTACGTGCTCTATTTTCTCCAGTATATATATATATATATTTTTTTTTTAATAAATTTATTTATTTCTTTATTTATTTTTGGCTGCCTTGGGTCTTCATTGCTGTGCACAGCCTTTCTCTAGTTGCGGAGAGCGGGGGCTACTTTTCATTGTGGTGCGCGGGCTTCTCATTGCAGTGGCTTTTCGTTGCAGAGCATGGGCTCTAGGCACGCGGGCTTCAGTAGTTGTGGCTCACAGGCTCTAGAGCGCAGGCTCAGTAGTTGTGGCCCACGGGTTTAGCTGCTCCGTGGCACGTAGTATCTTCCCGGACCAGGGCTTGAACCCGTGTCCCCTGCCTTGGCAGGCAGATTCTTAACCACTGCACCACCAGGGAAGTAACATCCAGTATATATTTAAAATACTATTAATTTATTTAATATTATATTCTATACATATAGAATATATATATAGAATATATGACTGAATATTCTAAAATATATAATGTTCTTATATACATGGCTATTGTTTCACTCCTGTCACTCATAACTAGAACGCGTTCCCATCAGGGCAGGGATCTTTGTCCTGTCCACTGCTGCTCACCCAGCCAGCACCTAGAATGATGCCTGGCACACAGCAGGTGCTCAATAAATATTTTCTGAATGAATGAAGATCGTCTCTGGATATTCAGAAGTCAATAATAACCATGAAGAGTCTTTCAAAATAGTGCGGAAATAAGCTCTTAGGTCAGAGTCTCTGGCCCCAACACTTCCTCTTTGACTTGTTGCCTGGGTAGTGGGCTCTCCCTCTGCCACATGAGCTGTGGGCAGTTAGCTCATACTGTGGGGAAGATCTGGGAGAACAGGAAGAAGAAATGTGAAAGAAAGACCCAAGCCACAGCAACAAGGCTCTACCAATGAGCTGAGGTAAGGTAAAGTGACCAGCTGGTGGCTTTGCTTATCCAGTTAAACAGGATTCATGGCTTAGGGAAGCTGTACCCTCTCCTACCCAGAGCAACGAGAAGCCAGGAGAGGTTGCCCTGCAAGGCAAGAGCCATGTAGTGGGAGAAATGTTCACGTTGTGCAAATCGATTCACGCATTAGGCGGAATCACCGTTAGAAGCTGGCAACCCTCCCTGACTGGCAGCTGCCAGCACAGCCTAATTAATCCAGCAGCAGTAGTGGAGAAGAACATGACACTTCATGACTGATAAACAAGCCTAAAAATAGGCTCCATCTTTTCTCCAATGCCCCTCCCCCCAATCAGATTCCCTCTCCTCATGAGCTTCAGTGGGAGGGGATTGGAGTGATGCTAGGGATGAAGTGAAAATGAAAGGGAACAAAAGAAAAGCCCCACCCTCACATGATTCTGGACAACAGGTTTTATTTAGAATCGCTGTTCCAGAGTTTGATTAGTATCTTGCCTCCTTTCCCTGGATGCCGGTTGAAACCAGGATTTTTGAAGACAAGCCAAGAAATACCACTTATTTGGTTAACTGAACTGGATCAAAGGCCCAAGGACAACCACCAAATGTACTAATGTATTAGAACTAATGTAATGTTCTAAATGCATTAGGCAGCCACCCAAATGTACTGCACATAACTGTATCAGACGCTACAGGAAGGGCCAGAGAGTGGAGTAACCCCACAGTACTGGGAGATAAGAGGCAAGTACTAGAAGGATAAATGGCATTTGAAAAAGACATTATGCTCAATTCAAAAATGGGCAAGGGATTTCAATAGACATGTCTCCGAAGAAGACATATAAATGGCCCATGGGCACATGAAAAGATGCTCAATGTCATTAGTCATTAGGGAAATGCCAATCAAAAACCCAAGCAAGATACCACTTCACACCCACTAGGATGGCTGTAATCAAAAAGACGAACAATAACAAGTGTCGGTGATTATGTAGAGAAATTGGAACCCTCATACATTGCTGGAGGGAGTGTAAAATGGTGCAGCCGCTTTGGAAAACAGTCTGGAAGTCCCTCTCCCCACCCACTAGTAGCCTGGCTTGGCCTGGGAACTCAATGGGAAGCTTATGTTTGGAATTTTATTTTATTCTATTTACTTATTTTTTGGGCCATGCCATGCAGCTGGCGGGATCTCAGTTCCCCAGCCAGGGATTGAACCCAGGCCACAGCAGTGCAAGTCTGTAACCGTAACCACTGGGCCACCAGGGAACTCCCCATGTTTGAAATTTTAGAACAAATGATAGAAAGAAAAAATGGACAATTCAGACCCACCCACAGCAGCCACGATGGTAATGGCAGAATGAAAAGGTCAGTTTCACTTAAAGATGGTTGTCATCATTGCTGCTCTTGGCCTCTTGGAGCTACCCTGAGAGCTGTCCATTCTCAAGCCTCCAGATAATTGTGTGGACCACTAACATCCTTACACAAAATGTCCTTTCTGGTCAAGACAGACTCAGAGAGGAGGCCCTGATGACACAGGGACTGAGTACTTCCAATACCCCAAATAGCTGCTTTGGGTAATAAATCAATAAAGCAGTTTCTGAATGTGATTTGTCTTCCCATACAGATTGACATAAGGAAGAGCATGCATTCCCTTTGCCAGCTCGTGAATTCAGGTCCACAGGACATTGATATTTCTTTGCGTTGTTATTTATTTATTTGGCCACACTGTGTGGCATGTGGGATCTTAGTTCCCCGACCAGGGATTAAACCCGCGCCCCCTGCATTGGAAGCGTGGAGTCTTAACCACTGGACCACCAGGGAAGTCCCTCTGTGTAAATTATTAAGTGGGCACTGGAACATCTTGGCTACTTCCAGTCCAACTCTCAGGACCCACTTCCCTGTGGTCAGTGAAGGGGTCCACAACATGCTACAGTGACATCAGGATTATTTTGAGCTGAAGACATTTGAGAATCCAACAGTCGCAGAAAGACACTTTTTCTGAACTCCCCTTATCTGCATAAAAACAGAACCTCCCAAAAGAATTCAACTGTCATAAATCCCCTCTCCGTGAGTTTCACAACCAGAGAAGATTGACTCCGATCACCAGAGACAAGAAGTAAGCACCAGGATAAGAAATCACCTAAATAGACTTTGTCACAATGTCCATCTTGTCTCCCATCCATTCTCCTAAGGCCTCATTTATTTTTCATACATTTCTTTTCCCATAAATCTCTTTTCTCTCCCTCATTAAAAATTGTATATAAGGGCTTCCCTGGTGGCACAGAGGTGAAGAATCCGCCTGCCATTGCAGGTGACACGGGTTCGTGCCCTGGTCCGGGGAGATCCCACATGCTGCGGAGCAACTAAGCCCGTGAGTCACAACTACTGAAGCCCGCGTGCCACAACTACTGAGGCCCGCGCACCTAGAGCCCGTGCTCTGCAACAAGAGAAGCCACCGCAGTGAGAAGCCTGCACACCGCAACAGGAGTAGCTCCTGCTTGCCGCAACTAGAGAAAGCCACCGCTCAGCAACGAAGACCCAACGCAGCCATAAATAAATAAATTAAAATTTATTTTAAAAAAATGGTATATAAGCCCCAAATTCTAACCACCCCTTTGAGTCACATTTTTCTGTATGCTCTTGCCTATGTACATGAATAAAAACTTATCTTTTCTCCTGTTTATCTGTCAGTTTCAATTTAATTCTCGGGACCCGAATCACCAATAACTAAGTGGACTGAAGAAAAGTTTTTCCTCCTTGACACCACTCATAAGGTGGACAGATGAACTTACAAATAATGGAATCGGTTGACCTACGGCCCTACTTTGATCAGAATACAAGAACCATGTCTTAATTATTAAGAGATTCTCTCTTAATAATAAGATGCTCTCTTATTAAGAGCAATTTGTTACACACTGTCAATTTCAATACACACTCATTTAATGAATCACAATTACAAAGGAGCCTCACCAACATGGCAGTCCCATGACCTGTGCATGCAGGACATGGGTTAACTTGAGGTGGGTTAACTCTAGTTTGTAACTACAAAGTAGTAGGTTTGGTTTACTTTTATGATTACGAAAATACTTATTATTTTATAGCTATGTCACATACCAATTTTTTCTTTCTTTCTCTCTTACTAAACCATAATCTCCCTGGTTCTGAGATAAAATAATGGACCTACTTTAGATTTGTGCAAAAGGAGCTAAAGGTATATTTTTTTCCTGTGCCTCACTGGTTATTCATTTATGTATGCTGGAGAGGAGATGAGACAATATCTGAAACAGACTTTAAGTATAGAAAATTAGGGTTGAAAAGGATCTGAAAGGTTGTCCATTTTAACCACCTACTTGATGTTTGAATCTACTCAAGGACAGCCTGACAAGGGTGTGTTCTGCTTATGCTCAAACACCCCCAGCAGCAGCATAATTGACTATAAGTCACCTTACTTTGTTCTCTGATGGCTCAAATACTTAGATTTCTTCCTTAAACTGAGCCTAAATTTTTCTCCTGGCATTCTCACCCATTGGTCTTAGTCTAATTGGTCCTCTTGAGGTCATCTAGAATACATACGCCTAATCCTTCTCCCACCTGATCAAACCATTATACACCCAAGTCTAGCTTTTCTAGGTTAAATGTCCTTGGTTTCTTCCGGTATTCTTCATATCACTTGGGTTTCTAATCCTAAGATTCATATGAACAATTCTGGAAAAGTTCAGTAAGTAGGAGAGACTCACCCTACCAGACATCAAGACTCCTTATAAAGCTTTAGTAATTAGGAATTTTAGGATTATATTCTCAAATTCTGTTTAAAAACAACCTGGTTGGCATTTTAATTAGTTTTGCCTTAAATTTATAATTGATTTGGGAATTGATGGCAACTTTATTACATAGCTTTTCCCATCCATGAATATTCTCATTTGTCTAGGTTTTTTAAAATGTCCTCTGCTAATGTTTTATATTTTCCTCCGAAAAGATTTTGTATATCTTGTGGATTCTTTACTGGCTACCTTTAGGTTTCCTTTCTCTTATAAATGGAATTTTTAAAAATTATTTTTTCCATTTATTGCTCCTGCACTATAATAGTGTTACTGATTTTTGTATTATGAATTTTATACCCAGCAATCTTGTCAAATTCTCAAATTGATGTTAACAATCAGTCATAAATCTGATCAGGTCATGAATTACTATTATTATACTCTGAGGTATTTGATTTGCTAAAGTTTCATATAGGATTTTCCTGTCTATGTTCTTAACTGAAATCAGTCTATAAGCTTCCCTTTTATACTGTTACTATTCAGTTTTGTTATCAAGATTCATGTGGTAGGCACTATTAGTTGCCTTCCCAGCCATCACCATGTATTTCCCACCTCCTTTCTTAGAAGCAGATCATGCCTCTCTTGAACATCTTTCCTTTTTTAATCAGGGAGGAAAATCTCACATCTCATTGGCTGGAACTAGGTCACTTGCCATCCCTAGTTGCAAAGGTGGCTGGGAAAATAAGTATCTGACATTTTCAACCCGTGAAATACTTAGAAATTTTTACATTTCTAAATGATGAGGGAGTTCATTTATTGTTGCTACCAATTTCTTATTGTCATGCTCTTTAATCAGCCAACAGGATCTACACAATATTGATTTTCTGGTATTTGAGACTGGTTTCTGGCCTACTTTGTATAATCAGTTTTTTTCATGTGTGTTTGAAAGGCATGTTGGTTCCAGGGTCTATTAATGTCCACTATATCAAGCTTGTAATTCTGTCATTTACATCTTCTCTATGTTTCTTCAATTGTTTGTCTATTCGATCTATCAGTTTATTAAACAAGTAGGTTAAAATCTCCCATTATAACTTTAGGCCACTTGTGATTTTGTCAGTGTTGCCATATCTTTGTTGAGCTAGGTTCAGGTTTAGGGTGTAACACACATTATTATTGTGATCACTGACACATTTCAATTTATCATCTGACAAACAAAATTTGTTTTCTATTTACTGTGCTTTTTGTAGGCTTCTCTTTGTTCTTCCTCTGCCTTCCATTGGATTGGTCAAGTTTTCTCTTGGAAGTTACATATTATTTTACTATTCTTTTAGAGGTTACCTTTACATTTTGAATACACATATTTGCCTTAAATTTTTAAAAAATATTTATTTGGCTGAGACAGGTCTTAGTTGCAGCATGTGGGATCTTTTAGTTGTGGCATGCAGGCTCTTAGCTATGGCACGCAGTATCGAACCCAGGCCCCCTGCATTGGGAGCACAGAGTCTTAACCACTGGACCACCAGGGAAGTCCCTGCCTTAAATTTTTTTTAATTAATAAACATCTCTTTTTTCTTCCTAGATGATATTAGCAACTTAGAGTACTTTTTTTTAAACTATACTTACTACCCTTTCATCTTCTGTTATTATTGTCTGTTATTTAAATTCCACAAATATTTCCAATTACTAACTATTCATATATTTGAAACATTCTATGCTCATTCAGATTTGTCCAGATGTTTACCAATTTCTTTGTTTACTATTATTTTTAGATTCCCTCCTCCTATTTCTTGGTTTCAATTTCCTTTTACTTCAAGTACAACCTTTAGTAGTTCTTTCAATCTGTGTCTCTGAGTAGTAACCTTTCTCAGCCCTTGATTGTCAGACATGATTTTTTTTGCACCATTCTCAGTCCCAACACCCCATTTACATGCACCGAGGCTACACTTCCTGTCCCCTTATGGGAATGACATCCACAGCCCCTAGGTGTCAGGGCCCACACTCAGTTCTGACATCCCCCAGCTTACTTAGCATTAACTCATTTGCTTTCCACTCCAGTTAGTTTCCTCTTTATTTCTAGTACCTGAGGATTTCCCTTTCTTTGCTTTGAACTCAGCTTTATATTGTTATATTTCATCCTGTGTCTGTCATATGAGGTGGGGGGAGGGTCCGTATTAATCCTTTTAGTTATTATTACTGGAAGTCCAGATATTCTATTTATAACAAATTTCCCTCTTACTAATGTTTAGTATTCTCCTTTAAAATAAATGTCATATATTTTGATAGAGAAAACAGACATGACAGAGACAGCTGGACACTTCTTGTTCTGTTTCAGGAAAAGTTATAAAGTTTTCTAATTTCTTGAATTTGGTACACAGGGAACATTCCCCAGGCAATAACTTTGGAAAATGCAATCGTCTGCTGAGAAATGGAATTTTCTGTAGGTTTGTATCTATTTTCTTGCACCACCCCCCTGCCCCACTTCTCTTTGCTCTACAGAGGTGATCGATGCTCAATATTTGATTTTGAGTACACCCTTTGCACTAAGAATGCCAAAACAGCATATTGAGAAACCTCTCTCTGCAAGGAAGCCATCCTCAGGCTAGACCCAGAGCTCAGCTACTCCTGCAAATCAACAGCTGGCTGCAGGCTGCACTGGTTCCAAATCCTGGGAATTCACAGCTACTGATAGATGAACAGGATCAATCTCATTTGCATTTCATCGTGACTCAGGAATTCCCTGGTACTGCTTCCCTGGGAAGATTAAATCAGCCAGGGTCAGGATATTGGTCTGAGAGATTTCCAAACACGCTGACAGAACACAAACCCTCCCATCAAGAAGAAATAGTCCCCTTCAGCCTGTCGAAGGGTAGAGGTCATACAAGAATGAGGGAATCCAAATATGGCTCCTCTCAGAAACACCTGACCGTGGCACTGAGCATGGAGAAATATTCACAAGCGTCAGTGTTTAAACTGGGGACACAGTCCAGCTACTATGCTGGAAGTGCTTTCTGGATGAGAAAAGGCCAATAGGAGAGGCCATAGATGGTGGTAAAGAGTATTCATGGAGATGGTAGCAATGACCACAATGGTCATATGCTGGTTCACTGACATAGACAGTTACTTTTGAGAAAATATGGCACGTGACTACAAATGTTCTGACCCAGAAAACTGAAAGGAAGAAAATGACCTGGAAGCGGGGTGTAAGGTCGGGAGAAGATCAGACAAGCCCCAACAATCAATTATGTCATTAGTGATAAGAAAACAGAAGAGATTAAAGAATGTATTTTGCAAAACAGAAATGGCGGTCCTGATCAGTGCTGGCTGATCATCCTTGAATCTTTACCCTTCCAGAGGAGAGATGACAACCTCTACCTTGGGAAGGATGGGTCTACTTGAGAAACAGAAACCACCCGAGTACTCCATAGCGCTTTGGTCACAGGTGACCGGTGGTTGTGTCATCTCCCTTTGCGGACACCCGAGTGGTCACTCGGCAGGAAGTGGAAATCTTACTGAGTCAAGACCCCAACAGCACACGGCCACATTCAGCACTTACTTTTGTACAACTTACAGGCAAAGCTGCCTCTTTCCTTCTGCTAACCCGGGACCACGGGTGAAGACAAAGCCCTTTCATTCTTAAGATCAGATTTCATCTTAACATGTCGTGGAAGGGTTGGGAGAGGTAAGAGGAAAGCTCCTCCTGATGAAAACGCGCTTGAGGACTATTTTGCAGAACGTAGGGGTTTCTGTTTTTGGCAGCAACTAGACTGGCAGTTTTGGAGGGCGGATGTAAAGACTTTCCAAGTCACCTTTTTATCCCAGACAGTCACAGCCTCTACCTCAGTCTTGCAGTGGGGCTGGGTGGGAGCCCCTGGGCAGGGTGGGCGCCCGGAGGCGGAGCACCCGCTGCCAGGACTTACCTGTTGAGATACACGCGTTTCTCCGTGAACTGCCCGTTCCCATGGTGAGGGTCCTCGAAGGGCTCGTTCTGGACGACCTCCACCCCTTCTCCTCGGTCGCTCTGTTCGTGGCTGTGCTTGCTGATCATGTACAGCTGTCCAATTTTGTACTACAAAACACACAGACACAGAGGGGTCAGACCCATCGCTCGCCTCCGAAAACTGCCCCCGCGCCACCGCCGCCGCTGCGCCGCAAGCAACTCAGAGCATCAGCACTTCCTGTTGAGAAAAGAAAGCAGGCACGTGGGCCTGCTGGTACTCTTCCCCAGGAAGAAGGTGGAGAACGAGCTGTGAGTAGAATGCAGAAACGGCCTGTTCCTGTGAACACTCTGCATCACCTTGGCAGATACTTGCCGGTGTGGCCGATGGCCTTCAAGGTTTGGCAGCCGATCAACCAACCCATGGGTAGCAGCTGGGAGGTGGGCACGCTGGAGTCTCCCTTTCCACTCTGGCTCTACAGGGTTAAGTGACGCTGAAGTCCTATCCTGCTTGGCTCAAGACAGGCTCAGACAGGCTAAGGTTTGTGATTTCTGTCCCTTCTTTCTGCCTGATTAACTGCATTGCTGGGCACAAGAGAATTAGATGTCACCTGTCTCTTCCATCGCCTCTCTCAAAGTGTTCAACTCTCCTGGAGGCCTCTGTCCCATAGAATGGTGGTTCTCAAAGGTGGCTGGACGTTAGAGTCACCTGGAAGCTTTAAAAAAAAAAACCCTCCAGATGCCCAGGCCCCACTATGAGTGGAAACTGGACCCACCTTTAGGCTGGTCCACAAGGAGGAAAATCTACAGTATCTTTAAGTCCTGGGGCTTTAGTGCGGGGCCTTCCAGGCTGAGATGCCAGAAGTTACATGTGCTTACACGAAAATGATAAAATGGAATAACATGTAATGTGAACACTGTCCGTGCCACCTGTATCTTTGAGCTGTTCCATTCTCTTTCTTGCCTCTCTGAAAACCCTGGGGCCAGCAGGCATCTCTTCACCCAGTGAACTTCCAAAGTGACAAAACTAATTTGACGGAGGGGAAAAGAAGAGAGAGAGGAAGGAGGGAGTCAAATGACTTTTGCACCGAGGAAGTCTGCTCAGAATCAGCAGGCAGGGCGATGAGACACTGCTGTGGTCCTTCCACAGATTCGGTGTGAAACAACACACAGCGTCAGCATCATCAAGGCCCGAGGGATGGGGGGAAGGGGCCTGAGTCTGCAGCAGGCTAATCACGGCTCCGGGTTATTCCCAAAGAGCCCAGGCCAGCAGGTATGTAGGTCCCCTGTCTATGTGCATAAGAGAGAGAAATAGATTTTAAATTAAGGGGGCATGTATAATGTACAAGTCAACAGTGCAGTCAGTTCCAAAGCTGAGAGGACACACACGTCCAAAGGTCCCTCTTCCATTCTGAGGCAGGTGCCGGGAGGGGAGTGTGAACAGAATGGGAAAGGCTCTGGTGTGAGGCCAGCCTGAGGGACCAGGCCCAGTAACCATGACAATGGGAACTGCAGCCTTCTGGCTCTTCTCAAAGGGCAGTGCTTCCTGTCTGTGCCACGCCTCTCCCCCAGAAGGGTCTGCATTTAAAATGCGTTTAATGTAACTGTGTGTGTGTGCTGAGGATAAGAGCAGGGAGAGGAGAGAGGAAAATCAAAGATAAAATTTATTTTTAAACAAATTTTGGGATTAGAAACTTGCCTTGGCTTCCCCTCTTCCCTTTGCTTACAAAGACTGACTAATACTGTTTCAAGGAGGAAGACAGTGAGAAAAAGTTTACAGATTGGAGATATGTGAGATCAACACTCTACCTTATACGGATGGGCACACAAGCCTGGAACAGCATGTCCAGCTGCCCAGGGGGTGGAGATTTCACTGGCAGTTGCTTTGTACTTGGAGTTCAAAAAAATACGTGTTTACTTACAATGGAATATTACTGTGCCATAAAAAGGAAGGAAGTACTGATACTGATACTGCTTAATGTGTGTTACCAGTTGAATTGTGTTTTCCCAAAATTCATATGTTGAAGTCCCAGTACCTCAGAATGTGACCTTATTTGGAGATAGGGTCCTTACAGAGGTAATCAAATTAAAATGAGGTCATTAGGATGGGCACTAGTCCAATAGGACTGGTTTCCTTACACAAAGGGGCAAGTTGGACATAGAGACACTCATAGGAAGAATAGGAGATGAAGCGATGCACGAAGATGGCCATCTACCAGCCAAGGACGGACCTGGAACAGATCCTTCCCTCCCAGCCTTCAGAAGGAACCAGCCCTGCCTGCTGACACTTGATCTTTGACTTCCACCATTCACAACTGTGAGCCCTTACAACTCTGGTTGGTTAAGCCACCCATTCTGTGGTGCTTTGCTATGGCAGCCCGAGCAAACCCATACAATGGGTACGGGGCTTCCTTTTGGGGTGATGAAAGTGTTCTGGATCTGGATAGAGGTGGTGGTTGCACAGTATTGTGAGTGTACTAGATGCTGCTGAATTGACTTTAAAATGGTTAATTTTGTGTTATGTGATTTCCACCTTGTGGAAAGGGAATGCTGCCACCATTCCAGTAAACAATGAATGTTTGCCGGCCATCAAGCCATTAGCCACTGTAGCCACACAACGTCCCCCCACCCCACCCAGCCCCAATGGCGTGCCCTGAGGGGAATTCAGGATGGAGACAAAAATGTAACATTCTGTGCTTTGGATACTGGCCCTAGATAGTTAAGATGTATATCTAAGGAATCATTTCAATGAGCCCAGACTCTTGCATCTTCCCACACATAAAAAAAACTCCAGGCCTTCCCTGGTGGCACAGTGGTTAAGAATCCGCCTGCCAATGCAGGGGACACGGGTTCGAGCCCTCGTCCAGGAAGATCCCACATGCCGCGGAGCAACTAAGCCCGTGCGCCACAACTACTGAGCCCATGCGCCGCATCTACTGAAGCCCACGTGCTCTAGAGCCTGTGCTCTGCAACAAGAGAAGCCACCGCAGTGAGAAGCCCGCGCACTGCAATGAAGAGTAGCCCCCACTCACCACAACTAGAGAAAGCCCGCGCGCAGCAACAAAGACCCTACACAGCCAAAAATAATAAATAAATAAATTTATAAAGAAAGACAAAAAAAACTCCTATATATTCTGGCTCCTCCTTTACCTCTTGGAGCAGTTTCTCAGAGCTCTAGGACTCAGTAAGCTCCCCAAATACAACTTAACTTGCATCTTTTAGGTTGTGCATTTTTCTTTAGTTGAAAACCTCAATTGTTTTAAAAAAAAGTGTTGACCCCACTTCTGAAGCAGATACCCCTAAGCCAAAATGCTGTCAAGGGCTTTAGTCGGGGGTGGGGGGACTTGACAGAAGGGATGCCTATCCCTGGACCATCTCCAGGAGCTCCAACTCACTCACGCATGAAAATGTATGGGACCAAGGGCGATGCATGACACAGAAAAGCCATTAGCCAGACGCGAGTAAGCCTGGCTGCGCTCAGCTCGATTGCTTCCTGCCCTGTTGAAAGGAAAGGGCCGAGGCAGCCAGAGGCTGATTCACCGTCAGCCAGAGGAGGGCCTGGCTGCCCAGCCTCATTGATCATTCTGGTGGCTCCTGAAAGAGCCATTGCAGGGCAGACACCAGCATTAGCTCACTAAGATAGCGTCAGGCCGTGGGCGACTGACAGACGCTGGAGGCAGTAACGTGGGTGACATTGTTCGGAGGTGGCGGGACACTCAAGCCCAGACACTGAGGTGGTTAAGGGCCCTGCGGCTGTCACTTTATTCACGCTCAAGCAAATCAGGCCTGTTCTCCTGGTTGTGGCCATCTGAGCTGGGCCATCCAGAAGCAGAGGTTTTAAAACACAAACTGACTCAAAGACACATGCATCGAGAAGCTTCTCAATTAGAGCGGACAGGGCAGGACAGAGAGTCCTTCAACCGTGTCTCAGAATCACCAGAGATACTCCTAAAAATGCTGAATCCTGGGCCATTCCAGCCCTTTTACATTCACACTCTGAGGTAGATGGAAGTTGGGGATCTTACCCAAATACAACGCTAAAAGCTGAGAACCACTGCGGCAGAGAGTGGGGAAGGCCTTCATTAGTACTTGCTCAGTACCAGACGGTGCCAAGACCAAAAGGTTCCATCTTTAGGGGACCTGTTTCTTCTTTCCTCTTTTAACACTGAATTCTTGCAAAGCTCTATCACTAATTCAGTGAGAATACTACATCACAGATCACCAACTCCAAACAAACTTGTATGTGAAATGAAGGCTGCGAAATCCATAGACTCAGAAGGATTCGGAAGACATTGAAGCCAGAGAGTCGATAACAGAATTGATAATGATGATGGTGGTGGTGATAGAGTAAAGCTTAACTGATTGCCTATCAGTGAGAGGCACCAATTAAGTGCTTTATATTCATTTCTAAGACTCACAATGATTCAGGTACATATTTACAGATGAGGAAGCTGAGTCTCCGAGAGGCTAGAGACTTCCTCCTGCCACGTGGCTTCTAGGTGGCAGAGCTGGTTTCAAAACCATGGGTCTGTACTCTTTCTTCTCCACTCAGCTTCAGCCCTTATTTCTCTAACAGGTGAACTGCTTTAACAAACCTAGATCTCATTATGATGAACAAAGAGGGATGGTTCAGAGCCACTGCCTTTGAACTTTGCTATTTCAGAAGATGAAGAACAAAAGTCTGATATCATTTGAAAGATCAAAGTTGTTTAAACTGTGCGCACATATGGAATGGTGGAGCAATTATGCTCTAACTTTGTAAAATCTACTGTTATAATTCCAGAGTTTGGGGAAATCATCATTACAGGCAATCACGATTAGAGACAGCTCTGCGCTGCAGGGCTGAGCCTCCATGAGAGCCATCATCAGAACAGCTACCCCAAATAATTCTCTCTGTAGTCAAAAAAAAACCCATGGGGACGCAGATCTTTCCCATTTGCATGCAGCGCTGCATGTTTGATAAAGCTGCAGAACTTGAGGGAAGGCAGAGTTGCATAACATGCCTGGAAAAGCCAAGGGGGGTTTCATCACTTTGTACTTTTGCAAACTCTGTGACTGGGCACGACCAAGGTACTTAATACAGTTCACCTCAAACCCTGATTTTTAGAAAAGGTGACCCCAAGTCAAAACTCCTGATTATGGTAAGGGATTATTAACTGACCATCACCAACACCTAAATAGCATCCTTGCCATTAGAAGTACTAGGCCCAAAGTTTTAGGTTCAGTAGAACCCTAAGCTTTCACTTAACTGCCCCTTCCCCCAATTGCTGAGCTTCAGAGATCTCTGCAAGGCCAGGCTCCCATATTCCCCTCCATAAAGAACCAAGGGGGTGTCATCTTTCTTCCAATCCCTCCCTTCCTGCCCCCTTTCTCATCCTTCATTAGTCCCAATACCTTTTTCAAACATCACGATGTGAAAGGTGGGAACCACTGTTTTGCAATAAACATTATTCAGCCTGGATGGAGTTATTCCCTGATGTCATGACTCAGGTCTTCAAGGCCCCAGATTGGGAATCAGAATTTACAACTATTTCCACTTCTACCATCAAAGCAGACGGATACCACACAATATGACAACCACGGAGAAATACCTGTCCCTCTGACTTAACCTGATATCATGTATGTTTCCATCTTTGAAATGTGCATGATTCCTGCCTCTCTCACTCTGGCTGTGTGGAGAGAGGAAAGAGCAGAGGGTGATACAAGGTGGCATTGCTGGGAGTTTGCCACATTATTCACATCACCCTTAATGCTTTTCTTGGCTTTTTTCCCCCAGTCTTCTCTACTCTTAATAAACGGACCTCAAAGCACAGTGGAGCAATTGCCTCACGATGCCCAAGGAGCCCCCTGCAGAGAGCGCCTGAAAGATAAAACATCACCCAGGACTCCAGTGCATTGCAGTCTTCACGCCAAGTGGTGCCAAAATTGTAATTCCACTCGGGGAAGGGGATGTGATGAGGCCAGATTTTAACAACCTCATATCAGAAAACTAGAGGCTAGAGCCAGCTGTTTTCTAGAATCTCACAGCACAGCTGAGGCAGTGGGACAAATGCTCTGGTCCAGCAGTCAGCAAACTATGTGGCCTGGTGCCTGTGTTTTTAAAATAAAGTTTCATTGGAACACAGCCGTACTCATTCATTCTGTGACTGCTCTCACGATACCACAGCAGATACTGTGTGGTTCAAAGAGCTGAAAATATTTACTATCAGGCCTTTTACAGAAAAAGGTTGCTGACCCCTGTCTAGTGCAGTGCTACTGGGTCCAGCACTAACCAGCGCTGTCCGGGATGGTGGCCACTCGCCGTATGTAGCTTATGAGCATTGGAAATGGGGCCTGTGCGATGGAGGGACTGAATTTAAAATTTTCTTTCCTTTTAATTAACTTAAACTTTAAAACTGATACTCGATTCAGCTATAAGAAAACTTTTACATACGTCTGAGACACACCATTCAGTAGACATAAATCTACTGTTTAAACTGAAAACTTTTATGAAATCTCAATTCACATCAGGTACCTCTGATGAAATTTTAGCATCTGGCTTGAGACTGCTTATAAGTGTAAAACGCACACTTAGTAACAACAGCAAAAAACTTAATAACAACAACAAAAAAAGTAAAGCTCATTAATAATTTTTAAATTGACTGCATATGGAAATGATAGTATTTTAGAGATACAGGGTTAACTAAAATATATTCTTAAAAATAACTTCACCTGTTTCTTTACATATGTGGTTGGCATTTGTGGCTCACATATTTCTATTGGATGGTGCTGGTCTAAGCCCTAAACTTGACCATCAGGGATGGAGAGTCAGGCCATCAATCCATACCAAGACTTCAGAGGCTGGCTGGTCAGGTCAAGGGTTTCCATGTGTTTCCAAGCTAGCGAGGTAGGGCACTGGTAATAAGGCATACATTTGGAGAAGCTCTCCCTTTCTGAGGACTGGCATTACCTGGACCTCCAGAGAGGTGATAATTGTTCACTGTGTGCTATGGTGGAAAGCACTGCAGTTTTAAAATTGAAAACCTGCAGCCAAAGTCCTGATTCTGCCTTTGATGAGTTTTGTAACCCTAGACAATTTGCTTAACTGAGCCACAGTTTCTTATCATTAAAATGGGATTAAGGAAACACCTCATGGGACATGGTGACAATCAAGTGAGAAAAAAACTTACAAATTAATATGCTTTATAAAATGTGAAACTGTACGCTGTAGCTATGGCTCCTTCTGTTTGGCAACACATCTGACTGGGAGGTGAAGATCTGTTTCATTTGTTTCCATTTTGCTACAGTTCTTTTTTTAAAAGGTCAAATCTTTATTTATTTTTGGCTGCATTGGGTCTTCGATGCTGCGCCTGGGCTTCCTCTAGTTGCAGCGAGCGGGGGCAACTCTTTGTTGCAGCACACGCGCTTCTCATTGCGGTGGCTTCTCTTGTTGCGGAGCACGGGCTCTAGGCACGCAGGCTTCAGTAGTTGTGGCTCACGGGCTCTAGAGCGCAGGCTCAGTAGTTGTAGCGCACGGGCTTGGTTGCTCCACGGCATGTGGGATCTTCCCGGACCAGGGCTCGAACCCGTGTCCCCTGCATTGGCAGGTGGATTCTTAACTACTGCGCCACCAGAGAAGTCCCTTGCTACAGTTCTATACAGGCTAAGAGAACAAGGCATCTGCCACACACACCCCTACAATGCAAAAATCGGGGAAAACCTGAGCATCAGCCCAAGACCGTCATTTCCTTCTGCAAAAATTGTATTAGATGGTAGTCAGATCAAACACTTCCCAAAACGTTATAAAAAAACTTGGGAACATCCATGTATATGACGTCCCTAGGGCAGTCAAATTCACAGAGACAGAAAGTAGAATGGTGGTTGCCAGCAGGGGTGGGGAGTTAACGCTTAATAGGACAGAGTTTCTGTGTGGGATGATGAAAAAGTTCTGGGGATGGATGGATGGTGTTGATGTTTGCATAACAATGTGAATGCACTCAATGCCACTGAACTGTACACTTAAAAATGGTTAGAACGGTAAACTTTATGTGATGTATATTTCATCACAATTCTTTAAAAAACCTGGAACATGTCGTTTTCCCCTGTCGCTTACTTACTTCACGCCTCAAGGTGGCCATCTATCAGTGATTCTATTTTTATGATTATGAAAAAACTTTTTTTAGGACAGGGACTTCTATATTTGGATGGACCTTTGGTTTGGAAGCTTATTTGAAGGTGTTGAGCCAAGGGGACAGAACTATAAAATGACTTCCCCCAGAGACAATGTTGCATGAGACGCCCGATTCCTGCCATGCCGGGGGAGATGCCTGGCTCACTCTGCCCTAAACTTAAATGTCTTTGACATTAGCAATCTGGAGGATTCCTGTTGCTGATGTTCCCAAGCAACATGGTGCTGACTGTGACAGTGTTACGGACAAACAGCCTGACAGAAGGGAAAGAGTGATTAACCGAATACAAATGCATTCTGACCCCGCCAACCTTAACTAGGGTCACTGAGAACCCCAGCTCACAGTTCACAGCCCAGCTCCTCCATCTGCCTGGGAGCAACTCTACAACAAGCCCAATTCCATTTCCTTTATTCCATTGGGAAGGTATGGTGTGTATTTTTACCTCTAAGGGCTGGATCTGATTTGGGTTCTGCAACGACATGACTGGCTAGCCCCATCAGTCCTTCTGGCTCTGCGACTCAAATGTCCAGATTTCTCCATGTAGACAAGTGAGGTTTAAAAAAAAAAAGAAGGTGTAAAGTTCCTTGGTGTTTCGTCAGCTCTCTCCCTGCCAGGTCAATAAAGCACGAAAACCAATATCCGATCCCACAAAGAAAATACAAACCTGCAGCTCATATTTCAGGATATCAGTGCTTCATCACATATTTATCTTTTCTCCCGGATCTTTATAAGCAGCTATCAGAGGTGCCTTGTTTATTACGTAATACTGGGTCATAATGCCAGGGTGCAGGAATGAAAAAGCTGATAAAAAGATTTAAGAAGGAGCTGGGTTATTGACATTTAATTCAAAAATCCACCTTCTGTGACAAACTAATATAAACAGCATTGTAGGCTGGTGCTTAACCCATTCTAAGTTTTGGACTAAACTGAATAGAAATAGAGCAACTCAATGCCAAGGAAAGGGCTCAGGGTATGCTTCGTGCTGGTGCAAGCAGAACTCTACACGCCTGTGACTGTACAAAATCGTAAATTGTTTCTAGTACACTCAGCCGTCCAGCAGCATAATCCACTTGACCGAGTACAGGAGGGTATAGTATATGAAAAGTAAGAGTGCACATTAAAAAAAAATAAGTTTATTTATTATTTTTGGCTGCATTGGGTCTTCGTTGCTGCACAGGGGCTTTCTCTAGTTGCGGCGAGCGGGAGCTGCTCTTCGTTGCAGTGTGTGGGCTTCTCATTGCGGTGGCTTCTCTTGTTGCGGAGCACGGGCTCAGCTGCTCCGCGGCATGTGGGATCTTCCCGGACCCCGGCTCGAACCCGTGTCGCCTGCATTGGCAGGGGGATTCTTAACCACTGCACCACCAGGGAAGTCCCAAGGGAGCACATTTTAACTGCTCCTTCCAACACTGACTCATCCTTGGGGGTGGTATTCTAGCCCTGAGAACTCATTTGATACACATATTGAAAAGCCAAAATGATAACACAGAGTGAGTAGAGCCTACTTTATAAGCATCGGCTCAGGCAAGAGGTGTCATCCCCTGGTATTGATAAATAAGAATCTGAACACGTTAGCCATTAGAGAGCAGCATGAAAAACCACAAAGAGAGCAAAGGCAGGAACTGCCAGAACTCAGTTCAAAACCACAAGGGTAGTTGGCCCTTGAGGCAGAACATAGGATTTCTCCAGACTTTGGTTGGGGGACACTCTTGGTCCCTTCTCGTTCGTGCACTGAACAAACAGAGTACATCAGGCTCTGTAGATACTGGAGGCAGAGCGATGAACAAGGTCGACCTGGTCTCCGGAGAAGAGGAGGGTTTCCTGAGTTCCACCTCGAAGACACAAGGCTGTGAGCTGAAGGAACTTGAGGCTGACGTAAAAGCCATGGGACCATTTGCCAAGAAATGTGAAACCAACTGCAACTCAAGTAAATGGAGAGGTTTGGTAACAGGGCTGACTTTTAGAAAGCAATCAAGGCTCTTGTGTTTACTACAAAGCAGAAACCCACAGCCAATCACAAGACCAAAAAGGGAGAAAACTAAGATAGAACCTTCCCAGAAATATATCCTGCACCGTCTCCTTGCCACACCCTGCTGTGTCGATGCTCATCTCCTTAACCTTGGCCTCATAACCAGAGGTGTTTCTAGGAGAGAGTTCTAGCTTTATGGGGGTAACAGGCTCTTTCCAGAATTAGAAAAGCCCCTGTTTGTGAAGCCTATTGTACCTACCAATCCTTCAGGAAAATGATGGGTGACATCAAGAGATGCTGTTGGTCTGGTTAAAGCTAGAAATATACTCGTAGGAATGATAGCAATTAGTTTTAGTGTCTTTGAGAACTTCTGAGAGCAGAAGAGCACACTGAATGCAAAGAGAAGCACTTGCTGCTTCATGTACAATTGAACAATGGGAGTTCTTAATGTTTTGCAAGAATTATTCAAGACACTTCATGCCTAGAACAAGAAGATCTCAGTAATATTTGAAGGTCACTGAACCCCTTTGCTTGCTTAAGTGCTAGTTGACACGGCAAGTGGTTTCAGGGCTCTGCTAACTCTAGAGCAATGATGAGAGTTATGACCAAGTTATATCTGTGGTTCAAAGTCTGGAAAACTCCAGCATCTGTTTTCACCCCACTTTGGAGGAGTGGCCCCAGGTTTCACATGCCTGCAGTGGTACCTGTAGCCCATAGGTAGCCGTAGGGTATGTGGCTGGGAAGGCACCATTCTCCTAAGCAATAGCAGCCTATGGGTGTTTCTTCCTTGGTAAAAAGAAGCAGATAACTGATGGAGAAAAGTATACAGTTGTCAACTCCTGCTCTCCTGAGACAGTTAATGAAGACAGGCAAAATAGAGTAAACTGGGTACACTTCCAGGAATTGCTACATTTAAAAATCTATCTTTGGGGCTTCCCTGGTGGCACAGTGGTTGAGAGTCCGCCTGCCGATGCAGGGGACACGGGTTTGTGCCCCGGTCCAGGAGAATCCCACATGCCGCAGAGCGGCTGGGCCCGTGAGCCATGGCCGCTGAGCTTGCGCGTCCGGAGCCTGTGCTCCGCAACGGGAGAGGCCACAACGGTGAGAGGCCCGCGTACCGCAAAAAAAAACAAAACAAAAAACAAAAAATTCTATCTTTTTCAGATACATGCACCCCAATGTTCACAGCAACACTATTTACAATAGCCAAGACATGGAAGCAACCTAAATGTCCATCAACAGATGAATGGATAAAGAAGATGTGTTTTTTTTTTTTTTTTTTTTTTTTTTTGCGGTACGCGGGCCTCTCACTGCCGTGGCCCCTCCCGTTGCAGAGCACAGGCTCCTGACGCGCAGGCTCAGTGGCCATGGCTCACGGGCCCAGCCGCTCCGCGGCATGTGGGATCCTCCCGGACCGGGGCACGAACCCATGTCCCCTAGCATCGGCAGGCGGACTCTCAACCACTGCGCCACCAGGGAAGCCCAGAAGATGTGTTTTATATATATACACACACACGATGGACTGCTACTCAGCCATAAAAAAGAATGAAATAATGCCATCTGCAGCAACATGGATGGACCCAGAGATGATCATACTAAGTGAAGTAAGTCAGAAAGACAAGTATCATATGATATCACTTATATGTGGAATCTGAAGTATGACACAAATGAACTTATCTACAAAACAGAAACGGACTCACAGACATAGACAACAGACTTGTGGTTGCTAAAGGGGGAGTAGAGGAGGGATGGAGTGGGAGTTTGGGATTAGCAGATGCAAACTATTGTATAGGATGGATAAATGACAAGGCCCTACTGTACAGCACAGGGGACTATATTCAATATCCTATAATAAACCGTATGGAAAAGAATATGAATAATATATGTGTGTGCATGTAACTGAATCACTTTGCTATACATCAGAAACTAATACATTATAAATCAACTATACTTCAATAAAATTACAAATAAATAAATAACTTTCTGATGCATCTCAGACTTATTCTAATGACCAAGAGAGAGATTCCATCAAATGGTACTTTTAAGGCTGAGTGGTGACCCTGTTCTTGCTCTGTCAACAGTCAGTAATCCTCCATCTCTGTGCATTCTCCTAGGGGAGGCAACACCGTGATGAAATAAATACAATTCACCGTGTTTTCAAAGAGTGGGGAGAAAAAAGAACACAGAGACAAAATGATGAATCGGAATGTTGTTCCTCACAGGATTCTTTTTTTATTTTTTAATTGTGGTAAAATATAGTTAACAAAATTTACTATTTTAGCCTTTTTTTTTTTTTTTTTTTGCGCTACGCGGGCCTCTCACTGCTGTGGCCTCTCCCGTTGCAGAGCACAGGCTCCGGACGCGCAGGCTCAGCGGCCATGGCTCACGGGCCCAGCCGCTCCGCGGCACGTGGGATCTTCCCGGACCGGGGCACGAACCCGTGTCCCCTGCATCGGCAGGCGGACTCTCAACCACTGCGCCACCAGGGAAGCCCGTTTTAGCCATTTTTAAATGTAGAATTCAGTTGCATTAAGTTCATTCATAATTGTTGTGCAACCAACACCACCTTCCATTTCTGAACTTTTTCATCATTTCAGAAAGAAACTCTGTCCCCATTAGATAGCAATTCCATTCCTCCTCCCTAGTAACCTCTAATCTACTTCCTGTTTATGAATGTGTCTATTCTAGATACGTCATGTAAGTGAAATCACACAATGTGCGTCCTTTCTTGATGGGCTTTTTCACTTTAGCATAACGTTTTCAAGGCTCATCCATGTTGTAGTATGTGTCAGAATTTCATTCCTTTTTAAGGCTGGAAAACATTCCATTGTATGTGTATACCATGGATACTTATTCATGCATCTGCTGATGGGTATTTGGGTGGCTTCCACCCTCTGGCTATTATTGTGACTAATGCTGCTATGAACGTTGGTATACAAATATCTGTTTGAGTTCACACCTAGATGTGGATTTGCTGGATCATATGATAATTCTACGTTTAACTTTTTAAGGAACCACCAAACTGTTTTCCACAGCAGCTGCATCATTTTATTCCCAGCAACAATGCACAAGGATTCCAGTTTCTCCACATCCTTGCCAACACTGGTTACTTTCCATTTTTTGTTTGTTTTTCAATAATAGCCATCCATATGGGTGGGATGTGGTCACATGATGTTGTAAAGTCTACGCTAATTTCTTTCTTGGATCTCACTGTTGTAAGGCTCTCTTTAGGTGGTGCTTGGGCATGTCAAATCTGTCTTCCAAATAAGTACTTGCGACTGCCCTGGGAGAGATTTCAACTCTACCATTTATTTAAATCAGAAGACCTTTCTGATAAAGCACTGATGAACTGAGGTGGTTATTTTTCAGGGAATTGGAGGGTGTCCCTTTGAAATGCTCTGCCTGCAAACAGAAGATGAAAATGCAACAAATCCCTTTACGTAAAAAGGCCCCAACATATTCATAATAGTTAAGTCACTATGGTGTAGGGCACCACAAAGAGACAGCCATGAATTATTACCTTAGGGAGTCCAGGGGTGGTGGTGGGCATGACCTGAAAAGGCACTTCTATTTCTCTTATAGAAGCTGCTTTCAGGATTATTTTGATGGCCCAGCCAGGAATGTAGTAAATTACAGAATCACAATGTAGAAGGCAGCAAACAGTCTTGCAGAATTTACTTATGAATCAAACGTGTATGACTTATATTCAAAGATTTGAGGTAAAAAAAGCCACTCTGGGTAATTTGCCTTTTTCATGTTTTTCTTATGGTTTAAGTCACTCTTTATTCTATTTTAGGTGAAGCTACTCTTGAAAAAGTAATCTTGGAAATAACTTTAGACTCTGCAGTGGATTTAAGTAGTTTCTCATGCTTGCTAGTTGTGTTTTTTTTTTTTTAAGTATACAATTCAGTAGTTTTTAGTATATTCACAAGGCTATGCAACTGTCTCCACTATCTAATTCCAGAATATTTTCATCATCCCCAAAAGAAACTCCACACCCATTAGCGGTAACTCCCCGTTCTCCCCTCCTCCCAGCCCCTGGCAACCACTAATCTACCTTCAGTCACTATGGATATGGTCATTCTGGACATTTCATATAAATGGAATCATACAGTATGTGGCCTTTTGTGACTGACTGCTTTCACTTAGCATAGTGTGTTTTTTTTTAATTGAAATATAGTTGATTTACAATGTTGTGTTAATTTCTGGTGTACAGAAAAGTGATTCAGTTATACATATATATTCTTTATCATATTCTTCCATTATGGTTTATCACAGGATATTGAATATAGCTCCCTGTGCTATACAATAGGACCTTATTGTTTATCCATTCTGTATATAATAGTTTGCACCTGCTAATCCCAAACTCCCACTCCATCTCTCCTCCACCTCCACCCACCCCGGCAACCACAAGTCTGTTCTCTATGTCTGTCGGTCTGTTTCTGTTTTGTAGATAAGTTCATTTGTGTCATATTTTAGATTCCACATATAAGTGATATCATATGATATTTGCCTTTCTCTTTCTGACTTACTTCACTTAGCATGATCATCTCTAGGTCCATCCATGTTGCTGCAAATGGCATTATTTCATTCTTTTTTATGGCTGAATAGTATTCCATTGTATATGCATACCACCTCTTATTTACCCATTCATCTGTCAACCTAAATGGACATTTAGGTTGTTTCCATGTCTTGGCTACGGTGAATAGTGCTAGCATAAAGTTTTTAAGATTCATCCATGTTGTAGCATGTATCAGTATTTCCTTCCTTTTTTACTGCCAAATAATATTCCATTATATGGCTATGCCATGTCTGTTCATTTATCACTTGATAAATATTTGGGTTATTTCCACTTTTTGGCTATTACAAGTAATACCACAATGAACATATATGTATGAATCTTTGTGTGGACTTGTGTCCATGTCTCTTGGGTAGATATCTAGGGGTGAATTGCTGGGTCATATGATAACTATGTTTAACCTTTTGAGGAACTGCCAGACTGTTTTCCACATCTGGTACACCATTTGACATTCCCACCAATAATGTCTCATACTTACTTTTGATAATTTTAAGTGACTTGTAGAAAGTCAAACAAGTGACTTCAAAAACCAAGAATAAATTATGGGACAAGTGTGGCCTTGCTTGCTCATGTCACCATATTTGAAACTTGGGCACGTCTGATGAACAGACATCCTGGGCAACTGTCCAGGCTCATGGTGTCTTTTCATTAACCTGCGGGGACAACAAAGAGCTAAGTATGACACTACAGACAATTAGGAGCTAAGATAGCAGATCCAAAGGTACTAATTATACGACACACACGGAAAGTGTGCGAGGGTTAGAAAGGGAGCGGCACAGACTACAGTTGTCCAGGAGGGCATCACACAGAAAATGAGGCTTGACCTGTGTGTGGACAGGCACTAGCCTGTTAAGAAGGAAGCGGGAAGTCACAGTCTGCAAATAAATCCTGGACATTTACTTGCTCACAGCAAAACGTCACTACTTCCTAGGGCCTCTGAAGATGCACACAGAAATAATAATAAAAGCTGCCACACAAAAGGGTGTGGAGAAAAGGGAACACTCCTGCACTGTTGGTAGGAAAGTAAATCGGTGCTGCAACTATGGAGGACAGTACGGAGGTTCCTTAAAAAACTAAAAACAGAGTTACCATGTGATCCAGCAATCCCACTCCTGGGCATATATCTGGAAAAGACAAAAATGCTAATTCAAAAAGATACATGCACCCTATGTTCATAGCAGCACTATTTATAATAGCCAAGACATGGAAGCAACCTAAATATTCACCAACAGAGGAATGGATTAAGAAGATGTGGTGTATATATATATATATATATACACACACAATGGAATACTACTCAGACATAAAAAAGAATGAAATAATGCCATTTGCAGCAACATGAATGGACCTAGAGATTATCTTACTACTAAGTAAAGTAAGTCAGACAAAGACAAATATATGAAATCACTTATATGTGAAATCTAAAAAAACGATACAAATGAACTTATTTACAAAACTTATTTACAAAACAGAAATAAACTCACATAGAAAACACACTTGTGGTTACCAAAGGGGAAAGGTGGGGGGATAAATTAGGAGTTTGGGATTAACAAATACACAACTACTACATATAAAAAAGCTAAGCGGGCTTTCCTGGTGGCGCAGTGGTTGAGAGTCTGCCTGCCGATGCAGGGGACAAGGGTTCGTGCCCCGATCCGGGAAGATCCCACATGCCGCGGAGCGGCTGGGCCCATGAGCCATGGCCGTTGAGCCTGCGCGTCCGGAGCCTGTGCTCCGCAACAGGAGAGGCCACAACACAACAGTGAGAGGCCCATGTACCGCAAAAAAAAAAAAAAAAAAAGCTAAGCAACAAGGGTTTATTGTGTAGCAGAGGGAATTATATTCAGTATCTTGTAATAACCTAAAATGGAAAAGAATCTGAAAAAACTGAATCATTTTGCTGTACACCAGAAACAAACACAACATTGTAAATCAACTATACTTCAATAAAAAGTTGTTTGTTTTGGAAAAAAAGCAAAGAAGAATAATGCTGCTACACGGTGCTAACTTTTCTGGGGTCAGCATGGTCCTAAAGCATTCATACTTATTTAATCCTCACAGCAACTCTATGAGATAGTAGTATTTTTATCCCTGTTTTACAAATGAAGAAACTGGTGCACACAGAGGTTGAGTAACTTGCCCAACTTCACCCAGCTAGAAAGTAGCAGAGCTGGGATTTGAAACCAGGCAGTCGAGCTCCGGGATTTACCATCCCTTGTCTCTGGCATTCATCTCCTCAGCCACTTGCTTGACATGAAAAGCTATTTATTTATAAGGCTGGGTGAAAGTACCCTGGGAAGTAAAGTGACCTTCCTAACTCTTTCATGCTGCTGACAGTTTTAGGTGGATATTAGGAGTTTTTTAAAGAGGTGGGAGATGGCAGTGCCAACGAGAGCAAGCAGAGAAGGAGGTCACGGGAAGTTACCAGGGGGGACAAAATTAGAAGCTAAGAGCCCAAGGTTCTTGGCCCTGCTCCTGGAAACTCTTCCTCCTACACAAATTCTGACACACGGCAATTAAAGGAAGCATACCCACCCATACAAGTCCTTGAGATTTTAAAGTAAAAATTAAAATTAATGAGTCCATCTAATTTGGACTCACAAAACACGTGGGTAGAAGAAACTCCTGCAGCTGACAGCTGATGTGACAGTTATTTCATGAAAAGGAATAGAACTTCCCTGCCTGCCTTCAGATTTGAACGTTTCCAAATGTGATTGTAAACCTTAGCCTGAAACAATGTACAGGACAGGAGCTGAATACAGATATTCTGGGGAGAAAATTCCTTCAGCTTCCCCAGTCAAGCTGATGTGAGGGAAAGTGAGATGAAATATCCACTTCTCTTCACCCTTCTTGAGAGCCCAAGGCAGCGGGCTCAGACGCTCTTAACAATTGAAATTAGATTCCTAAAGGCATTGTGGAAAACAAGAATTGCATACTCAAAGGCTTCATTAAACTTCTGCAGTCATCTGAATCTAAATACACTGAAGTGATAGATGCTACCCTTTTGATTCCCTCCCCCCCTCACCAAGAAATGTAAAATCTGACTTACATGTATATCCCTAGTGATCAACCTTACAGGACAGTCCGTAAGGCAAACCACAAACTCTTGTCCTCACTCCTAGAGTGAGGAAAAGACTCTAACCTTGAAAAATCACATCGTTCCTGGTTTTCCTCCTCTTTGGCAAGCCTCCTCCCCATTCCCAGAGGAAGACATTTCCAGAACTTCTGACAACCCTCAGAGGAGGAAGGCCTTCCTTCCTCCTCTTGGGCAGATGGTATTTGCATACTGACATATTGTAAATCTAGTCACCCAGGTAACAGGCTCCCGTTGGCAACAGCTCAACGAAGGTCAGCTTGATTCCTTCTAAAATTAGAAGTCAGACCAATCGGATTTTTAATTGTTCAAGGTAGGAGGCCCAGTTAGATGGCAAATCCAATTCTGAAAGTGAATTTTTCAATTGGGAGATTCAGCACAAATTAATAAGGGCAAGTTGGCGGGGGGAGGGCAGGGGGTAAAAAAGGCAAGTTGGAGCATTTCAACATGATAATAATAATAGGTTTTGACATGTGGAAGATTTTGGCTCTGTGACTTTCCTGTTTCTATGAATACTCCTTCTACGACTCCAGTGTCCATTAGTAGATGTGTTCTCGACCTTGCATCTCCCTTAACCTTCACAGGCAATTGGTCATTAACGACTGGTAATTCCATGCCAGCTATCTCAGACCTTCCACAGTTGGCCATCTCCAACTCCACCGTGGTCCCCTGTCTCTCTGACCCATCTCTCCCTCCCTCACAGTCCAACTGCTTGGCACTAAGACCCATCTTTTCCATCCTCTTTTGTCTTGGCCCCCACAGATCCCTCCTACCTGGGATTTGCTCCCTTCTTTTCTTTCCCTGACCATGGACAAGGGTCTCAGATGGGCTTCAAGAAATGCATGAATTGTGCACAATTCCCCCCACTGTTAACTTCTCAAAAGATCCACCTCCCCGCAAAATGTTAAGAGCCACCAGCTATCTAATTACAGATGGTATCTACACTGGCATTTCCTAAAATGACTTTAAGGAATGTCAGTTCCATAGGATGTTAGTTAAATAGTGGGGAGAAAAGAGCATCACGCTCACATAAGCTTGGGAAACACTAGGTCAAGCAGGTCAGACGGGTGTTTTTTTGTTTTTTTTTTGCGGTACGCGGGCCTCTCACTGTTGTGGCCTCTCCCGTTGCGGAGCACAGGCTCCGGATGCGCAGGCTCAGCAGCCGTGGCTCACGGGCCCAGCCACTCCGCGGCATGTGGGATCTTCCTGGACCGGGGCACGAACCCATGTCCCCTGCATCGGCAGGCGGACTCTCAACCACTGCGCCACCAGGGAAGCCCAGGACGGGTGTTTTCAAGGTGGACCTTTGCTGCACCTTAGCTGTACGGAGGGGCACTGTGCACCACTGATTTCATGGGAGATGCTTTCTCAGCAGACACTTCTCAATGTCCCCTCGGTGGCCCCTAGGAAAGCTGGGCTTTACTTCTAATCGCAACTACCAAGTCATGCACTGCTTTGTGTTAGTTCCTCCATTACTCTTTTGAGCTATTTATTTTTTACTCCATATTTTTAACAATTGTTAGGAATCCTATCATTGCACTTATCACCTTACGTTGTGCTCATTTTATATCATTTTATATCTATCTCTCCTACTAACTGGAAGCCACTTGAGAGTAGAGTACACACCTTGATATCATATCCCCAATGCCAAACTGACCAGAGCTTAGATGCTCAGTATATGTTCAAATGAATGACTGAAGGAATGAATGATTGAGCTTATCTCCCCAACTGGATGACAAGTTCCTTCAGAACATAAACTACATTTTAAACCTCCTATGTTCCCATAGCACCTAGAAAACAGCTTTTCATATGGCAAAAGAGACAATAAAATTATGCAAATGTAAATCCATTAGAGAATATTTATCAAACACCAATTATGCCCTGGGCACCAAGGTTATTAAAATGATAAAGTACAGTCCCTGCCGTCAAGGAGCTTAGGTTCTAGTAAGGGAAACAGACATATAAACAAAAAATGATGATAAAATATAAATACTTGAAAAGGAAGCACAGGCTGCCTGCGAACACAAGATAGAGCCCTCGTGTATGCTTGTGGAAGCTGGGAGGGGTCAGTGCTCTATGATGCTGAGATTTGATGAGGGATCTGCCACTGGGGCCTGACCACCCAGGTCCTCAACCGGCCATGCTAAGCCACACTTTTGGGGGAAACTGGACAAGATGCTGCTCAAGCTGAGGCATTATTCACACTTGCTCTGTCCTCAGCCCCAACAGGGGTTCCAAGCCTAGTGAGCGGCCCTCCCCGCCTGCAACTGGCAGGCCCTGCTGCCCAGGGAGAGCTGTCCTGGGGGTGACAGCCAGGCAGGCAGCCTGGCCTCACTGTCTTCAAGTCCACAGCCAAAGCTCGACCCTCTAAGTCTCACCACTTTGAGAGTGAAGGACGGGCAGTCCAAAGAAAGGAACACACCAAGGGAAAAGAATGGAAGCACATCTCTCCTCCCTGAGAAGGAGGGCATGGCTGGTCTCATTAGCCCTCTTGGCCTTTCAGCCCACGAATGCCAGGACTCATAACCCTCAGTTTTATGGGGAAAGCTGGGGATCCTAAGAGGCAGCATGCCAAGAAAGACAGATCATGTCCCTAGACACAAATCCAGTAAACTTTCCTCCCCTTGATCCATCCAAAAAGGCTCTCCTGCTCTTTGCAGGAGGAGGGGCGGGGGGGGGGGTAGAACAACCCAACACCCAGGCCTCGGTATCTTTTCAAACTTCCAAGTTAAGATTGAGAACCACTGGGGAAAAGGAGCAGAGAGGGCCCTTAAACGCCCAGTAGAGGCAGGTTGTTAGGACTGATTCATATAGAATTCACATCTCTATTGTCTCCAGGGGCAGGTTAGGTCAATGAATGAAGCTCATGGCTAAAATGAACAAACTGGGGTTTCCCTGGTGGCACAGTGGTTAAGAATCCACCTGCCAATGCAGGGGACAGGGGCTCGAGCCCTGGTCCGGGAAGATCCCACATGCTGCAGAGCAACTAAGCCCGTGTGCCACCACTACTGAGCCTGCGCTCTAGAGCCCACAAGCCACAACTACTGAGCCCACGTGCCACAACTACTGAAGCCCGTGCGCCTAGAGTCCGTGCTCTGCAACAAAAGAGGCCACCGCAATGAGATGCCCGTGCACTGCAAGGAAGAGTAGACCCCGCTCGCCGCAACTAGAGAAAGCCTGCACGCAGCAACGAAGACTCAACTCAGCCAAAAATAAATAAATAAATTTAAAAATAAAATAAAATGAACAGATTCACTTTCTCGGCAAATTAAACACATGGGGCAATCCTTCACTTATACATAGAAATATGTTCAATATACAATTTTTGTCTTAGTTTCCCACTTTTAGTAGAGACACGGGTACCAGGATATATTCCTCTACCTTAAGGAAAACAACAAGACAAGTATGATGATGAATTATAAATGATAACCAGCTGCATGGGAGAGGGAAAGGGGAAGAACCGGCGTGGGGGCGGGGCGGGCAATAGGAACCTGGAGAACCCACGCTCCGTCTAAAGGGGGCGCAGCGACCCAGCTCTAGTGGAGGCTAGTCAGCATTTCCTATTACTCAAGAAAAGCTGGAAATGTAGATTTTTTATATGAACATCCTACTTCTAAATGTTGGCCAAAATTAAAAAACAACTCATAACACTCTATAAACATGAGAAACTGATGAGCTACATTTAGCCACATTAGTTTGTAACCTCTGATTACATGTAACTCGGTTACAATAAAGAGAGAAAACAGATGTGCACAAGCAGAATAATACTGGAAAGTGTTATATTCGGAGCCAAGCTGCCTTATTAATGTTTGAGCCTCAAGACAATTATAGGAATGCAGAAGATATAAGAACACTGTAAATGTTTTAGCATCGTTCCATTTTCAAAGGCTTTCTCCATATCCTCACCATCTCAATACTGACACTGGCCAGGAAGCATAATTTAGAAAACAAAGAGTACACTTTATTATAGCAATAATAACAATAGTTAGTGTTTCCCAAACGTTTACACTGTATGAAGCAAGGACTAAATGCTTTACATAACAATTATCCCATTTAATCCTGAAGGCAACCCTTTGTTGTAGGCAAAATTACCATCTCAGTTTTCAGATGAGGAAACTGGGGCATAGAGAAGTTAGGAAAATTATCAAAAGTCACACAGATATGTGGAGCAGCTGGGACTCACCCCAGGTCTCTCCCACCAAAAGTCCTGGGCTGGACATCACTCCTTCCAGCTCTGAGGCAGGAAGTGGTAGTCAGCACAGGGGTCTGAAGAGAGGGAACAGATTTCCCATCCTGGCAGGTAGAGCACAGAAATGAGGAATTGAAGTGCACAGCCAAGTAGAAGCCGGGGAAGGACTCAAAGAAATACAAATGGCCGATAAACAAATGAAAAATATTCAACCTCAAGTATTCAGTATCACTACAGAATTTTACAATGGGAAGACATGTAAAAAAAATCTTTTTAACACAAACTAAAACTTCTCACCTATCAGATTAGTAAAGATGAAAAAGGTTTGCCAGTGTTGGTGAGGTGGAGGGAATAGACCCTTGATCACACTGGTGGGAGAGCGAAGTGATTAAATCCTTTAGGAAGATGATTTTATCTATTAAAATTTAAGATGTTTATATCATTTGACCTAGTTACTCTACATAGGAATTTTTCCTAGAGAAACTGTTTTGCAATTGTGCAAAGATTTATATGCTTCAGATTATTCATTATATGCAATAGCACAAAGCTGGAAAAACTCCAATTGTCTATCAATGGGACCAGCTAGATAAATCAAGGTACATCCAAATAATGAAATACAATACAGCTATTAAATCATGAAATAGATCTCTACTTGCCAAAATGGAGAGAGGCCCCAGATGCATAGTTAAGTGGAAAAAAAAAAAAAAAAGTACACTGCAAACAGTAGGTATAGCAGGAGTTTCAGTAAAGTGCACACACATGTACTAGTATATGAATGGGGGAAAAAACTAAAAAAAATTATATAGTCAATTGTTAACGATAATTACCTAAGAGAGGATTGTGGGAAATGTACTTCTGTAAGGTTTGAAGCTTTTATAAAAAGCATGTGTTTTTCAATCAAAGAAATAAGTTGGGGGCTTCCCTGGTGGCGCAGTGGTTGAGAGTTCGCCTGCCGATGCAGGGGACACGGGTTTGTGCCCCAGTCCGGGAAGATCCCACATGCCGCAGAGCGGCTGGGCCCGTGGGCCATGGCCGCTGAGTCCACACGTCTGGAGCCTGTGCTCCACAACGGGAGAGGCCACAACAGTGAGAGCCCTGGGTACCGCAAAAAAAAAAAAGAAAAGAAAATAAATAAGTTGGTATGGAAAAGGTGACCCTATGCTGAAATTGCAAGGCAGGATTCCTATTCCTGGGGTGTACGGTACACAGAATAAGAAAGGGACCTGAGGGTGTTTATTGACATGGGCAGTTGCACAGGTTGTGTACTGCACAAGAGCACCCTCTTGAGTTGTACAGGGCTTGGGGCATTAGATAGGCTCTTGAAACAAGAACTCAGAAAGGTAACCAAAGCAAGAGTCTTGGCATCCATGCAGGACAAGAGGTTATCAGAAGGTGGCCCAGAGAAGAGAGGTAGAAGTTACCCAAAATAGGGAGAAACTCCTATCTTTTCAAAGTAATTTGCAAAGCTCTGCATAAAGTGAGACTGTGTACTTAGAACTGTTGAAGTAAATCTGCCTCCAATTTGAGTGGATTGTGTCCTAGAATTTCCTTTTCAGGCTAAAGTGTTTTGAAGCTCCCATAGAAATAATATCATTAGGTCAGCCTGGGGAAGGCTAACTGACCCACAATTTTCCTAAATAAAAGCCCAACCACCATTTCTAATAATGTTTCTTAAAAAGAAATGCATTGAGTTCCAGCAGTGTGTGAGGAAATGAGGAACTTAATTCCTCTTCCTTGCCCTCAAATAGTGGAATGTTCCCCAAAGTATGTTCCTCTTACATCTAAAGGATGTGACTATTATGTTCCACTTTAAAACATTTTTTTCCCCTTTTGATCAGAGAGCTCCATAATCAAATAAGTCTGAAAGAAACTGGTTCAAACCAGGTTGAACAGGTTTTATTTTATCTTATTTTAGTTTTTAACTGTGGTAAAATATACATCACAGAAAATTTACCATTTTAACCATTTTAAAGTATACCATTCAGTGGCATTAATTACTGCCACAGAATGGTGCAACCATCACCAGAACTTTTTCACCATCCCAAACAGAAACTCTTTACCCATGAAACACTAACTCGGCATCCCCCTCCCACCCCCCCACCCCTGGCAACCACCATTCTACTTCCTATCTCTATGAATTTGCCTATTCTAAGTACTTCATATAAGTGGAATCATACAATAGTTGTCCCTTTGTATGTTTTGTAAGGACACTGAAGTTTCTGTCTCAGTTAACTGGTAGGATGGGGAAAAGGGACTATGTTCCGGGGCCCGAGAGAGGAGGAGGAGAAGCAGACTTCAGAAGGAAGACAGAGGTTTCTGTGAAGTTGAGGACTCAGGAAACAACTAGGTGAAGGTGACCTGGACATAATTAAACACATACTGGTTTGGAGTCTATAAAAAAGACCTAGGCTGGACCACTGAAATGGACAGCATCCTGAAGGTGGTACAGCCAAGGCAGAATAGGGATGGGAGGCAGGACCCAGTAGCATGCAGCAATTAGCGGGAGAGGAAGGAGGAAAGCCTGGGGAACACAACTGAGAAGGCTCAGCCAGAGACACAGAAGGAACCAGGAGCATGCCTCCTAAGGGTTCCCCTGCCTCTGGTCTCCGGCCTTGCATTCAACCTATTCGTTTTGGAATCACCTGTCTAGAGCACAGATTTACTCTTGATCTGATTCTCTCACCCCAAATTTAAAACCTTCAATGTTTTCCCCCAAAAGGCAGAGCAAAATCTGGCCTCCTTACCAAAGTTTCAAGGTCCTCTCAGCCCTGCCTCTCTCACCACCCACCCCACTTCATTTGCTGTGTTCCCGCTCAATACTGCACATTTTTTCAATGGGCTCTTCTGCTTGGTGTACGCATCATTCTTTCTGCGTATTTGCCTATTAATATTTGGCCCTCATTTCAAGGCCCAGCTTCCATCTCACCTTTTCTGAGAGGTCAAAGTGGATTCCTGAAATGGGGATGATTGTGCCTATTCCCTATAATCCTACAGAGCTGCACTATATCCTTAAAAAACAACAAAATCATACTATTATCTGGTTATTAAATTGATTTGTTTTCCTTATAGAAAAATTAGAATATGGTAAAGAGTTTTCTTACTCATCCAGAAATAAACAATAGTAACATTTAGGTACGTATTCTTTTTAGTCTTTCAAAATGTTTTTAAGCTAAATTAGAAATTATACTAAATATATCACTTCGTAAAGTGCTTTTCCTAACTGAATATATTATTATCAGCATTTCCCATATCTTTAAATATTCTTCAAAAATTATTAATGGCTGCACAAGATATCCGTTGTA